>NC_091764.1:34998560-35301590 GCF_029378745.1 Bos indicus | reverse complement strand
AAGGGCCTCTTGATGAAAGTGAAAGAGGAGAGTGAAAAAGTTGGCTTCAAACTCAACATTCATAAAACAAACATCATGGCATCCGGTCCCATCACTTCATGGCAAATAGATGGGGAAACAGTGAAAACAGTGGCTGACTTTATTTTTCTGGGTTCCAAAATCACTGCAGATGGTGACTGCAGCCATGAAATTAAAAGACACTTACTCCTTGGAAGGAAAGTTATGACCAACCTAGATAGCATATTAAAAAGCAGAGACATCACTTTGCCAACAAAGGTCCATCTAGTCAAGGCTATGGTTTTCCCAGTGGTCATGTATGGATATGAGAGTTGGACTATAAAGAAAGCTGAGTGCTGAAGGATTCATCCTTTTGAACTGTGGTGTTGGAGAAGACTCAACAGTCCTTTGGACTGCAAGGAGATCCAACCAGTCCATCCTAAAGGAGATTAGTCCTGGGTGTTCATTGGAAGGACTGATGTTGAAGCTGAAACTCCAATACTTTGGCCACCTGATGCGAAGAACTGACTCATTTGAAAAGACCCTGATGCTGGGAAAGATTGAGGACAGGAGGATAAGGGGATGACAGAGGATAAGATGGTTGTATAGCATCACCGACTCAATGGACATGGCTTTGGGTGAACTCCGGGAGTTGGTGATGGACAGGGAGGCCTTACGTGGTGTGGTTCATGGGGTCACAAAGAGTCAGACACGACTGAGCGACTGAACTGAACTGAACTGAACTGAAACCACTTAGGACAATGCCAGACACAATGCATGCTAAGTGTTAGTATTACCAGTATTAGTAATGGTACTGATATTACTACTAATAACTGTTTTTGCCTCAGAGAAAGGAGACAAAAGAAGAAAGGAAAAAGTACATTCTGAGGAGGGAATGCAAACTACTGAGCTGTGATCATGCCAACTGAAGGTGAAGTACATGTGATAAATGAACGATGAAGGCCCAGATAGTGAAGACGCTTGTCCACCATCTCATTCCTGACCCGTCCTGTACCTTTAATTCCCTCTGCTCTCGTGGTCACTTCTTACATGAAAGTTTTTAAAATGCTAATAAACATAGAGATTGAGTGGCCTCAAACCCTAATGAATTTGTAATTTAGCAAGAGATTCTGATATATAAATAATACAAGAGAATTCATGTCATTGAGAACACATTACATACTCTGTATCTAAAAATGTGTTTCTTGTGCAAAGAGGTGGGTACAACTAATTGACCAGAGAGAGTAGGACAGAAAGTGATAATTGAGCTGGATGGTAAGGGTGAATTAAATGTTTCTCTATAAATGATACAATAAAACAATAAGCATCTAAACATGGATAATTACTATCACTAGAACTGACAGATAAGATAATCAAAGTTCCCTTCCCAAGCAATTAGAGCAACAAAGAAATCCTACACTAAAAGATATGGAAAGTATAACCTCTGTATCACAAGGTCATGGATGTTTTCTCTTTGATTTATCCTTGATAAAACTCTGAAACATGTCATTGAGCCAAACATATATCTGTGATTAAGTCTTACGATTTGTGAAATATTCCTTTCTTCCAGCCTCCTGGATTTTAAGCTCTCCAGTTTATATACCTAGCAAGATAAAAATGAACATGAAATGTTGAGAACAACCAAGAAAAGCCTATGACCATTGTTCACTGTCTTTCCCTTCAAGATGATACAATAAAGCGAGATGCCCTAAAATCATTCCACTTGGGTATCATTTATTATGGGCAATGTCATTCTGACATTTTTATTCTGCAATTCATGTTGACATTATAGAGATGCGAAGGGGAGAACTAATTTTTCCCTGAACACTCACCTTAGATTTGAAATGGGCAATGAAGAGATCAAACACTCAGCAGTGGGATTCAGCACAGAAAAGCGACTGTTCCCCAGGCACTTGAAGTCAGCTGGACTCCTACCCACAAATGTATTCACTATGTGACTCTGAAAAAGTTACTGAGCTTCTATAAAATGTGGTCACTATATCTTTTCCTTCAACATTTCTAAAAAATTAAGTAAAAGAATTAATATGGAATACCTTTATTTTTTTATTTTTTTTATTTATTTTATTTTATTTTTAAACTTTACAATATTGTATTAGATCCATACAATCTATGTGTTAGAATCCATGATTCTCCAAATGGAATACCTTTAATAAGTGTTTTTTAAATGAATAAACTTTTTATTCCTTGCCTTTTCAAAAATACTATATTGGGTTTTTTTTTGTTTTGTTTTATTTTGTTTTTTTTTTTTTAAGCTTCTGTGCTTTTTTGTTTTCTATTTCTTTTATCTTTGGCTGTGTTGAGTCTTTGCTGCTGTGCACGGGCTTTCTCTAGCTGTGGCAAGCAGGGTCTACTCTCTAACTGCGGTGCCTTGTGGAATGCAAGCTCGAGGCGCGCAGGCTTTAGCAGTTGTGGTGCACAGGTTTAGCTGCCCTGCAACATGCGGAACCTTACCGGACCAGGGGTCAAACCCACGTCCCTTGCGTTGGCAGGCAGATTCTTTTCAACAGATTTTTAATTTTTATTTTTATTTATTTTTGGCTGCTCTGGGTCTTCACTGCTACACATGGACTTTCTCTAGTTGTGGAGAGTGGGGGCTACTCTGCACTGCAGTGCGCAGGCTTCTCATTGCTGCGGCTTCTCTTGTTGCAGAGCACAGGCTCTAGGCATGCAGGTTTCAGTAGATGCACACGTGAGCTCAGTAATCGTGGCTTGAGGGCCCTGGAGCACAGGTTCAGTAGTTGTGGCACATTGGGCTTAGTTGCTCCACGGCATGTGAAATCTTCCTGGACCAGAGACTGCACCCATGTTTCCTGCTGCTGCTAAGTCGCTTCAGTCCTGTCCAACTCTGTGCAACCCCATAGACGGAAGCCCACCAGGCTCCCCCTTCCCTGGGATTCTCCAGGCAAGAACACTGGAGTGGTTGCCATTTCCTTCTCCAATGCATGAAAGTGAAAAGTGAAAGGGAAGTCGCTCAGTCATGTCTGACTCTTAGCGACCCCGTGGACTGCAGCCTACCAGGCTCCTCTGTCCATGGGATTTTCCAGGCAAGAGTACTGGAGTGGGGTGCCATTGCCTTCTCCGCCCATGTTTCCTACAGATTCTTAACCAATGGACCACCAGAGAAGTCCTACTGTATTGGTTTTTAATTTGCACAGCAATTATCTTCATCTGCCAGGGCTACCATGACAATGTGGCTTAAACAACAGAAATTTGTTGTCTCATGAGTCTAGAGGCTAGAAGTTCGAGATCAAGGTGCTGGCAGCAACAGTTGGCTCTTGCTGAGGCTGTGAGGAAAAGATGACTTTCAAGCCTCTCTCTTCAGCATACAGATAACCATCTTCTCCCTGTATCTCTTCACATTGTCTTTTCTCTTATGCCTGGCTGTTTCTGTATCTAAATTTCCCCTTTTTATAAGGACAGCAGTGATAAGGACACCTATTCAAATATGATCTCATCTTAGCTTAACCAATTTACATCTGTAACTAATTCCAAATAATATCACACTCTGAGTACTGGGAGTTATGACTTCAACTTATGAATTTGGAGAGGGGACACAATTCAAATCATAAGTCATAAAGCTTCGTGTACTCATTCAAGCAACATGGAAATAAAAAAAAAAAATTAGTGGTTTCTCCCTGTAATCCAATTCCATTCCTCTGCTTTTAACATTTGTAATGTATCCTTACATAAGTTTTTCGATGTCTTCACACACATGCACATACTCACACTCACTCACACATGCTCATACACACCACATATTCATCTTATGTTTAGACACACACATATATAGTCTTTTTCTGTTATAAAAATCCAATCATACTACACATACTGCTTAGCCCCTTGGTTTTTTCATTTTGTAATAAATCATGGAAATTTTTGTAAACTATAAACCTATGTAAATATTTGTACAATATTCTATAGTATGTATGAATAATAATCTATGCAAACACTTGTCAATATTGGTGAATATTCAGGGTATTCCCAGGGTTTGAAAATGTCCATTTTTAAAAGCAGCAATATGAAGTTTCACTCAGCTTTTTCGTTAAAACTGCTGATTTGATTTATGTAAGTTAGCTTCCTAGAAATGCATTTCTAGGTCAGAGATAAGCACATTTAAATTCATGTTACCAGATGATTTTCAAAAATGTTTTAATAATTCACACATTCACCAAGAGTGCTTAAGAGATATCAATTTTCTCCACCCTTTTGCCAAAGTCAATTTGAAAAGTTTTTTCTTTAATTCTATCTCCCTGATACCTAAAAAATAATGTATCTTTTATTTATTTAATATTAATATCCTTAACTACCATTGAGGTACAGTATCTTTTCAAAATATTTATTGGGTATTTGTATCCTTCTTTTGAGATTTGCTAGATCATCTTAAGGACCTATTTTTAAATTATATTTCTTGTTTTTTATCCATTCACAGGAGTTCATATATATGAGGGAAATTAACACCTTGTTATAAATGCTGCAAATATTATTTTCTAGTCTATCATTTGCCTCTCAACTTTGTAATAGCACATTTTACCATTCAGAAATTTTAGGTTTTTATGGAGTCAAGTCTGTCCATTTTTTATGAATTATGAATTTTTGTCTTGCCCATAAATCCCTCAACCCTACCCTAAAGATTCATAATCACCTTCATTATATTCTAACATTCTCTTTATACTTGTTGTAAGATACAAATATATTTTGTTTCCCTTCCAGGTGAATATTCCTTTACTTTAACACTGTTTATAAGGTAATTCTCCCTCTTCTCACTAAAGTAAAATGTTAGCATCCCCATACACTAAGTTTTTACTTTAAAGAATACTTGAATCAGTTTCTGCGCTCTCTGTCTCATAGATCAATTCATTCATTCCTGAGCCAATATTCATAATTTCTGATTGTATTACTCTTACAGGAAGTTTTACTGGCTGATATGACAGCTTCCCCTTCACTATTTGTATCTTTCTTAATTTTCTTGAGAATATTTGTACACTTTCTCTTCCGTATTAACTTTAGAATTATTTTGATGAGTTAAAAACAACAATAACAATAATGGCACTCTGATCCAAATTACTTCAAATTTAAACACATACTTGAGAATTTTAGCAATTTTCCCTATCCAGGAATCACACACATCAACTATATGAGGTGAATATCAAAGCTGTAGGTTAGAAAGTTTCTGAAACTTGCCCAAGGCCATACACTCAGCAAAAAACAGAAACTTCCCTTGATATATCTCTGGTGCAAATTCTACAACATTAGTCACCTCTTTTGTTCATATCAGAGAAGGAAGGTAATAAATTAAATTACTGAGATTCTCTTCACTAAACTACAAGTGTGCTTAACCATTTACAAGGCTGTCAGGCCCAAGTAGAACTTGACCAAGTATGGCGCCGATTTATAGGCAAACTGTTAGCTTTTATCGCAACAAACTGTCTCTCATTCTTTAAAAGATCTAGATAGAATAAGAATGAGAATAAACCTCCACTTAATAAGAACCTGGAGATTCCTGGCTTAAACACGTCTTTACTGATATTAACTTCTGTCATTACAGCTTTATTTTTTGGTTTAAAAACTTATTCTTCTAAAATGTTAATACCCTTATAAAGATTACTGCAGTTGTTGTTATGAATTGGTTTAATTGCTACTCTTTTAACAACCAGGTAGCAAAATCTCTATCAAAATAAATTTTTGATCTTGAGACAAGGATATGGAAATGGTTTCGGAAAATGGGACACCACCTCGGAGTAGTCAAGGTTAAGTAGAGCATTAGAGGCCAAGAGAAGTTTGGAAAGGTGGACAGATTGAAAAGCAAATAGTGCCAGAAGACTCAAGAACTGGGAGACAGGGCAGAGCAAGAGGCAAGGGGCCATGTAGATACTCCACACTTTCCTTTGGGTTAAGAACTACTGTCCAGAGGGCTTCCCAGGTGGCACTAATGGTAAATAATCTGCCTGCCAATGCAGGAGACACAAGAGACACAGGTTCAATCCCTGGGTCAGGAAGATCCCCTGCAGTAGGAAATGGCACTCCACTCCACTGTTCTCGCCTAGAAAATTCCATGGGCAGAGGAATCTGATGGGCTACAGTCCGTGAGGCTACAGAGTTGGACTCAACTGAGGAACTGAGCACACACCCAGACACTAGATGACAAAGGAAGCAAATTACCTGTGAGAAATTGGCTGGCTGCCTCCCTACATCAGTGGCACTGATATACTTCCTAGTCCCAGAGCAGCTACTATTTTTCTTAACAGGAAACCTGGTCACAGTTCTCAACTCTGCTGCTCAAAAACAAAGCCCTTTTTTGAAAAGAAAGCCATTTCAGAAAAAAATATATGGAACAACAGAAGAAGGTTAGTTTCAAGGAAAAAAACCTAGTCTGAAGCTAATTGATAAGAGATGGACCAATCAGGCAGCAAATAGGAAAACAAATTATGAACTAAACCAGCCAAATTAATAACTTATCAAAGTCAATTAACTGATCAGTCAGTACTATTGAGCACCAGCTACATGAAAAATCAGTTACACCAGATTTGTTTAAAGCACTCAATTTAATGACTGATCTTGGATGCAAATCACCAGTGTTTGGTGCTTTTGCACACCTCCACCCCCTTTTGTTCTCAACAGAATAAAATTAGATTCTGTCCCTCTTGTAAAATTAAAGTGGTGGTGCTGAGGGCAAATTTTCTACTCGTTCTTTTTGTGTGTTATGCTTATTTCTTTAAACTATTGGATCAAAGACATGCTTATACTATTTCCTCAAAAAAAAAAAAAAAATCCAGGGGCCTGGCATAAATTGATAAGCCAATAATTTTCATTACACATAGAAGTAATGTCAAATTATTACTCCAGAATATAAAATAAAATACCAGTAAAATGTTCATTAACATACTAAGAAGATTGGTATCTCCTAAATTTACCATACAGCGTGTTATAGATTTGCTTAAAACATATTCAAATAAAAGGGAAGTAACTTTAAAATATGTTACAATACGTCCATTATTTAAGAGTTTAAATGATATATCTCAATATTCTGCTAAATGCACAGTATTTTAATATAGCCAGGGGTTCAAAACAATTTTATGTTATTTTTAATAGACATATGCCTCTACTAAAAAAAGCCCAACAGACTAAAAACAAAAAACACCTCATAGGAATGGAGTTTTGTGAAAGGGGTGCTGAATTAGAAGTTACACGTTCGATACTATGCTGTGTTTCTTGTGCTATAGAATATTACACATTGTCAGTAGAAGATGTGAGATAAGAACTAGTCACAAGCTTTGAGAACTTAAAAAATTCTATCAAATGCAAAATGTTCTATTATCACAAAATATTTTATTATCATACAGTACTCTGTAGAATGACTAAGTAAAAATTTTATCAGTATAAAAAATGTATATTTGATAAAAAAAAACTCACTAGTTGAAGATTTTGCAATGTTTTTGTAATGTAAATTTGTTTTTTCGGATTTAATTCATTTGGTTTTCTTAAAATGAAGTTGCTTTACTGTACATATAAGGTAGTTTCATTTTTGTTCTTCTGATTCGTTCAAAACATTCTGTACTCAAAGCTCCCCTGCATGTTTAGTATGATTGTTCTCAATGCAAGCTTCCTTGTACGGACAAAGAAAACAAAGGCAGTGCTGCCACCAACAGGAAAATGCAAGTTCCCGTGCCTCCACTTAAACCAAAATTCTCCATTTCCTCTACTTGGAATTCTTAGGAAATAAACTAAAGCACAATATGGACAACAGGAAAAAATGGAAGAGAGCTCCTTAGATGAATGAAACTTAAAAAAAAAATAAAACTGCATCTTATAATAGAAAAAAGAAAAAAAGAGGAGGCCTCCTGGGATAATAGACACAAAGGTATATGCTCTGGGTATAGGCACAGTATGGGCTTCGCCTGTAGTGACTGGTCACTATTGTTAACAAGTATTTAGTAAGGAATCTCTATGAAAATATTCTTCCTTATCTGCATGACTAAAATACAAAGAAAAAGACAAAGAAAGTACTAGCATGCATTTAGTAAATAATTTGTTTGGTATAATATAAATTTCATGACTGTACTATGGTGTAAGGATACAAGGTGCATAATTTGCACTCTACTTGCTGAAAAGTTTTGCTTGTATTGCAAAAATAAAGGCTTCATATTACAAAGCATCGCTCAAAATGACCAAGGAAAATGAAATACTAGTATTTAAAAAGTATATAATGTGATTTTTTTCCCTAAAGCTAAAGGATTTATATAATTATAAATTACAATTACATAGTGATATATATATTGATTATTATTTGATTATATTTAAAATTTGGATGCAATGAAGAGGTAGGTGCATGAATCCATTTAAGCTTTTCTAGCTCTTATATTCAAAGGTTCTCACAGTCCTTGATCCAGAATCATCTTTGTGAACATTAGAAAAAATTAGAAAGTGTTCTTTCTGTAGTCACAGTTATGAGAAGAAAATTGCAGGGTGCAATTAAACCCCCAGCTCCTCCCATCCATTTTTTAAACTATTCAACCCTTCTCATTTCAAATAGCTCAGAATTACAAAAGACCAAATTCTTCACTCAGTTACACCCACACGATTCCCACTGCTTTTTTGTAAACTGTATTAAACACTTCAAAAGCTGTATTTATCATCAATGAATATGGTATTTATTTATTTTACTTCCAATTAATATTTTATTTGGTGTTAAATAAGTTTTTTAGAATTTTCATGAAGATCATCAAAGGTCCTAGAAAATCAGTTCTAGTCAATGTGTTTTTAATTCTTGATTTTCAACCACCTATTAAGCACTTACTATATAGCAGTCCCTGTCTGAGGTTCTGAGTGTGCTAAAATGAACATAATACAGTCTTCTTGATTCAAAACTAAGAATTAACAAAGGAATAATTTTCAGCTCTAACCTATGAATATATGAATTTGATGCTTTTGAACTGTGGTGTTGGAGAAAACTCTTGAGAGTCCCTTGGATTGCAAGGAGATCACACCAGTCAATGCTAAAGGAAATCAGTCCTGAATATTCATTGGAAGGACTAATGCTGAAACTGAAACTCCAATACTTTGGCCACCTGCTGCGAAGAACTGACTTATTGGAAAAGACCCTGATGCTGGGAAAGATTGAAGGCAGGAGGAGAAGGGGACGACGGAGGATGAGATGGTTGGATGACATCACCAATTCAATGGACATGAGTTGGAGCAAGCTCCAGGAGTTGGTGATGAACAAGGAAGCCTGGCATGCTGCAGTTCATGGGGTTGCAAACAGTCAGACACAACTGAGTGACTGAACTAAACTGATGAATACATGTACTTCATGAAGATACTCCATGTAGAATTCATGGAGTAATATGAATAACTATGAGAAGACATAATAACAAGTTTTGGTGAAATATGACACCATAATTTTCTAGTAATTTTCCTACCTGGTTTCATCCATCTTTTAGGTATTCATGGGTCAGCGCTCAGTGTTTCAGTGTTGAATAGCAAGACTTTTACCCTCTATCAGATTACGTTATTGAGACCACAGCCTTCTAAGTATGCGATTCTTTAAAACTGAATATGACATGATTTAACAATTCTTAAAAGGATGGAGAGCACAAATGGGTTCCAGATTTCTCCACCCCCATTTCTTCTTTCTCAGTAAACATTCAATCCACAGCACACAGCTGTAAGAAGGTGTGTCATGTTGGGTTTGGAGTTGGGGCCAGGCCACCATGCTTCCTAGTCTGCATTTGCACAATAGCCTCTTAGCTAGAATTTTTGCTTCCAGACTCACCCACATGTCAATCCATTAAACCCTTCAGTGTGGTCTTAAAACCATCAGTATAAAATCCAAACTTCTTGAAGTGCCGTATAAGGATTTGACTTTTCCTTAACTTCATGATCTGACACTTTCTTAACTCCAGCTGTACCAACTTCTTGCTATTTCCTTAATCTATCCTGTTCTCTTTCGTGTCCTTTACATATTTTAGCCCCTCCACTTGAATTCCCTTCTTCCCTTGGGTTTCCTTATTGTGGCTATCCTTTATGAGTCCTTCGATGCTCTGCTTAGTTATCTTCTTCTCCGGAGGTTTTACTTGACTTCCATAAAAGAGTCAAGTAACTATCATAGAATAGATTAGGAGCCTACTAAAAATTGTACTGTTAGGCTTCCCTGTTAGATCAGACAGTAAAGCATCTGCCTACAATGCAGGAGACCTGGGTTTGATCCCTGGGTCGGGAAGATCCCCTGGAGAAGGAAATGGCAACCCACTCCAGTATTCATGCCTGGAAAATCCCATGGACCAAGGAGCCTGGTGGGCTACAGTCCATGGGGTCGCAAAGAGTTGGACACGACTAAGCAACTTCACTTCAAAAATTGTACTGTAGAACTTTGTGCTCACCCCCATTCTATCTTAGTGCACATCATTTTTTGGTGATCATGTTTTCCCCAAAGCAGAGAGACAGCTTTATTCATCTTTGAACCATCAGTCCGTAAATGTGCTCAATAACAATATACTGACTAAAGAATTGAGGAGTAAATTTGTTGTTCCTAAAATGACAATGGTAGGCTTGTCTGCTCACATAATCACATAATCTGCTCACATAATCTACCAAACTGAGCATTCATGGAGGATGGATAACTCACAGGAGGAGATTCTCTTGCTATGAATTATGCCAATAGAAATCTGTATGAGGATAACTGCAAACCATTTTCTTTTGCCTTAGCATTAAGAATCAACTTGCATCTGATTTTCAGTTCACTGATGAGCAGGATGATACAACATGGAAAAGAGATGGAGAGCTGAATGTAGACTGAGGGGTCATAGGCCATGTCTATTTGTCCCAAGGCCCAATTAGGGAGGGGTGATTAATAAGCCATAATCAGTTGTCTAATCACCTTTCAGGCTGGGTCAAGTGGACAATTATCCTCCCTAGATGACACCCTTGTCATCTCCCAACCATAGCACCTCTCTACACATGAGTGTCCAGATTTAGATTCAGTACTCACATAACAAAAGAGAAGTCAATTCAGGCTGACTAAAGGCCCAGTCATGAAAGGAAGTCTGGTCATGATGTATTCCCACAACTGCCACTGATACCAAATTTTCTTCTCACCAGATAGGTACATTTAGACTGGGAAATCCTTTGCAGTACCAGCAGCCTAGGATTCCATTCATGTTCTTAACATTTCTGTTTTTCTTTATTCTTGTGCTGCTGTTGCTTTTAATTAGTATAACTTTTTACACTTTAAAAAAAAAACTGAATTCAGCTAACGTCAAAAATATTTCACAGGGATTAAAACCAAGAAGATTAATAACCTGTTCCCAGAAACTATTTCTGCTGCTGGTAACATGTCTCTTCTTCACCTGTTAGAGCAAATTTCCTTTAGCTCTCCAGGATTTTCACCTTAAATGCAGGGGGGGGAAATACTAAAAATATTTTTTAAATTTCAAGAGCTCCAAGTAAGAGTACACAAAATTTCATATTAGGGGTGAGCTTTGCCATCAAAATAAGCAGTGTAGGTATCTTGATAGCATCTTCTTTATTCTCATGTTTAAGAAAATGTCTATGTAAGATTTTTTTGTTGTTGTTTTCCTGTTAGGTTAAGCAGCATCACTGATAAAGGCAATATATTGGAATTTACTACAGGGTAGTTTTCACTCTTCCAAGATTTGATTAACATTTTTTCCAACTGTTATTTCCCTTAGCTACAGGATGATAAATGGCATATATAAAAGCTAGCCTAGGGCACAGTAAGAGTATGTGACTTGTGAATCATCAAAGAGTAATTAAATAATGGCTAATCCTAGTCTAAGACTTAAGTGTGTTTTATGATGTCTGATAGCCACAAAATAGCAAGAGGATCCCAGGCTCTGAGTCTCAGTCCTGTTCATGCAACTCTAGGTTTAAAATTTAGGGCAAGTCAGTTCACCATCCCTGCCTTCCTCCCTTCATTCATTCACTGGGCAAGGCAGTGAAAATATAAAGATGACTTAGTAAAGGCCTCACAAGAAGCCTCTGACTGTTTCTTTATCTATTAAATCAGGCTTTTAAAATTTTTATTTTATTGAAGTATAATAGATTTATTGAGTTGGCCAAAACGTTCATTCAGGTTTTTTCTTAAGATCTTATGGAAGATGTTGTTTTAATTTCTGTTGTTACAGAAAAGTGATTCAGTTATTCACATGCATATATATATATACACACACACACATTCTTTTTCATTATGGTTTATCACAGAGTAGTGAATACAGTTCCCTATGCTACACAGTAAGGCCTTGTTTCTATCCATTCTGTATATAATAATTTGCATCTGCTAACCCCTAACTCCCAATACGTATCTTCTCTTACCTCTACCTTGACAATCACAAGTCAGTTCTCTATGTCTGTGAGTCCGGGGTTTCTGTTTCATAGATAAGTTCATATAAGTGATATCATATATATTTGTCTTTTTCTTTCTAACTTACTTCACTTAGTATGATAATCTGTAGTTGCATCCATGTTGCTCCAAATGGCATTTAAAATGGCACTTTCTTAATGAAGATTAAATAAATAAAATGTGTGAAAGTACTCTGTAAATGGTTAGGAGCCATGCAGATGTTTAGTTTTATAATAACTGAAAATAATGATGAGAATGAATGGAAGACTTCATTAAAATATTTGTCTCACTTTTTAAAAATTGTTGTTATTTGGAAATAAATTCAAACTTACAGAAAAGTTGCACAAATAAGAATAGCACAGAGAATATACATATATTTTCACCCAGATTACCTATTTATAACATTTTTTCAGAATGATTTGAGGAATATTAAATAGTGCCAAAGAATTGATGCTTTCGAACCGTGGTGCTGAAGAAGACTCTTCAGAGTCCTTCAAGGAGATCAAAACAGTCAATCCTAAAGGAAATCAACCCTGAATATTCATTGGAAGGACTGATGCTGAAGCTGAAGCTCCAGTACTTTGGCCACCTGATGTGAAGAACTGACTCATTGGAAAAGACCCTGATGCTGGGAAAGATTGAGGGCAGGAGGAGAAGGGGATGACAGAGGATGAGATGATTGGATGGCATCACTGACTCAATGGACATGAGTTTGAGCAAACTCCGGGAGATAGTGAAGGACAGGGAAGCCTGGTGTGCTGCAGTCCATGGGGTTGCAAAGAGTTGGACATGACTGAGGGACTGAATAACAACAACTTCAAACCTTATTTCACTTGAACCTTAGAATAACTAAACATATTCAGGTAATTGACTACTATCATTTTGCAGATAATACAACAGAGACTTAGACACATTAAGTGATTTTCCCCATAATCAGGTGCTTAGAGGCATGAAATACAAGGCTTCTGGTTTCTTGTCCAATACACTTCCCTACTACACTACTGTAAAGAGGCAGTTTTAGAAAAATTAAATATTAAATCAACCAAATACTTTTTTAAAGAAAGAAAACTCATTATTTGGGACTTTACTGAAAAAAATACAGGTAAGAGATCTTTAGCCTCTGGAGAGTAGGAGAGAGTAAGGCATCTTAGAGTTATCTAATTTCTTTAAGGATTTTCTCAAATTGGGCAGTCAGCTGAGGCTTGAGATATCTGTGACAATCATATCCATTTCAAGTTAATTTTTGTATGTGCTGCAGGGTACGACTTGAGATTCAGTTTTTTTTGCATACAGGTGTCCAGTTCTTCCTGCACCATTTGTTTGCTGTTCTGAATAATAAGATAGTCTAACTCCAGAAAATCTTAAACATCAAAACTGTACATAGGCAACGTGCATCAGTTAGGGACTGATTCCTTATGTAGGGTTTCATGATTCTTAAACATGTGGTCATAGCCTTTAAATAGACCTCTCTAGGAGATATAGTGTTTAAAAGTTCTCCCCCAAATCATGAGGATCTGATTTTTTCCCCAAAATATAGTAAAATAAAAGGTAAGCACACACGATATTGTATGCCATGACACTTTCGTTAGGAATTTTCTTAAAGAAATCAAGCAGAAGTTAAAGACAATAAAATTTCAAGAAGTTTAAGTAAGTCAGTTTTCAGAATTCATCAAAAATTCAAGGCATACTAATGCAGAGAATAAAAGCTGCAGTTCCCTAAATGTGCTGGCCACCCGTGCTCCAACTCCAAATTGACTTGCCAGTTCACGATGAGTTGAGTTGTTTGAAAACAGTCCACTTGGTGGCACCATGGTGCTGCCGCAGGAATGAGCCTGTTGATTTGGGTAAAGGTTCATCTAGGGACTGATCTCTCATGTAGGGTTTCATGATTCTTAAACATGTGGTCATACCACAATGTGTGCCAACAACAGAAAATTGCCCTAGTCATTTGCGCAAGGGAAGAAAAAGAAAAGAGCATTTGTAGGTTGTTCAAGCAGAGAACAGGCAGGATTTAAGAGGACTTGTAGGGCAAGCTGAACAAGTAGATGGGTGAGGGCCAACTCAACTTGGCTTTTATCTACATTCTCAGACAGAAGGGCCTCTGCAGGTTTTTTTCTATCTCTCTCTTTTTATGCCTTGATGCTGAGCAGAAAAATGGCCACTAAAAACTTCAGCCCAAATGAAAATTCAAATTGAACTCCGTTTGCTCCTTAATAAATATTTATTGAGCACCTGCTTGCCATCATTATTGAGTACAGGTAGTTACATGGCAGAAAACGAAACATGGTTTCTATCTTGATGTAGCTGCAGTCTACCTAGGAAGACAAGATATATGTGCGAAACAGTGGCTAAATTGTGTGCTAAAGAGACTACCAACTGGGGGGCTTCCCTGGTGGTCCAGTGGTTAAGAATCTCCTTCCAGTGCAGAGGACAAGGGTTCAGTCTCTGGTCAGGGAAATAAGATCCCACACATCTCAAGGCAACTTAAGCCCAAGCACTGCAACCACTGAGCCAAAGTGCCACAACTAAAGAATAGCTCCCGTGTTGCAACTGAAGAAGCAGGCACACTGCAGTGAAGATCCTGCGCGCTGCAACTAAGACCCAAGGCAGCCAAATTTTTTAAAAAGGAAAGAAAGTGAGAGTACCAACTGGAAACTGTATCTGTGAAAGCCTTCCTTGAGCAGGTGGGACTCCAGCTGACCTTAAAGAATGCCTTCATTGTGGCTGGCAGCCTGTTGCTGCACAGCTGAGCCAATCGTGCAGCAGGGAGCAGAGCCGATGGCAGTCGTTCTGGAGGCAAGGCTGGGGAAGGGAGGTCAGGGCCTCCTGCTCTGCAGGAGTCAGCTGGGGAGCAGCCATTCCAACTAGATTTTCCTACCCCTCCATCCAGCTGAGCCATTACGCCACGTAACTGTTGGCCACTGATCCACTGGTTTAAATTATGCAGACTTTTTTTCCTCATAGATTTTGAAGTAAACACAACCGATGGATTCATTTAAATTATTTTATATAGTTGAGTTGGAAATTTGAACACCAAATGCATGGGGTGTTTACAAAATAATTTGGTGAATCATGAACATAGAGAATAAGATCCATACTTCTTAGAGGAGTGTTGATGATGTTTAAAAACCTGAGCTCAACTCATTCTGAAGTGTGTAGGAGTGAAATGACATGAAGCCTGGGGTATTCTTTTACATATTTCAGCAAAGAAAATATATATAGCAACATTGTATAGTTTTGATAACTATTGATGCTGAATGATGGATATAGAGGGATTTATTTTACTATTCTGCCTTTGTGTATGTTTGAAATGTTCTATGATACCTTTTCATTAAAAGGTCAATTGATGGTTTGAAAAGATAATTCTGGGACTGGGCAATATGGAACCTGAAACTAAGGGAGTTGGGTCCAGATGAGAGTGTAGATGAGGAGAAAGTGAAGCTGATGTTAGCACTAAGATCTCCAGCTGGAAAGAGCACGGTTGACCAATTTATTCTACCTAAAGTGTGATGGAAATAATGTCTGTCCTCCCAGAGAGATTTACCAGTTGAAAGAAGAATCTTTAGGAAATGGACTGTTCCACTTGCTCCAACCCACTTTCCAAACTTGACAAGTGGGGATTAAAGAGATAATCAGTCAAATGTGGGTTATCAGGGACTGGGCATTGGGAAGATAACAGCACCAACTAACACGGAATGTGTGCACACTTGGACAGAATGTGTGCATGCTTAATTGTTAAAGTACTTTTGTATGGATTCTCTCAAACATATAAGAAAAGATGTTCTCGCATATGTCTGTTTTCTAGAATTACTCTGGCATTCTCTTATCTGAAGGCTAAAGAGAAAGAGGCTAGCAAGTCAAGAAATGCTGAAAAAGAAACACTTTTTAAAAATGAACCATGTTATAGCAGGCAGAGCAAAGGACTAAAAATAAAAAAAAAAATTAGCTTAGAATTCTGGTTCTTCCACTTTGGAGAGTGGTTGAGAAAAAGATATTTAATTTTTCTAAAATTCAGTTTCTGCTTCTATAAAATAAGAGTGCTAATAACTCCACAGGTGGCACACGTGCTAAAGAATCCACCTGCCAATGCAGGAGATGCAAGAGATTCAGGTTCAATCCCTGAGACAGGAAGATCCCCTTGATTGGAAATGGAAATCCACTCAAGTATTTCTTGCCTGGAAAATTCCATAGGCAGAGGAGCCTGACAGGCTTTAGTCCATGGGGTTGCAAGGAGTTGGACACAACTGAGCACATATACACACATACATACAATAACTTCACAAGCCTGCTTAAGGAATAGATTGGGTAGTGAAGTGATTTTTGTAGTGCTTGCTTGTGGTCATAATTTGCACTGTAGGTACTATCTCCTCTAACTTCCCCTGCATGCACCTCACAAGTCCTCAAGTCCAAGAAGAGGAGGATAAACACACAAGATTGCAAATGATGGTTCAATAGAGACCCAACCAGACATGAGATGAAAGGCACAGGTGAATGATAGGAAAAGCAGAAGACCCTGTTTGGGGTCCTCCAAGTGGCAGACAAGATATTAAAGCAAGCCAGAAGATTGAGAGAGAAGTAGGAAAGTATGAGAAACGACTTCAAAAGGAGAATAAGAGTGAGAAGAGGAGGGAGGATGAATTGGGAAATTTTGGGATTAACATATATACACTACTGTGAATAAACAAGATGACTAATGAGAGCCTACTGTGTAGCACAGGGGGTGGGGGAAGAAGGTACAATCTGTAGGACATATATTGTTAAGCTTAATAATGTGTTCCAACATATACTGCTGCTGCTGCATACATTAGGTGCAGACAAATACTGTTTGATTCCACTTACATAAGATACCTAAAACAGTCAAATTCAGAGTCAGAAAGTACATTGGTAGATGCCAGGGCCCGAGGAGGGAAAGGAAAAGAGGACTTGGTGCTTAACACAGGAACAGAGTTTCAGTTTAGAAAGGTGAAAAATTGGAGAGATGGATAATGGTGGGAGTTACACAGCAGTCTGAATGTACTTAGTGCCACTGAACTGTACAGTTAAATATGGTTAAAACAGTATGTTTGATATTATGTGAATTTTACCACAATTTTTAAATGCATTTTAAAAAAGAGACTAATATAAGGAAAACCTCTTTTTACTCTCAATGTTTCCTGTCCTGTGGAGGGAGTTTTCTAAAGGAACACTCCAGGCCTCTCTTTGCCCTCTCACATAACTCCCCCACCAGACTGATGGAGAAGATATCTGCTTGGTGACACAGGACAAACAAAAAATAGCCCTTTCCTCTTCCTTTCCCTTTAGCATCTGCCTGACAGTCAAGAGCAGTGTTATATTTACAATGGGTAAATATAACATGGGTCCAGACGAAAACAGGCTTTCCAATACTGAAATCCAGGATTAGATAGAATTACCCACATATTCCACGGGGCTTCCCTGGTGGCTCAGATGGTAAAGAATTTGCCTGCAGTGCAGGAGATCCAGGTTCAGTCCCTAGGTGTGGACTGAACCTAAAGAAGGGAATGGCTACCCAACTCCTGTATTCTTTCCCAGAGAATTCCATGGACAGAGGAGCCTCATGAGTTACAGTCCAAAGGGTCACAAAGAGTCAGACACAACTGAGCGATTAACACTTTCACTTTCACCCATGAATTCCATACTAAGCAAGTAACACTTCATCTTCCCTCGTGTGTGTGTGTGTTAGTTGCTCACTCGTGTCTGCCTCTTTGAGACCCCATATAACCCACCAGGCTCCTCTGTCCATGGAATTCTACAGGAAAGAATGCTGGAGTGGATTGCCATTCTCTTCTCATCTTCCCTTGCCTCCCCATATAAACCACCTTCCATAAATTATAAAGGTCTGGTAGATGTCCTAGCTTTATCTTTACAGTCTGGGGAACCTACCGCAGTCCCTATTTCCTGTTACACACAATGAGTCTGGCACAAGTCCCCAGTAACATATGGAGCAAATGTTGCCAGATCTTGGTTGTTGTTTATTCTATCCGAGAGTATGTGAACTATCATCGGTTCAACACATTTATATTCATTTTAATTTGTGCTGTGTTCAAACTTACTCTGCTATCTTATTCTATACTTTACTGTACTTTATTTCTGATATTCTGTCTTCTACTTAGTAAAATTTTGTCTAATGTGAAAATTATGCATTCTATTTTTATTTTTCTGGTGAGTACTCATTCTTAGATTTCTTTTTCTGTAAATTTCTTAAACTTATGATCTATTTTTCCTAAATAAGACAAGTACTGTAACATACTCTAACTGTCCTTTTGTCTCTCCTACCACACCCTTATCTTGAATTGTCATGATAATACTATCTAGAATTTTAGACTTCATTAAAGGTTGTTAGATACTTTTTAAAATTTGGCTTTGTATGTAAAAAATACTTACCTAAATTATTAAATCACTCTTATTACTCAAATATTTCTATACAAAAATAAATGAATGTGGAAAAATTATGCAGCATGTATTTGAATTTAAATTTGATGGAGACTCTTCTTCAATCTAATTGCAAATCTACAGGAACAATAAACTAAAGATCGGAACCAAAACCAAGGAAAATTTTATTAATGTGCTAAGTATGCAGATTTAAAAGGCACACTACATCCCAGACAAAATAAATTAAATTAACCATCAACTATTCTGGCAAATTTCCTGAACATCAAGGATAATGAAAAATTTCTGTAGCCTTTCACACAAACCGTTTAGTTTCCTACTGAGGAACAAAGCCGGCTTCACTTCAAATTTCATGTACCACTAATGCCAGAAGACACTGAATCAAAGATCACAAGTTACAAGGGAGAGACTGTGAGGCTCAAGAATGTAATAACCTGATAAATTTCTTATAACTTACTTAGGCCATAGATACATTATCTCAGATATGTAAAAACTTATGTTCTGGTTAGAACATAAGTTTCTCTGTAGGTTTACAGAGAAAAAAATCAAAATTTAGAAGAGAAAATATGTGATATAAAAAATGTGGTTGCAAAAAAAATAAAAAATATGGTGCAACTTAAAAAGAAATTAAAAATGAAACTCATTCTAAATAATCATTGAAAATATAGTTACAAAATCAAATTGATATGGTAAGAACAATTCAAAAGAGAAGGTTTGTAAAAATTATAATTTAATAATAAATGCAATCTGGACCCCAGATTACGTGAAAAGGAGAGAGAAGTGTATGCATATGGGTCTGGCTCTTCCTTCTTCCTGACGTGAAATTTAATGCAAAATCTATGATTCTCCTCATTACCTTCAGGTAATAATTAATATGTCAAATAATAATTAAAATTTAAACACTATTTAAAGACAACCCCCTTCCCCAACTCAGGCCTTTTACAAATTAACCCTCTGAGAAAATCTGTTTGGGCACTGTTACTGATCCTTCCCATCTTCTAATGTAGTTTTTCTTTTGAACTCAATTTTATTGAAACTTAGAGGAGGAAAGGAAATCAGCATAAAGATGAATTAACTCCATGAGTAAATTTGAAGGGATGCCAATAAATAAAAATAAAGTTGCTCAATAATTACATTCCAAGGGTTATACTTGTCCAAAGTATGTAATGGTCCCACAATTGCACCCTTTGTTCTCTTTCCTGTTATCTCTCCAGTATCAAGAACTGCCAGGCCCATCATAGGAACAGGGCAAATAGTTGTAATAACAAGGAAGTATGTGATGCAAATAAGAGATGCCCTAAAACAAAATGACAAAGGTTAAAATACAAGGATGGACCAAGATATTCTAGCCAAGGGGAAATTAAAAAAGCAGAAGAAGCAGGATAAATTTTGCAAAGTTCAAGTAAAAAAGAAATAAATAACATAAAAGGCATCAGTTCACAATAAAAAAGTATCATTAACCTTTAAGCTGTAAATAAAATAGCTTTGAAATATAGAAAGTAATGAGGGGAATTCCTTGGCAATCCCATGATTAAGACTCAGTGCTTTCACTGCATAGGGTGTGGTTTCAATCCCTGGTCAGGGAACCGCAAGCTACAAGGTAGGGCCAAAAAAAAAAAAAGAAGAAGAAAGAAAATAATGATTAGTAAAAATAAAAGCAGAAATGAAAAACATGTTATTCTAGAAGATCATTTTTAACCTTTTACTGATCAAGTACAAAAAAATAAACAATGACATATGGCATTTGCAATACAAGGGGAAAGTTCAGTTCAGTCGCTCTGTCGTGTCCAACTCTTTGCGACCCCATGAATCGCAGCACGCCTGGCCTCCCTGTCCATCACCATCTCTCGGAGTTCACTCAAACTCATGTCCATCGAGTCAGTGATGCCATCCAGCCAACTTATCCTCTGCCGTCCCCTTCTCCTCCTGCCCCCAATCCCTCCCAGCATCAGAGGCTTTTCCAACGAGTCAATTCTTCACATGAGGTGGCCAAAGTATCAGCTTTAGCAAGGGGAAAAGGAGCCCTATAAAAAACATGTAGTTCACTGTTGCCTTTGCAGCAACATGGATGGACCTAGAAATAATGATACTAAGTAAAATAAGTTAAGCAGAGAGAGAATATATCATATGATATCACTTATGGAATCTAAAATAATGATCCAAATGAACTATTTACAAAACATAAACAGACTCACAGGCAGGCAAAACAAACTTATGGTTTCCAAGAGGGCAAGGTGGAGGGTAAATTAGGAGTTTGGGATTAACATATACACACTACTATATATAAAATAGGTAAACAGTAAAGAGCTACTGTATAGCACAGGGAACTATACTCAGTATCTTCCAATAACTTATCATGGAAAAGAATCTGAAAATTTTATTTTTAAATCAGTTTTTATTGGTGTATAGTTAGTTTACAATGTTGTATTGCTGCTGCTGCTGCTGCTGCTAAGTCACTTCAGTCGTGTCTGACTCTGTGTGATCCTATGGACAGCAGCCCACCAGGCTTCTCTGTCCGAGTGACTCTCTAGGCAAGAATACTGGAGTAGGTTGCCATTTCCTTCTGCCAATTTTGTGTTAGTTGCTTCTATATGACAAAGCGAATCAGTTATACATAAGCATTTGCTGTCGTCCAGTTGCTAAGTCATGTCTGAATCTTTTCAACCCCCTAGACTGTAACCCACCAGTCTCCTCTGTCCATGGAATTTCCCAGGCAAGAATACTGGACTGGATTGCCATTTCCTTCTCCAGGGAATCTTCCCAACGAGGGATCAAACTCATGTCTCCTGCATTGGCAGGTGGATTCTTTACTGCTGAGCCACTAGGGAAGCCCATATATATACATATATACACTCCTTTTAAGACTGTATTCCCCTATAGGTCAGGGCTTGCCTGGAGGATCTCATGGACAGAGGAGCCTGGCAGGCTACAGTCCATAGGGTCATGAAGAGTCAGAAAGGACTGAGGCAACTTGGCACACATGCATGCCCATGTAGGTCATTATAGAGTATTGAGTAGAGTTTCCTGTTCTTATTATTTATCTATTTAATATATAGTAGTGAGTATATTCAGAGAAGGCAATGGCAACCCACTCCAGTGCTCTTGCCTGGAAAATCCCATGGACAGGGGAGCCTTGTGGGCTGCAGTCCATGGAGTCACTAGGAGTCAGACACAACTGAGCGACTTCACTTTCACTTTTCACTTTCATGCATTGGAGAAGGAAATGGCAACCCACACCAATGTTCTTGCCTTGAGAATCCCAGGGACGGGGGAGCCTGGTGGGCTGCCATCTATGGGGTCACACAGAGTCCGACACAACTGAGGCGACTTAGCAGAAGCAGCAGCAGCAGCAGTGAGTATATTACTTTGTCAATAAAGGTCTGTCTAGTCAAGGCTATGGTTTTTCCTGTGGTCATGTATGGATGTGAGAGTTGGACTATAAAGAAAGCTGAGCCCCAAAGAATAGATGCTTTTGAACTGTGGTGTTGGAGAAGACTCTTGAGAATCTCTTGGACTGTAAGGAGATCCAACCAGTCCATCCTAAAGCAGATCAGTCCTGGGTGTTCATTGGAAGGACTGATATTGAAGCTGAAACTCCAATACTTTGGCCACCTGATGCGAAGAGCTGATTCATTTGAAAAGACCCTGATGCTGGGAAGGATTGAGGGCAGGAGGATAAGGGGATGACAGAGGATGAGATGGTTGGATGGCGTCACCAACTCAATGGACATGGCTTTGGGTGGACTCTGGGAGTTGGTGATGGACAGGGAGGCTTAGCGTGCTGCAGTTCATGGGGTCACAAAGAGTCAGACACAACTGAGCGACTGAACTGAACTGAGTGAATATATGTAAATTCCAACCTCCCAGTTTATCCCACTCTCCCTTGGTAACCATAAGTTTGTTTTCTACATCTGTGGCTTTCTGTTTTGTAAATAGATTCATTTAATTTTTTTAGATTCCACATTTAAGATATATTTTGTATATATATATATATATATATATATATATATATATATATATATATATATATATGATATTCCCAGTCTGGGGATCCGGCAAAGGGACTGAGAACCCCACGGAATTTGACTTTGAAGGCCCGTGGGATTTGATTACAGAACTTCCACAGGAGTGGGGAAACAAACTCTGGGAGGGCACAAACAAACCCTTGTGCCCACCAGGACTCAGGAGAAAGGAACAGTGACTTCACAAGAGACTGAACCAGACTTGCCTGTGAGTGTCCAGGAGTTTCCAACAGAGGCATGGGTTGATAGTGGCCTGCCTTTGAGTCAGGGGCACTGAATACAACAGTCCTGGGAACATAAGTCCTGGCATAAGTCCTTTTGAAGGAGTTTGTGATTATACCATTAACCCTACCATAGTTTGGCCTCAGGCCAAATTACAGAGAGGGAATGCAGCCTTACCCTTCAGCAGAAAATTGGATTAAAGATTTATTTAGCATGGTCCTGCCCACAAGAGCAAGACCCAGTTTTCCCCACAGCCAGGCCCTCCCATCAGGAAACTTCCACAAGCATCTTATCCTCATCCACCAGAGGGCAGACAGAATGAAAACCACAATCACAGAAAACTAACCAAAACTTATTAAATGGATCACAGCCTTGTCTAACACAATGAAACTATGAGCCATGTCATGTAGGGCTACCCAAGACAGATGGGTCACGGTAGAGAATTCTGAAAAAAAATATGGCTCACTGGAGAAAGGAATGGCAAATCACTTCAGCATTCTTGCCTTCAGAACCCCATGAACAGCATGAAAAGGCAAAAATATAAGACACTGGAAAATGAACTCCCCAGGTCAGGAGGTCCCCAATATTCTAGTGGAGAAGCATGGAGAAATACCTCCAGAAAGAATGAAGAGGCTGAGCCAAAGCAGAAACAATGCCCAATTGTAGGTGTATCTGGTGGTGAAAGTAAAGTCCAATGGTGTAAAGAACAATATTGCACAGGAACCTGGAATGAATCAAGGTAAATTGGAAGTGGTCAAAAAGGAGATGGCAAGAATGAACATTGACATTTTAGGAATCAGTGAACTAAAGTGGACTGGAATGGGAAAATTTAATTCAGATGACCATTATATTTACTACTGTGGGCAATAATCCCTTAGAAGAAATGGAGTAGGCCTCATAGTCAACAAGAGTCTGAAATGCAGTACTTGGGTGCAGTCTCAAAAACAACAGAAAGATCTCTGTTCATTTCCAAGCCAAACCATTTGATATCACAGTAATCCAAGGCTATGCCCTAACTACTAATGCTGAAGAAGCTGAAGTTGAATGGTTCTATGAAGACCTACAACACCTTTAGAAAACTAACACCAAAAAAAAAATGTCATTTTGGAATGTAAAATAGGAAGTCAAGTGATACCTGGAGTAACAGGCAAACTTGGCCTTGGAGTACAAAATGAAGCAGGGAAAAGGCTAACAAAGTTTTGCCAAGGGAACATACTGGTCATAGCAAGCACCCTCTTCCAACTACACAAGAGACAACTCTATACATGAACATTACCAGATGGTCAATACTAAGATCAGAATGATTATATTCTTTGCAGCTGAAGATGAAGAAGCTCTATACAGTCAGCAAAAACAAGACTTGGAGCTAACCGTGGCTCAGATCATGAACTCCGTATTGCAAAATTTGGACTTAAATTGGAAAAAGTAGGGGAAATCACTGGGCCATTTGGGTATGACTAAATCAAATCCCTTACAATTATTCAGTGGAAGTGACAAATAGATTAAAGGGTTTAGATCTGATAGACAGCGTGCCTGAAGAACTATGGATGGAGGTTCATAACATTGTATAGGAGGCAGTGATCAAAATCATCCACAAGAGAAAGCAATGCAAAAAGGCATATGGATGTCTGAGGAGGCCTTACAAATAGCTGAGAAAAGATGAGAAGCAAAAGACAAAGGAGAAAAGGAAAGATCTGAATGCAGAGCTCTAAAGAATAGTAACACACACACTAGCAAAGAAATGCTCAAAATTCTCCAAGATAGGCTTCAACAGTTCTTAAACTGAGAACTTCCAGATGTTCCAGCTGGATTTAGAAAAGGCAGAGGACTACTCCCCCTAAAAAGCAAATCTAGAGGGAGAGAAAATGGTGTTTTTCTTGAGTTTGAGTGTAAATGGACACAAGGGATCTTTTGGGGGTGATGGAAATATTTTAAAAGTTGACTATAGTGACATTTGTGCAACTCTGTTAACAAGCTAAAATTCATGAAATTGTAAATTTAACACAGATGACTTTCATGTTGTGTAATTATACCTCAATAAAGATGCTTAAAAACTGGAAAAAAAAAAAAAAAAAAAGAAGAGAAAAGGCAGAGAAACCAGAGATCAAATTGTCAACATCCGTTGGATCATAGAAAAAGCAAGAGAATTCCAGAAAAACATCTATTCTGCTTCATTGATTATACTAAAGCCTTTGATTGTGTGGATCACAACAAACCATGGAAAGTTCTTAAAGATATGGGAATACCAGATCACCTCACCTGCCTCCTAAGAAACCTGTATGCAGGTCAAGAAGCAACAGTTAGAACCACACATGGAACAACTGACTGGTTCAAAACTGGGAGAGGAGTACGTCAAGGCTGTATATTGTCACCCTGCTTATTTAATTTATAGCAGACTACATCATGTGAAATGCCGGGATGGATGAAGCACAAGCTGGAATCAAGATTTCCAGGAGAAATATCAATAACCTCAGATACGCAGATGACACCACCCATATGGTAGAAAGCAAAGAAAAACTAAAGAGCCTCTTGATGAAGAGGAAAGAGGAGAGTGAAAAAGCTGACTTAAAACTCAACATTCAGAAAATGAAGATCATGGCATCTGGCCCCATCACTTCATGGCAAATAAATGGGGAAACAGTGGAAAGAGTATCAGACTTTATTGTCTTGCTCTCCAGAATCACTGCAGATAGTGACTGCAGCCATGAAATTAAAAGACACTTGCTCCTTGGAAGAAAAGCTATGACCAACATAGACAGCATATTAAAAAGTAGAGACATTACTTTGCCAACAAAGGTCCATCCAGTCAAAGCTATGGCTTTTACAGTGTTCATGTATGGATGTGAGAGTTGGACCGTAAAGAAAGCTGAGTGCTGAGGAATTGATGCTTTTGAACTGTGGTGTTGGAGAAGACTCTTGAGAGTCCCTTGGACTGCAAGGAGATCCAATAAGTCAATCCTAAAGAAAATCAGTCCTGAATATTCATTGGAAGGACGGATGCTGAAGCTGAGGCTCCAATACTTTGGCCACCTGATGCAAAGAGCTGACTTACTGAAAAAACCCTGTTGCTGGAAAAGATTGAAGGCAGGAGGAGATGAGGATGAAAAGACGAGAGAGTTGGATGGCATCACTGACTCAGTGGACATGAGTTTGAGCATGATCCAGGAGATGGTGAAGGACAAGGAAGACTTGCATGCTGCAGTACACAGGATTGCAAAGAGTCAGACATGACTAAGGGACTGAACAACAACTATATATATATATATATATATATATATATATATATATATATGCTGCCGCTAAGTCGCTTCAATCGTGTCCAACTCTATGCGACCCCATAGACAGCAGCCCACCAGGCTCCCCCATCCCTGGGATTCTCTAGGCAAGAACACTGGAATGGGTTGCCATTTCCTTCTCCAGTGCATGAAAGTGAAAAGTGAAAGTGAAATCATTCAGTCGTGTCCAACTCTTAGCGATCCCATGGACTGCAGCCCATCAGGCTCCTCTGTCCATGGGATTCTCCAGGCAAGAGCACTGGAGTGGGGTGCAATTGCCTTCTCATATATATATATATATATATATATATATATATATATATATATATAAAACTGAATCATATATATAGATATATAACTGAATCATATATATATATATATATATATATAACTGAATCACTTTCCTATATACCTGAAACTAACACAACATGGTAAATTATCTATATTTCCATTTTTAAAAAAATTTTTAATTGGAAAAAAATATAGTTTTCTAATATGTTTATAAAAATTGATAGTGTACTGTATTCACTAGGTTGGCCTACCAAACAGTCATTCTGAATTTTATTACTTGAGACCAGAAACTAAACAGAAACCTATCTGTGTTCTCCCTTGTGGCTGGGGGTGCCCATGTGGTTCTGTTCTGGCCAAAGACCCAGCAGCATGAATCTCCTAGGGCTGCCTCATTGCCTCACTCTTCCTAACTGTCTAGCCCATACATGGAATGCCCAAGATGGCAGCACCATCTCTGCAGATCAGGAAAGCAGGAAGAGAGAGAGCTTTGTTCCTTCATGGTTGTCCTGAACTTCCTACTGTTCCAGGATATAAGTCAGCCCCTTGTTCTGGAACATAAGTCAACCTCTTCCTTGATTGTGTTTTCTGGTACTTGCTGCTAGGTATAACACTAACTTAAATGGCTACAAAGGAAATATCAACAAATACACCAACACAAAACCTTTCTGTACACAGTCTCTAACTAAATTCAAGAAAACTAGAAATAAATAAGAGTTTTAAAATCAATTATAAAATTTAGAGTATTCTTCTCAATGATGACTGGAAAAGCAGAAAATAAGCATGCAAATTTATACTGGGACTAAAATAAAATTAAGGTACTAAATTGAGAATTCTCAAAATATAATAAATTACCAATTCTACTCCCTAGAATTCTTTTTCTACCCTTTCTGCTTTCTTTTTTCCCTAAAATTTATCACTTTCTCATATACTACATAATCTACTCTATCTTTTACTTAATTTCCACCTTCTCCCACTAAAATGTAAATGTCACAAAGCTAGAGATTTTGTCTGTTTTATTCAGTATTAAATTCCCAGCACTTGAAATATTGCCTGGCTCACAGTAGACTTTCAATAAAATTGTTAAATGAATTAACAGTCTTATGGACTCTGTTGCAGAGGGAGAGGGTGGGAAGATTTGGGAGAATGGCATTGAAACATGTATAATATCATGTATGAAACGAGTTGCTAGTCCAGGTTCGATGCATCATACTGGATGCTTGGGGCTAGTGCACTGGGATGACCCAGAGGGATGGTATGGGGAGGGAGGAGGGAGGAGGGTTCAGGATGGGGAACACATGTATACCTGTGGCGGATTCATTTTGATATTTGGCAAAACTAATACAATTTGTAAAGTTTAAAAATAAAATAAAATTAAAAAAAAAAAAAGAACCCAGGTCCCTGAAGTGAAAAGTGCTGAGTCCTAACCACTGGACCACCAGGGAATTCCCAACTCTAAGATATTAAATGTCCTTATTTCCTACTTTTTAATGTTCATGAATTTAAAAAAAATTAAGTACAACGGAGTAAATTAAAATATTCTGTCTGAAAAGAAAAATAATTCCTCTGAAGGCAAATGCATAATTTTAATTATTATTATTTAAACTATAAATGAAAATAAATAATCCCAACTCAAGTTGAAAGAGATAAAGTATACTCAATTATCTAATAAAATATCTAAGTAAAGAAGAGAAAAATAATAAAAATAAACAGTAATTAATGAATTTTGAAAAGTAGGTTGAACAGTTAAATGAAGAATCTCTTGGTGAAAAAATATAATGGATAAACTTCTAGAAAATCTAATCAAGAAAAGTTGAAAACCACAAAAAAACAAAACTAGGGACAAAAAAAGCTATTATAACAGCTAGAAAAAGAGTAATTAATGATGGTAGTGGTCCATTTCTAATTCCTTGCCTATAAAATTTAGTCTTAAAAAACAGACACTTTTCTGTGAAAATATAAATTTAAGAAAATCAACAAAATCTGCATAGAAGAATAATCATCTATAACCAAGAAATGGAGGGTTACCAAATCATTACTTTAAAAAATAGAAAACTTTCAGGATTTTTCCTACTAGTTCTTTCCAACTTTCAAGGAAATATAAGTCTCTTGTGCACAAAAACTATTAAGAATATAGGAAAACATGAAATTTTTGTTGAATTGCATCAAGTACCTTTTCACTATCCATTGATGTTATTTTTCTCTGAGTCTATTGATTTGATTTATAGTGTTAATAAAAATTCTAATAACATCATTGCTGCATTCTTGTGGTGTGAAAATCTTTTTTCTATACTGTTGAATTCTGTTTGCTGGCCCAACAGCACAATAGAAAATTAAACAGCCAATTAAAGAGTAGGGTCTAAAGGGATTTTTATGACATGATAAAATGCTTATGAAATAGTGTTCTTTAATCATTTCATTTCCTGTAATTAGTTGAAAATTATACATCTTTATTCTTCCAGTGCAGTATTTCTCAACCTTAAATTCCACCTTGTCTGGAATTCCACTGTCACCTAGACGTTTAATATTTCTTACAGTGTGGCTTATAGATAACTGGTGGTCTCCAGGGGTCTATCAAATTATGTTCCAGTAGCTTGACAATTTTAGATGAGAAAAATAATGAAACCATTTTGTTCACATACATTTCCCCACTTTGAAATATTATATTTAATAATGATTTTTACAGAAATCCCATCACTATCTAGAAACTGTTGTGTTTTTTTAAAGGTCATGTCAGTTCACCTCAGGTAATAATAGTATGAAATTCTTCTCTGTTAACTCATTTTCATATTAATTGCATATTTGCACATTTTCATTAATTAAAAGACCTAATCCAAAGGAGCTGGACAAGTTAGACTCCATTTTCTCCCCCATACTCAGCAGCTGGTAGGAAGCC
Source organism: Bos indicus (assembly GCF_029378745.1). Classification (NCBI taxonomy): domain Eukaryota; kingdom Metazoa; phylum Chordata; class Mammalia; order Artiodactyla; family Bovidae; genus Bos; species Bos indicus. Next base: position 35,272,106 of record NC_091764.1, on the reverse strand, counting down.
CATCTGCCTCTAAAGTCATGACATCATCTACCTGTCATCTCTGTGTGCTCTACTTGCGGAAGCGAGCATTTTTCCACATCACTGGCACATCATTTGCATATTTGCATTATTTGCATGCTGTTTACATTTGGCATATTTGCATTTTGTTTTTTGCTTTAGAACTCAAGTTCAACAAAATGGATGAGTGGGTCAAGAGTATTAGATTAAGGGGTAAGAAGGTTAAGACAGTAATTGACAAGCTGATTCGAAGATGTGCATGGAGATACAAACAATCTACAGAAGTCAAAACTGTCTCAGTAAAGAATAGGATTTATTTTATTAATTTTAAAATATTTTTATGATTTTGAATGATTGGTACAGTATAGGTATGTTTCTTGAATAGCCTGAACCTGACATTTTAGGACTTAAATATGTAGAAAATAAGATTTCAGACAGTAGAAACTATCTCATTGTAAAGCAACTACATGCCAATAAAAATTAATTTAAAAGAGAAAAAAGATATCAGAATTAAAAAAAAAATTTATTGAAGTACAGTTGATTTACAATGTTGTGCCAGTCTCTGCTGTACAGCAAAGTGACTCATCTATACAGGTATATATATTCTTTTTAAAATTATTTGCCATCGTGATTTATCACAGAATATTCCATATAGTTTCCTGTGCTATCCATTAGGACCTTGTTGCTTTTCCATTCTAAATGTAGTAATTTGCGTCTACCAACCCCTCCCTACCGCCTCGCCCTTGGCAAGCACAAGCCTGCTCTCTGTGAGTCTATTTCTGTTTTGCAGATAGGTTCATTTTATATTTTAAATTCACATACCAGAATTTTTAATAAGATATCAGAAGTGAAAATATCAGAATGTTTAATATGACAAAACAAATCGCACAAAATTGTAGTACATTGGGCTCTTTCCCATTACTTGAACATTTTCTTCAGCTGTCCAAAAAAGACAATGACAATACTGGATCTGTTTAAAAACTCAACACCCAAATGCTGCAACTCTTCACCTCCTCTGAAAGGAAGAGGGGTCCAGCTTTCCGTAAGGCAGGGAGTACCGGTGGCTAGTCCACTGGAAGGGGGAGTTCCCTGCACTTCTTTGGTGCTGACATCCGGCTGAATGTCCCCTCTGTCAGAAAGCCTACTGAACTCTATTAAGATTTTATGCCATGAGAACATGCCAAAGTCTCTTGTTCCCTTCCCTCTTTCCTCCCCCTAATTGTGAGTTCCAGACAACTGCAACTCTTTCTCTGCATCCACAGCTCATGCTAGACCAGCACCAAGAATTATACTCACTTTATTTCAGAAGTGGTCGGAACTGTAATCTGGAGGCCGTGAGTTTGCTTGCTGCCAACTACACAGTATGGGGGAGAGAAAAGGGGTCAGCTCCACCAGTCGCAATTAATTATCCTGATCATTGACCTCAACACCCTGCGCACTCTTCATAGTGTCTGGACCTTTGCTGGAGCTTGTCCAAGGCTTCCTGAGGAAGGAGACTGAGTTGTATGAAGATGCTCCTTATGGGTATTTTGGGTGGTGTTTTTCCTTCTCTTTTCTGCCCTAGCAGAGGAGGAAGCAGCAGAAAAAAAGGTGAATGACAGTAATCAAAGGAAGAAATAATTTGACAAAGCAAGTTCCCTGAAGGTCTAGAAAAAATAGAATTGAGAACACAGGTAGAAAGGAATAGCATCATTTTTTCTTCTGTTAAATGGAGAGAAGTGAGGAAAGCAGGGGCCAAGGAGAGCCTTAGAGAAAAGATCACAGTGCCTTGTGTGTGATAGGAACTCAAATACTGAATTCAATAGAGGTTAACTGGGCTTCCCAGGTGGCGCTAGTGGTAAAGAACCCGCTTGCTGATGCAGGTTCACAAGAAACCCTGGATCAGGAAGATCCTCTGGAGGAGGGCATGGCAACCCACTCCAGTATTCTTGCCTGGAGAATCCCATGGACAGAGGAGCCTGGCGGGCTACAGTCCATAGAGTCACAAAGAGTCGGACACAACTGAAGTGACTTAGCACACACGTAGCTGTTAACACAACCTACCAGCTCCTAGTGAATAAGAAAAAGTGTCATTGAAACAGAATATCCAGGAATCAGCTACAGGGAAATGCAATATATCAATAGATATTTAGAACAGAACCCTGGGCTGGATCAGCCATGCGTTCACTTAATAGAGCAAATGGGACACTCAGTAGTTGCCCATTACTTGAAATATAATGATTACCAAATGCATCACACTAATCTACATTCCAGGACTAACCTGAAGCAGAAGCACAAATGCCTCCCCTCCCACCTTTAAATATTTCTAAAAGATTAAAGGAAATTAACAAAGATTGAGCTTTTCAGTGTCAGGCTCTACGCCAAATACCCTAATACACTGCAGTTTCATTTAATTCCTCACAACAACACTATTGAAGAAAGTGACTCAGAGAAATTAAGTGCTTTGCCAAAATCATGGATCTAGAAAGCAGAGCTGGAATGCAAACTCAGCCCTGCTTCACTTAAAAACCCACTCTTTGCACATGTAACAATGCAACAATGAAGAAAAAAGTTTAACTTCCAGTAAATTAATTGCATGCCAGAAAGAGACCATTCAGGTATCAATACCTAACAGAGACAATATCCAGCAGAAAAGTGTCACTTAACCTTACTCTTTTCTATAGCTCTGTAAAGTGTTGTAGATTTGTGGGCATTTTCAGAAAACTGACAATTTTGTGTGAACAGAGCATAACTTTTTATCCATCTCTAGACTTCCTCTATTCCAGTGAGAAAGCAATTTTAAAACGCCTCCTATATCTCTCCCTCTGAATCTGAGGTCCTCTATTATTTTCTGTTGTCAAAACTCAGACAAACCTTATTATTTTATTAGGTCATCGGATGATTTATATGTCTCCTAGGGGAGTGACTGTGGAAGGGAGAGTGATGGGGCACGTCAGGCCCCGAGTGGACTGAGCTCACCCATTAAGTCAGCCAGTCTGCCCTGCTCTTGACAGTTATTAATGCTCCTGCCTCCTGCTGCTTCCAATACTTGTTCTTCAGGAACGCCAATTCCAGGTGTTACTGTTGCATCATGGCAGCACTTAACAGCCCAAATGTGCCAGTGGTTTAGTCTTGCTGGAACAGTTCCCTGGTTGGCCCCCTTCCAATGCATCATCTAGGAAGCCCAGAGAGACCAGCATGAGCAGTCAGCCTCTGGAACAAACCAGCACACCCTTGCTCAGGCAACTTCCAAGTTCAAATTGTTTCTCAGGAAGCAAAGCATTGTGTACTGCTTACTATCCATTTGTCCAACAGTTCTTGCTTTACCTTCACCAGCTGGGCGAGCCCTACAAGCTGACTGCCCACAATAACAGCCATTTCTTGCCACAGGCTGGGCAAATAGGGACAGTGAGAGGTGTGACTTCCTTGTATCGGTTGGGTCTGCTAGGTTAAGCTGTGGTGACAAATGAGCCCAAATCTCAGCACCTTACAACAACAGAGGTGTCATCTGTGTTATATGTCCACTGTGCATTGGCTTCATCTCTGCACCACGTCCTCTTCACTCTAGGACCCGAGCGAATGAAGCAGTCACTCTGGGGAATATTAAGTCTGTGGCAAGGCAAATGAAGCATGACAGAGCACAAGCTCATTCTTAAAGCTTCTGTCCCCACTCCATCAACAAAGCAATCATATGGCCACTTCCGATACCAACAGAGCGTGTGTGCACGCATGCTAAGTTGCTTCAGTCGTGTCCGACTCTGTGCGACCCTATATACTATAGCCTTCCAGACTCCTCTGTAGGTGGGATTATCTAGGCAAGATACTAGAGTGGGTTGCCATGCCCTCCTTCAGGGGATACCAACAGCTAGGGAACATGAAACCCTCCTTCAAGGTGCAGCATCCCATAGAGGGGCAGCAAATGTTTTGAGCATTAACACAATTTGCCACCCTCACTGTGATGGTGACCTGGTGCAACATCACCAAGTTCCCTTGGAAGAAGCATCACCTGTGAAGCCGCAGTCTCAAGACATCATGAGATTCTGCCAGGACAGCAGAGACCTGCTCATCTTCTCAGTCACTCTGGCCACATTGAGTTCAGCTCCTCTGACACTGACAGATGGCACTCTTCTTAGAGAGTCCCTGAGGCGAGTCAAGGTGTTGCTCCTGGTTTTTGTAATTCCTAGGTTGTGTAAGATCCCAGTACCTAAAGAAGCAGACCTCAACCCCTGCCCAGCCCCCGGAGTCAGAGTGAGTGGCTAGAGAAATTCCTCCACCGGAGGCCGCATTTCTGCCAGTGAAGGACACTGCACTCTGAGTCAGCCTGACAGAGACCAAATTAGATCACTTTGAAGGAATACATTATGACCCATCTGTCCATTCAAATAAATCACTGACCTTTCTCTTTTTTTTGCCCTAGTAGAAGGGTGTTCAAAACAGTTGGCTCCGTGATAAATCTTTACCAGTTTAGTAGTATAAATGTTGTTAAGCTTGACGTTTTATGCTATGATTATTTCTGCTTTAAATGTAAAGGACTTAAGAAGATAAGGCAGTCCTCAGCAACATCAGGCACATATGAAATAAAGATGATTTAATGATTTGAATTATGTTAATATACAGAAAATGCTCGTGCAGAAAATTCTTTTTCTAAATATGATTATTCAAAATTTACTAGTTTAAAACCATTTCAAAATGTTAATAATATAACAATTTTAAATATACCATTTGGGATACCATGCACATAAATTATATGTACACATATGTATAATTTATTGAGCATCATGCACTTATAACTCATATAAATCAGGGAGACAAAGAAAATTCACTCAAAAAGTGTCTCCCATGGTGATGTCGGAGAAGGCACTGGTGACCCACTCCAGTACTCTCGCCTGGAAAATCCCATGGATGGAGGAGCCTGGTAGGCTGCTGTCTATGGGGTCGCACAGAGTCGGACGTGACTGATGCGACTTAGCGGCAGCAGCAGAAGCACAGTGATATATTATGCTGCTGCTGCTGCTGCTAAATCACTTCAGTTGTGTCCAACATAGCCTCAAAACTGCTGGACTGTTGTAGTTGTTTTTAAACTCACATTAAAAACAACTGATATTGTTTCATTCAAGAAATCTTTACTCAGCACCAATCATGAATCAGGCACTGTTCTGGGCACCAGGGATAGAGTGAGAAGAAAGCAGATAAAAATTCCAGCCTTAGATGCATGCTTTCAAATGTTCACTACAGCGCTATTTACAATAGCCAGGACATGGAGGCAATATAAATGTCCATCAACAGAGGAATGGATAAAGAAAATGTAGTACTTATATACAATGGAATATTACCCAGCCATAAAAAAGAAGGAACAAATTCATTTGCAGCAAATGGATGGACCTAGAGTTTGTCATACTGAGTGAAGTAAGTCAGACAAAAACAAGTATCATATGGTATCACTTATATGTGGACTCTAAGAAAAACTGGTACAAATGAACCTATTTATAGAACAAAAATAGAGTCACAGATGTAAGAAAAAAAGCTTATTGTTACTAGGGAGGAAAAGAGGGGAGGGATGAATTGGGAGACTGGGATTCACATATACACACTACTATATATAAAATAGATAACTAATGAGGTCCTAGGCTTCCCTGGTGGCTCAGATGGTAAAGAATCTGCCTGCAACACAGGAAACCTGAGTTCCATCCCTGGGTCGGGAAGATCTTCTGGAAAAGGGAATGGCGAACCACTTCAGTATTCTTGCCTGGAGAATTCCATGAACCAAGGAGCCTGGTAGGCTACAGTCCATGTGGTCACAAAGAGTCAGGCATGACTGAGCAACTTTCATAATAAGGACCTACTATATAGCACAGGAAACTCAATATAATGTAGTGACCTATATGGGAAAAGAATCTAAAAAAAGAGTGGAGATACATATATATATATATATGGCTGATTCGCTTTGCTGTACAGCAGAAACTAACACAACATTGTAAATCAACTATACTCCAATAAAAATTTTTTTTAAAATTCCATCCCTCACAGAACTGAGGTCCTAGTTGGAGGAGAAAGATGACAAAAAATATACAGTGTCTATTTTCTGTACACATCACCTGATCAACTCTCTAACCTTCTTCACCCCAATCTATGAGTCCGTACAGACCACACAACAGACTCACCCTCTGACCTCTGGTTGCATTTGGCCAAAGGGAGGCACTTGTGACAAAAAATGAGAGTAAAGTTGGGGCATTTATTCATCGTGGAATGGCCACATCCTTCTCTCAAAGGCAGCCCTCCTCCTGCCTCTATCCTCTCTAAATTTCTCTCTCTGTTCTAGAAATTGCTCCTTCACTTTGCCTCTCCATTCCTAGGAGTGGCAATGGCTCCCCACCACCATGGCCACCATTGTGGCCCCATGACACTACAGTAACACTCACAGGTTTCTGTAAACCTTGCCCACACTTGCTTAATATTTCCTTTATTAGCTTGTCCTTGGATCACCAAGTTCAAGGGGATTGTTTCCTATTATAACCAAAACACAAAACAAAGAAATATACTATATAGTAATTTAAATGTTGGTAAGCGCTGTTGATAAAAACAAAGCAGGGAAAGTTGATGAGATGTAGTGGGTTAGGGCAGGTGGGTGCTTCTTAAATCATGTATTCAGAACAGGCTTCATCAATAAAAGTATGTAATCTATTTGCATATCTCCTAGCAGAACTTTCAAAGGAAAATTTATTTTTAAAAAAACTTAAAATGTAAAACCTGGATTTGAGGACCATCATTGGTTGAAGCAGAGTTGGGGTGAAGGCTCAGAATTCTCCCACATTGCCTGGTCCTCCTGGGGCCCCAAAGTCACACAGGGTCCTCCCACCAATGACTTCTGATGCATTGCTATTGACCCTAGAACTCTGAGATACCCAGAACTAAGGGCGACAGAAAATACTCAGTTCTTAATCCTCTCCAAGTTTTATGCCACATCATTCCTTAGAAACATAAATCTACTCATCTCACCCTCAGTAATAGCTTTTATAGAACCATGATTTAATTATGTTCTTGATTTTTCATATTTATTTGTAATATTGGCATTAAAGATCTTGTCCCTGCTTTTTCTCACTTTTTACAAAGACCCATATTATAAATTATATCAGAAGCAGGAAAATCTTTGTCTCTCCTGATGAAATAAGCTGTTTCCTTCTGCTGGACAAGGAAATGTATGTATTCTTTCGTGTCTTCCTCTTGGCATTGGCTGACAGGAAACTCAGAGCTAAGGGTCTTGCTTAACTGCTATGAATTTTTTCAAAAAATTTTCTTAATGTAATTTTCTTTGTTTGGCTTTTGTTTTGTATGGTTTGCTTCATTGTATTTATGGTTTTCTTATGGAGATAGATAGGCTGGAAATAAACATTATGATGAAACCTAATTGAAATATTTGACTGATTTTGATTAACTTCTTCTGGCTATATCTACAACATCAAAATAATCTATCAATTATTAACATTTTTGGTCTCTATGCTAACCAAAATAAGCAGTTTGACTGATTTTTCAAGACACTGTCTTTCTTCATTCATGAAAAGAGAAAGCAATACTTCTGAATAATTTATTATTGCCAAGACTGAAGGCTCAGCGTGTGTGTGTCTGCTGAGTCACTCTGGTTGTGTCCGACTCTTTGTGACGCTATGGACCATAGACCACCATGCTCTTCTCTCCGTGGGATTCCCTAGGCAAGAATACTGGACTGGGTGTCCATTCCCTTCTCCAGGGGATCTTCCCAACCCAGGGATCCAATCCACTTCTCTTAAGTCTTCTGCATTGGCAGGCAAGCTCTTTACCACTAGTGCCACCTGGGAAGTCCTGAATGCTCAGTACTGAGGACTTAAAGGTGAGTATTTCCTCATACTCAAGGTATGTCCTGTCCTCAAGGAATTTGTTGTCTAGAATTAGTTATTTTATTCTTTCAAACTTCTCATTCAGAACCAGTATTTATTTGTAGTTGAAAACTAATTTTCAAAAGAATGCATTCATTTTTTAATTTTATTGGAGTACAGTTGGTTTATGATGTGCTATTTTCAGGTGTACAGCAGAGTGATTCAGTTATACATATGTTCCTTCATCTTCAGATTCTTTTCTCATATAGGTTATAACAGAAAATCGAGTAGAATTCCCTGTGTTACACACTATATCCTTATTGGTTATATGTCTTATATATAGTAGTAGTGTGTGTGTTAATCTTGAATGTGTTAATCCATTTTTGAAAGAAAAATTAGTTTTCCCATTCTCTCATGCCAAAAGATACAGAGAGAAAAGAAATAAAAATTCTAAACATCCTACAGCTGTAGATTGCCCTCAAACAAGCATAAGATTTTTGAAAAATGCTTCCTACAGTAAGCATTTGTGGAGGCCAGCCAAGGCTCTGACAAGTCACTGGGGCCATGTGCTTTTGCTCTTGGGTCCTCCTACTCTCTTAACATCAAATCCTCCTAAAACATTTAAAATCAATATTTGGCTTAAAAAACCTGAAATGTATTCCCCTATCAGGCCAAGCTACCTTTTTACATCAGTCATAATTCCTAGCAAGTTTTGTAGCTTTCCAAGTTTGATAAATTATTTCATGCCATTGACTGTGTTAAAACTATCCATCAAGGTGTTTTAAGATCTCCAGCTTACAGATATGATGAGCCAACTGTTCGTTCATTTGACAAATATTTGCTAAGCATCTGTAGTGTTCCATGCTCAATACCATGTGCTGGGATATAAAATGGTAAATGAGACAGATATGTTCTCTGCCATAGAGCTGCATCTAACAGAGAACACAAACAGAAATGACTCGATACTTATTGTATCCAAACAAGCCAACTTAAACTCCTCTGCATAATTCTGAGAATACCCAGAAAATGCTCACACTCCACTGTGATTGTCCTCTTATGCAAACTTCTGCTCCCTTAATTTCCCTAATCATTTCTGGCAGCAGCAGCATCACTTTTATATGCCTACCCAACAGTTCACGGGTGCACATTGCCCACAAACGCAGACCCCCTTTATTCCACAAAGCACAAATGAGGATTCAAGAACAGAGGAGATTTGCAGGGCAGAGAGACAGAGCTTCAACTGGGTTATCAACTCTCACTGTTATCATATCCTGGAAGTAGGGTCCTCTCTTGGCAGGCTCTCCATAGGCCCCCAGCCAGCTGCTGTGTTGCTGGAACCAACGTCAGTTCAAATGAGGGTCTGGCTCTTGCCCAACCTCTCCCTCCATGTCCACAGCCCACACATTCCTTTCCCTTAAGCCCAACCAGTAGGGGCTACACCAGGGAGCCCCATAATAATCTGTAAAAGTTGACAACCTACATGGAATGACAGCAGCTATTTACACTCCTAGAGGAAGGAGTTTAACCTTCTGTGTTTCAGCCTTTCCCTTCCAGACTGGCCCCTGGGATTTACCTAACGTAGCAAACCAAGAGGCCCACTGCAATGATTTCTTCCAAATTAAAAAGTAATCTTCCTTTGAAAGATAATTCTGCTACATGCCCAGACATGAGGGAAGTCTTTGAAATAACATTTTTATTCGCTTTATAGATGTACAAATATATATGATGGGGAGAAAGTTATACACACACCCACACAGCATTTCTCAAATTTCCAAAGTAATTATTCCTAACAAGCAAGAATTCCAGGAGGAACTGGGCATGTTATCTCAAAGCAGCCTATGCCAAGCATATTATTTCTTTGAAGTCTTGAATTTTGTCTTCTAAAACTCACATATATTTTTGCATTCCACTTCGTAACATGCCCATTTATTTCAGTATGTCACAGCTGAATGAAATACACTAAAACCCAGCCATAGTGCTCTAAATGGGACCCACAAAATTCTACCATATAAAATACAGAATTCCATCATCCCAAGATAGTTAAAATGACTGCGGCATCCTAAAGACTTTGGAGTTTTGGGGATCCCCAAGTTATATATACCTCACATTACAAAGTCATTTGCATTATTGTGGGCATGATGTATCCTCATACTTTATACAAACAATGTAGTAGGTGATTTATACCCCCCAAATGTGCTAAGGAAAAAATATAAACTAATTAAGTGCCACTGTGATATGGATTATTGGTACTTTTTAGTGTTCACTCACTTCTAAATGACTTGATCCCATCCATCACCTTTGAGAAGCCCACCATCTTTGAGAAGCTCACCACCTTTGAGAAGCTTATGCTTTATCCTCTTGCCTTGACAAAATTAAAAATCAGTGCATGCAATGAAAACTTTGTGTCACTGTCAAGGAGTTGAAACCTTAAACATTGTCTTCACCCACATCTTCTAGGAAACAAGAATCTAAAGCACAGATTAAGATGCTAATTTTTTATACAAGAGGAACAAGCCACAAGCCACGAGGGTGATAGAAAAGAGAAAGTCAGGCAAGGCTGAAAGCATTATCTCAAAATCAGGATGATAATCTTAAAGAGGTTATTGGATGGATCTGCTCAGCACATGCAAACTCTCTGGAAGGGTAACAGTGAGAAACCATACTTTAGAGTAGTTCATGGGCAAGCATATCCATCCTGATTCCAAAGTGAATGAACTTCACATAAAGCCTACATTATTATTCCTCTAAATTGAATTCTCTAATCTATGCAATTTTATAGCAGTTATTAGTTGGTAACCCCCAAACGTACTATTTAATAAATAGTATTTTATATTTTCTCTACAGTTTTCTATGTTTGTGCATTACTGGTCCCTCTCATCATGTTGTTAACTGCTGTAAGTCAGGGACCAAAATAATATCGTGGTTAAGAACATGGGCATCAGACAACTTACTAACCATTGTAAGTCTCGGTTTCTTAATAAATGCACTCTTTTAATAAAGAATCAGTAAGATAATTCTTGAAAAATACTTTGTAAATGCTTTGCATATAGCACTTAAGAAATATTTTATATTGTTAATGTTCATAATTGTTATTAAAATTATTTTCATACCACAAATCATGAATAAAATACAAATGTTCCATAAATGTCCAACAAAAAATTTTGTTTAGTGATTGACCCATGTAGGCTATGATTTCATAAATAATGCATCTAATAAGAGAGAATAAAATACTTCTCTAGGTCTTTTTTAATTTATTTGTCAAGTGAAGGAGTTAGACTAAGTTATCTCAAAACCATAAAATTATTTGCTATTTGTTAAATGTATCTATTGAAATATCCACTCACAATTTCTTCTAGTTACTAGAAATATAAGTACAACATGTACTATTATTGGAGAAATTATGAAAATAAACATGGGGTGATTAAAATGTGATTCATAAGGATGACATAGATGATGTTTGACTTAGATATCAAACTGTCCTACTGAAATTAAATATGTACAAAACTAAACTCATCATCTTGCCCCTTAAAGATCTTCTTTTCTATCACAATGAGAAGTATGTCCATCCACCCAGGAGTTTATGACGAAGACAAGAGTGTTGGTCTTGACATTTCCTGGACTCTAAGCACATCTTATTATAACTACAATCTATATCCATATATTATGTGAATCCATCACATCCATCTCCATTAGCACCACCTAGCTCAAGTCACCATTGTATGTCTCTTATAATAACATGATAATCTCCTAATTTGTTTTCTTACAGTTATTCCTGAAGCCTCTAATCCGTTCTCCACACTCCCTAATATGCCCATTTTAAAAACAAATCTGTTTACTCCACTTCCAGGTTATAGTTGTTGTGTCCTGTATAGGAGATTATATTATTTTAAAAAAAATCCTCACTCCCTCTCCTTTCATCTCCTTTAGAAGATTACATTTTGTGCCCCCTTGATGTTGAGCACAACCATGTGATTTACTCTAACCAATGAAATATTAGTCATGTGACAGCCAAATTTTTGCCTATTGTTTGCTTCCAGGCTTGCTCTTTTGTGCTTCTGCCATCACCATGAAGAGAACTTCCTCAGTCGTTGACCCTTAGACCACTGCTCTAGAACAATCCATATGAAGCAGAGCCTCTTAGCTGACCATCAGACCTGCAGCCTCTAGCCAAACCAACCCAACTCAAATGATATGTGTAAACAAGAAATAAACACTTCCTGTCTCAAGCTCCTGAGATTCAGTGGTTGTTTGTTATGCAGCAATAGCTAACTGATACAGTGACAGTAAAATCAACTTAAAAATTTTAAAATGCCCTTATACCATGCTCCCTCTTTTTCCTCCCCACACTATGCTGTAATCACTCTTTCAGTTCTTCAAATCTGCCAAACCCCTTTTCCAGCCTGGAGTCTCTACACATGTTGTTTTCTTGAATGGGATATTATTTCTCTTTCTTGGTCTAGCCAACCTTTGCTTACCTTCAGTCTATCTTTATATGTCCCTGCCTCAGAGACACCAGCCCTAAAATGCTTCCGCATTCAAACACCAGACTAGGAATCATCCCCGTATTACATATTTCCACCTCACACTGTGCATTTCTTTCATGACATTCATACAAATTGTAATTTGTTACTTGGGGAATGTGTATTTAATGTTTCTTACACTAAATAGCTCCATCATATCAAGGACAATGTCAGTCTTATTTACTTCTGTTCCTTCATGACTAGTACATGCTAAATATGGTAAATACTTGAATAGACAACTTGAGCCACTCACAGTTCTTTGATTAGAGAAGACTAAAAGAGTAGTTACGCAGTATTTATTTATAGCAAATAAAGTCAATGAAGTTGTATTTTAAAGTCCTTCAATTGCAGGTTGTTTTGCTCAAATAGACAATATTCATGTCTTTCTAGAATTCAATTTATTTCTCCTATTCTTGTCACTACAATACATCTAAAGATGTCACGAGTCTGAAATGACAGTTAACAATCTACCTTTTCCTTTTTGTATTTCTAGCAATAACATTTGACAAGTTGAGTTGTGATTTCCCATATGTAAATAAAATATTAAAAGAAGTCATATCACACCAGAGCTTATTTTTTAATGTTAAAGAAATTTTTTAATTAAAATATTGCTAAGGGAGAAAAGTAAAGTGAAAATATCTTGAGTCTAGAATTGTGATAGGGGAAGAAGGAGCATACCAGGTAGCATTAAAAAAAAAATCAACCTATTATCCCATATTTGCAATAAATGGTAAGTGCAAGAAAAGAAGGGGGAGGAATGGGAAGTGGAAGGAGGCAAAGAAGGAAACAAGGGGAAGAAAAAAGGAAGGAAATAAGAATTTTCCTTTTCATCAGCTCCTCTGGTCGAAACTGAACTGGAACAGGAATGCCTGTCTATAAAATAAGTAACCCTTATTAGATTTCTAACTCACTGATAAGGGGTTAACAAACTGTCTGAAGGCTGGAGCTCAGTCTGGCCACTCTCTGCTAAAGCAACTGTAAGCAACAGACTCTGTAACCTTCAGAGAAACTGCTAAGAACAGCAGAGAATGGGTCAGCCCATATGGGAAAAAAAGGTCAAATCAGCATTTTTGCACAGAAAATTTCAAGGTAAACCTTCTTACAGTGTTTTTTGATAGTACTTGCTATATCATCTAAAATCTGTTCTTCCATCACTGCAAACCACTAGCAAATAAGACCAGGTAGGGTAGATTTTATCAGACTTCTCTTCCAGAATGACCCACATAGAGGGGCCCCAAAGCACCTGTATTTTTATACCTGAAGACAAAACAATTTGATAATAAGCTGAGTTGAATCCTAAGGATTGTTTGCATATGTGGTTGGATTCTCTGAAGTAACATGCGTAAGATACTTAGCATTACATCTAAGTAAGAAATGAAGTTCAGATCCACTCAAAATAATACCTCTTTTTGGAATTAGGCACATGATTAAAAAAGAAATTGCCATTTTCTTACAAACCCCAACTAGTCAGCACCATTGATTGACTGACAGATGCTTATCAGACAGAAAGTGTATCCCACACCCTGCATGCAATTTACTGGTCTGGGATGGGTAAAATGATATCTGTTAAGGTCATTCAAACTTTTCCTTAGGCTATAGTTTTTGTTTGTTTGTTTATTAACTTGGGACTAGAGAGCATCTTGGCCCCTCCTCAATGGTACATTGGCAAGAATGAGGAGAAAAGCTATTGACATGTTTCCCACTGTGTCATGAAAGCCAGCAATATGCAGAGAAGAGCAGAAAGAAGATAGAACAAACTAGTGACTGCCAAGTCCGTGTTCCCATCACTCTAAAACCAGCTGGAGTCCCAGCTTCTGTAACTTGCAACCCAAAGCTCTGGCTCATATACACTGACATCAAGTAACAATTCAACACATGATAAATTGTACTGTTGAGTGTATTGACCATGATTGAGAGATCCCAAATCAAGACTTAGCCTGATAAAGGATTTCCCATGTTTGTGATTCTTCTATATCAAATTCTTACAAATGTATAAATGCTTGGTGATACTTTGTCAAATATTTAATGTTTCATTGTTTTACAAAAGAATGCAATTGTATGATGGTGAGGATAACCTTCCTGGAAAAACCCAGGAAGTATGGGTGCCCTGATCTCAGGTGCTGAAAGCAATAGATATCGTATAGAAAAACACATAATTGGACTTCTCCTCCATAAATGAAAATAATTCTGAATTGGAAAAGAATGAGTTAAACTGCAATGCCTAAAATCTACATTAAGATTGTTATTATATTCCCATGGGTACCAGAACAAATATGTTATCTGACTATTCCTATGGAGGATTTTGTATACAAAACTATGAAAAGAGAATATATTTATGATATTAAAATGCATCCAAATGCTATCAAGCTCCAAGCAAAATAGATTAGGTGGCTCAGCGGTAAAGAATCTGCCTGCCAATGCAGGAGACGCAGGGTCTAGCTCTGGGTTGGGGAGATCCCCTGGAGGAGGAAATGGCAACCCACTCCAGTATTCTTGCCTGAAGAATCCTATGGACAGAGGAGCCCGGTGGGCTACAGTCCATGAGGTTACAAAGAGTCAGACATGAGTGAGTGACTGAGTACTCATGCACAGCTGGTCGTCCAAGACCATTCCTCCACCCAGGATGGAGTTAATCAAAAGCATGAAGGAGACAAAACTTGTTTCCCATGTTTTTGTCATGAGTGCTAGATATCATATATCATGTATCATATATATATAATATATCATATATATATTATATATATGATATATCACATATCATATATCATATATATATATATATATATATCATAGCACTTTACATCTCCTAAACTGTGAACATATTTCTTAGAGAACTCTCTTGGCAAAATTCAATGCTTTTTTTGCTCTGGATTCCTATAAGATTTTGCTTCATGTTGAATCTCTCATACTGTGTATGGTACAATATAAGATTTCCTTGCTACAATTTAAGATTTTCAAGGGCAAAGGTTGTTTTGAAAAACAAAAAGTATTAACCAAATCCATTGTTCTTGCCTCAGAAGACCTGAATTGAAGAAGTGAGTTAAAATTCAATCACTAAAGATTACATTAAGATAAGCTTGCATTTCTGTCACTCAAGGACAGAAGCTGTGACTGTTTTTCGACCATTACCCAAAGTAAGAAATACGTTATACTTTGTAACCCAGTACATATGTACACAGATACATAAAACCAAAGGAGAAATTTCACAAAACAGTATTTATTCTAGAAACAGGCGACAAACTCTGACATATAATCTGTTTTCTTTTCATTTTATTAATAATGGTTGTGATACATTAAATCAATTTCATGACCCCTGATGGCTCGGAGAAGGCAATGGCAGCCCACTCCAGTACTCTTGCCTGGAAAATCCCATGGGTGGAGGAGCCTGGTAGGCTGCAGTCCATGGGGTCGCTGAGGGTCGGACACGACTGAGCAACTTCACTTTCACTTTTCACTTTCATGCATTGGAGAAGGAAATGGCAACCCACTCCAGTGTTCTTGCCTGGAGAATCCCAGGGACGGCGGAGCCTGGTGGGCTGCTGTCTATGGGGTCACACAGAGTCGGACACGACTGAAGCGACTTAGCAGCAGCAGCAGATGGGTCATGACTCATAGTTTGAAAACATTGTTCTAATGAGAACCTGTGGTTTAGTACATGCTTATCAAATAAGATAGGAAAACAGAGGAATCTGCAAACCAGGTGAAGTGTCAAATGGCCATTATGCCTACATACCTATTTAACTTATACAGAAGCATAAACTTATAGAAATATTATATTTCTATATAATAGAAACTCTATGTATAATATAATAGAGGCAAAACTTAGCATACTCATTCTCTCACTCTAGGATATTATTCATCTACAGATTACAAAATCTGCATTACGTAAGGGAAACAAAATCCTGAAGGATTTGTTCATTCCTTTAATGATTTACTGAGCACTGCATTCTAGATGCTTGCACTACAGAAGTGAATAAAATATACAAAATTCCTGTCCTCATAGAATTTACCTTCTAGTGAGGATATAGAGAAAAAAACAGATAAGTAAAATACAGTGTCAGGCAGTGATAAATTTTTCAAAAGAAAAATGAAACATAGTAAGGGGCTAGAAAGTGGTGAGAGGAAAGGGCTGTTGCAGACAGGGTGGTCCCTAAAGTCTTCTCTGTGAAGATGTATCAAGAAGGCTTTGTGCTTAGTGAAATAAGTCAGACAGAGAAGGGTAAATACTGCATGTTCTCACTCTCATGAGGAATCTTAAAAATGAAACAAACATGAACATAACAAAACAGAAACAGACTCACGGATACAGAGAACAAACCAGTGGTTTACCAGCCGGGAGAGGAAAAGGGGAGGGGCAAGACAGGGAAAGTGACTGACAGGTACAAATCACTCTGTATACAGATAACCAATAGGTCATCTGAAAGGGGCTCAACATCACTTATTATTAGTGATATGCAAATAAAAACTACAATGAGTTACCAACTCACACAGCCAGAATGGCCATCACTAAAAAGTCTACAAATAATAAATGTTGACGAGAGAGTGGCGAAAAGGGAACATTCCTACATTGTTGGTAGGAATGCAAATTGGTGAAGCCACTATGAAAAACAGTATGGAGGTTCTTCAAAAAACTAAAATTAGAGTTGTCATATGATCCTGCAGTCCCACTCCTGGGCGTAAATCTGAAGAAAACTATAATTTGAAAAGATACATTCACCTCAATGTTCATAGCAGCACTATTTATAATAGCCAAGACATGGAAGCAACCTACATATCCATCAACAGAGAAATGAATAAAGATGTGGTATACACAACACACACACACACACACACACACACACACACACACATATACACACAATGGAATACTACTCAGCCATTAAAAAGAGTGAAATAATGTTATTTGCAGTAACGTAGATATATCTGGCGGAGAAGGTGATGGCACCCCACTCCAGTACTCTTGCCTGGAAAATCCCATGGACGGAGGAGCCTGGTGGGCTGCAGTCCACGGGGTCACAAAGAGTCGGACACAACTGAGCGACTTGACTTTCACATTTCACTTTCATACATTGGAGAAGGAAATGGCAACCCACACCAGTGTTCTTGCCTGGAGAATCCCAGGGACAGGGGAACCTGGTGGACTGCCGTCTCTGGGGTCGCACAGAGTCGGACGCAACTGAAGCGACTTAGCAGCAGCAGCAGATATATCTGGAGATTATCATGCTAAGTGAAGTAATAAGCAAAAAGACAAATGCCATAGAATATCACTTATATGTGGAATCTAAAATGTGATGAACTTATTTATGAGGCAGAAAGAGACGCACAGGCATAGAAAACAAACTTATGGTTACCAGAAGGGAAAGAGGATGGCAGAGGGATAAATTAGGAGTTTTAGATTAGCAGGTACAAGCTATTTTATTAATAAAATAAATGACAAGGTACTACTGTGTACCATAGGGAACTATATTCAATATTCTATTTAAAAAAAACTAGAAAAAGCAAGAGAGTTCCAGAAAAACATCTATTTCTGCTTTATTGACTATGCCAAAGCCTTTGACTGTGTGGATCACAATAAACTGTGGAAAATTCTTCAAGAGATGGGAATACCAGACCACCTGATCTGCCTCTTGAGAAATTTGTATGCAGGTCAGGAAGCAACAGATAGAACTGGTCATGGAACAACAGACTGGTTCCAATAGGGAAAGGAGTACATCAAGGCTGTATATTGTCACTCCGTTTACTTAACTTACATGCAGAGTACATCATGAGAAACGCTGGACTAGAAGAAACACAAACTGGAATCAAGATTGCCGGGAGAAATATCAATAACCTCAAATATGCAGATGACACCACCCTTATGGCAGAAAGTGAAGAGGAACTCAAAGGCCTCTTGATGAAAGTGAAAGTGGAGAGTGAAAAAGTTGGCTTAAAGCTCAACATTCAGAAAACGAAGATCATGACATCTGGTCCCACCACTTCATGGGAAATAGATGGGGAAACAGTGGAAACAGTGTCAGACTTTATTTTTCTGGGCTCCAAAATCACTACAGATGGTGACTGCAGCCATGAAATTAAAAGACGTTTACTCCTTGGAAGGAAGGTTATGACCAACCTAGATAGCATATTCAAAAGCAGAGATGTTACTTTGCCAACAAAGGTCTGTCTAGTCAAGGCTATGGTTTTTCCTGTGGTCATGTATGGATGTGAGAGTTGGACTGTGAAGAAGGCTGAGCGCCGAAGAACTGCTGCTTTTGAACTGTGGTGTTGGAGAAGACTCTTGAGAGTCCCTTGGACTGCAAGGAGATCTAACCAGTCCATTCTGAAGGAGATCAGCCCTGGGATTTCTTTGGAAGGACTGATGCTGAAGCTGAAACTCCAGTACTTTGGCCACCTCATGTGAAGAGTTGACTCTTTGGAAAAGACTCTGATGCTGGGAGGAATTGGGGGCAGGAGGAGAAGGGGACAACAGAGGATGAGATGGCTGGATGGCATCACTGACTCGATGGACATGAGTCTCAGTGAACTCCGGGAGTTGGTAATGGACAGGGAGGCCTGGCATGCTGCAATTCATGGGGTCGCAAAGAGTCAGACACGACTGAGTGACTGAACTGAACTGAACTGAACTGAATATAATACTATAAATCATGCTTCAATAAAAATAAATAAATAAAACAAATGACTCAATAATTAAAAAAAGAAAAGAAGAGAAAGCAGCAAGTACTGCAAATATGTTTGTGTGAGAGAAAGGGGAGATGTTAGGCAGATGGCAGGATTGATAGCTTTAGCCATCACATCAGTGGTGTAGATGGGTCCAACCCCATCCCTTCCAAGGGAACCACCTTGAACATAATCACTAACCATCTGAAAGATATAGGCAGTCATGATGGCAATATCTTCTACCTCCTCTTCCAGCATGCCAGCCTCAGCATGTGGACCAGATATGGACATTTGACCCAAGGTATCCTAGATTTGGGGTTGATTTCAATAACTGCATAGAAAATAGCAACTATATCTTGCTATGGATTGAATTGTGTCCCCTCCAGGTTCATTTGCTGAGGCCCTAACACCTAATACCTCAAAATGTGACCTTATTTGAAAATAGGGTCATTGAAGATGTAATAAGCTAAGATGAGGTCCTATTGGAGTAGGTTGGGCCTCTAATCCAATATGACTGATATTCTTACATAAGGGGCAAATTTGGACATAGACAGGCATTCAGGGAGAACACCATATGAACATGAAAATGATCACCTACAAACCAAGCAGAGAGACCTGGAATAGCTCTTTCTCTCATAACTTTACAAAGGAACCAATCCTACCAACACTTTGAGCTTAGGCTTCCAGGCTCCAGAATTGCTAGACAATATACTTTTAGTGTTTAAACTGCCCAGCCTGTGGCACGTTTTTATGACAGCCCTCACAAGCTAATACATCTCCCCTGGGGAGAAGTTGAGTGTATTCTATGTGCAGCAGGATGGCTAATAAACAGGTGAATTGTGGCACCTGTGGCAGGCTGCTAGTTGATCTATCTCATATTAAACACATCCTCACTTTTTAGCTGAGCCAAGTAATATACATTTCTCACTCTCCAGTGCAGCTACATTTGGCCAGGTCACTAAGTTCTGGCCAATGAGCCATAATCAGATGTATCTGGTGGCAGCTTCCAGTGGTATTCCTTAGTAGACAGCTGAGAGCTGTCCTTTGCCCCTTTTTTTCTGCATTCTTTCCTGCTATCTGGTGACTGAAATGCAGATGTGATGAGTGTATTTAAGCCAAGAGTGACATCAGGAGTGGCTGCCATGAGGGATGAAGAACCAGAGTAAAAGGAGTGAGTAATCAAAAGCTTGGAGGAGCAGAGACATTACACAACAGTGGACTGCTCATATCTGGACTTAAACATAAGAAAGAAGTGGTATTTTATCCTGTCTAAACCACTGTCTTTGGGCGGGGGAAGGGGGGGGCATTACTATTACTTGCTGTTGAATCTAATCTTAAACAATACAAGAACAGTGAGTGGAAATAGAAGATGCAGCAGCAGAACCGAAGAGAGGATTTTAGCTACAGAGGTGGGGGAATCAGACTGAGAATGAATAATCGAAGAGATAGGAAGAAAACCAGGAGAAAATTTTATCTGAAAAGCTAAAGAAATAACTAAAAGAAGGGAGAAACAATGCACTAGGTATTACTTGATCAACTGCTGTAAGAACCAAGAAATATCACATGGTAGGCCTGTGCTTCTCCAATTTTAACATGTGAAGGAATCACTCAGTGTCTTGTTAACATGCAGAATCTGATTCAAGAGGTCTGGGGTGCGGCAGTTTTAAAAAGCCCCTCGGTAGTGTCAATGCTGATGGTACACTTGAAAGGCAAAGATTGAGGCCAGAATGCTTCTCAAAGTGTGCTTCTTGAACCAGAAGCATCATCATTACCAGGTAACTTGCTTAAAATGAACTTTCTTACCCCCCACCCCAGACCTCCTGAATCAGAAACCCTAGGAGTGGGACACAGACATCTGTTTTAACAAACCTACCATGCAATTCTTTTTAAAAAACTTTTATTAGATTATGTAGTGCATTTACAATGTTGTATTAGTTTCAGCTGCAGAGCTAACTTAATTAGTTATATATTTATATACACACATATCCACTCTTTTTTAGATTCTTCCCCATGTAAGTCATTGGAGTATTGAGTAGATTTGCCTATGTATAGTAGGTTGTTATTGGTTGTCTATTTCATTTATAGTAGTGTGTATATGTCAGTCCCAATCTCCCAATTTATCCCTCCCCTCCCTCTTTCCCCTTTGGTAACCAGAAGTTAGTTTTCTACATCTGAGACTCTATTTCTGTTTTGTAAATAGGTTCATTTGTACCATATCTTTTAGATGCCACATATAAGCATCAAGGGAAATGCAAACCAAAAAACTACAGAAGATACACACACAAAAGAAAAAGCAACCCAAACTCAATTCTAAAGATGGTCATCAAACCACAAGAGAAGAGAACAAATGTGGAATGGAAGAAAAAAGGCCTATATAAACCCAAAACAATTAAGAAAATGGCAATAGGAAAATACATATCAATAATCACCATAAATGTAAGTGGATTAAATGCTCCAAACAAAAGGCATAGATTAGCTGAATGGATACAGAAACAAGATCCATACATATACTGTCTACAAGGGACCCACTTCAGACCTAGGGACACAAACAGACTGAAGGTGAGGGGATGGAAAAAAGGTATTCCATGCAAATAGAAATCAAAAGAAAGGTATCATGAGATTCTGATATGCACTGCAATCTGACACCCACTGATGTGAGCAGTTATAGGAACATCATGATGACGACCACAGAAGCTGATCACCAACCGTGGGCTGTGCCACTGGACACTTTTCTTACATCATTTCATTTGGTCCTCACAACAATCCATTTTATCAATGAAGAAACTGGGATTGAGAGACGTTAAATACATAGCCAAGGTCACACAACCAGCGAGTGGTAGATCTGAGAAACCACATTTGTCTGACACCATAGCCCATTCTCAGACCACTTTACCAACTCACCTTCAAGGGTCATCAGTGACATAATCATAAACAATTTCAGCAGGATATCAAGACAGAAGCCAGCCTGCAGTGGCTTTGGAAGTAAGAAAGTAGGGAAAATGAGTGCAAATATTTTTTCAAAAACTTGAATAAAGAGAACTAGAAAGAAAGCTAGAAGGTAATGGAGATTGAGCATGTGCTTATTTATTTTTAAAAGAAAAAAACAGAGAAAACAAAATGAGAGCTTCAAGATACCAAAATGATTCAGTTCAGTTCATTTCAGTTGCTCAGTCATGTCCAACTCTTTGAGACTCCAAGGACTGCAGCACGCCAGACCTCCCTGTCCATCATCAACTCCCATGCTTACTCAAATTCATGTCCATTGAGTCGGTGATGCCATCCAACCATCTCATCCACTGTCATCCCTTTCTCCTCCTGCCTTCAATCTTTCCCAGCATCAGGGTCTTTTCAAATGAGTCAGTTCTTCACATCAGGTGGCCAGAGTATTGGAGCTTCAGCTTAAGCATCAGTCCTTCCAATGAACACCCAGGACTGATCTCCTTTATAATGGGCTGGTTGGATCACCTTGCTGTCCAAGGGACTCTCAAGAGTCTTCTCCAACACCATAGTTCAAAAGCATCAATTTTTTGGCACTCAGCTTTCATTATAGGCCAACTCTCACATCCATACATGACTACTGGAAAAACCATAGCTTTGATTAGACAGATCTTTTTTGGCAAAGTAATATCTCTGCTTTTTAATATGCGTCTAGGTTGGTCATAGCTTTTCTTCCAAGGAGCAAGCGTCTTTATATTTCATGGCTGCAGTCACCATCTGCAGTGATTTTGGAGCCTCCCCAAAATAAAGTCTCTCACTATTCCCATTGTTTCCTCATCTATTTGCCATGAAGTGATGGGACTAGATGCCATGATCTTAGTTGTCTGAATGTTGAGCTTTAAGCCAACTTTTTCACTCTCCTCCTTCACTTTCATCAAGAGGCTCTTCAGTTCTTCTTTGCTGTTTACCACAAGGGTGGTGTCATCTGCATATCTGAGGTTATTGATATTTCTCCTGGCAATCTTGATTCCAGCTTGTGCTTCATCCATTTCGGCATTTCTCATGATGTACTCTGCATATAAGTTAAATAAGCAGGGTGACAATATACAGCCTTGATGTACTCCTTTTCCTATTTGGAACCAGTCTGTTGTTCCATGTCCAGTTCTAACTGTTGCTTCCTGACCTGCATATAAGTTTCTCAAGGGGCAGATCAGGTGGTCTGGTATTCCCATCTCTTGAAGAATTTTCCACAGTTTATTGTGATCCACACAGTGAAAGACTTTGCCATAGTCAATAAAGCAGAAAGATGTTTTTCTGGAACTCCCTTGCTTTTTCGATGAGCCAGTGGATGTTGGCAATTTGATCTCTGGTTCCTCTGCCTTTTCTAAATCCAGCTTCAACATCTGGAAGTTCATGGTTCACATATTGTTGAACCCTGGCTTGGACAATTTTGAGCATTACTTTACTAGCATGTGAGATGAATGCATTGTGCAGCAGTTTGAGCATTCTTTGACATTACCTTTCTTTGGGATTGGAATGAAAACTGACCTTTTCCAGTCCTGTGACCACCGCTGAGTTTTCCAAATTTGCTGGCATATTGAGTGCAGCACTTTCACAGCATCATATTTCAGAATTTGAAATAACTCAACTGGAATTCCATCACCTCCACTAGCTTTGTTCATAGTGATGCTTCCTAAGGCCCACTTGACTTCACATACCAGGATGTCTGGCTCTAGGTCAGTGATCACACCATCGTGATTATCTGGGTTGTGAAGATCTTTTTTGTACAGTTCTGCTTTGTATTCTTGCCATCTCTTCTTAATATCTTCTGCTTCTGTTTGGTCCATACCATTTCTGTCCTTCACTGAGCCCATCTTTGCATGAAATGTTCCCTTGGTATCCCTAATGTTCTTGAAGAGTTCTCCAGTCTTTCCCATTCTATTGTTTTCCTCTATTTCTTTGCATTGATTGCTGAAGGAGGCTTTCTTATCTCTCCTTGCTATTCTTTGGAACTCTGCATTCAAATGGGAATATCCTTCCTTTTCTCCTTTGCTTTTCACTTCTCTTCTTTTCACAGCTATTTGTAAGGCCTCCTCAGACAGCCATTTTGCTTTTTTTGCATTTCTTTTCCATGGGGATGGTCTTGATCCCTGTCTCCTGTACAATGTCACGAAACTCATTCCATAGCTCATCAGGCACTCTATCCATCAGATCTAGGCCCTTAAATCTATTTCACACTTCTACTGTATAATCATAAGGGATTTGATTTAGGTCATACCTGAATGGTTTAGTGGTTTTCCCTACTTTCTTCAATTTAAGTCTGAATTTGGCAATAAAGGGTTCATGATCTGAGCCAGTCAGCTCCTGGTCTTGTTTTTGTTGACTGTATAGAGCTTCTCCATCTTTGGCTGCAAAGAGTAAATCAGTCTGATTTCAGTGTCGACCATCTGGTGATGTCCATGTGTAGAGTCTTCTCTTGTGTTGTTGGAAGAGGGTGTTTGCTATGACCAGTGCGTTCTCTTGGCAAAACTCTATTAGCCTTTAGTCCTGCTTCATTCCATGTTCCAAAGCCAAATTTGCCTGTTACTCCAGGTGTTTCTTGACTTCCTACTTTTGCATTCCAGTCCCCTATAATGAAAAGGACATTTTTTGGGGCGTGTTATTTCTAAAAGGTCTTGTAGGTCTTCATAGAACTGTTCAACTTCAGCTTCTTCAGCATTACTGGTTGGGGCATAAGCTTGGATCACCATGATATTGAATGGTTTGCCTTGGAAACGAACAGAGATTATTCTGTCGTTTTTGAGATTGCACCCAAGTACTGCATTTCAGACTCTTTTGTTGACTATTATGTCTACTCCATTTCTTCTAAGGGATTCCTGCCCACAGTAGTAGATATAACTGTCATCTGAGTTAAATTCACCCATTCCAATCCATTTTAGTTCACTGATTCCTAGAATGCTGACATTCACTCTTGCTATCTCCTGTTTGACCACTTCCAATTTGCCTTGATTCACCACCTAACATTCCAGGTTCCTATGCAATATTGCTCTTTACAGCATTGGACCTTGCTTCTATGACCAGTCACATCCACAACTGGGTATTGTTTCTGCTTTGGCTCCTTCCCTTCATTCTTTCTGGAGTTATTTCTCCACTGATCTCCAGTAGCATATTGGGCACCTACCCCCCTGGGGAGTTCGTCTTTCAGTTTCCTATCATTTTGCCTTTTCATACTGTTCATGGGGTTCTCAAGGCAAGAATACTGAAGTAGCCATGAAGAGATACCCCATGTTCAAGGTAAGAGAAACCCAAGTGAAATAGTAGATGTTGCAAGAGGGCATCAGAGGGCAGTCACACTGAAACCATAATCACAGAAAACTGGCCAATCTGATCACACGGACCACAGCCTGTCTAACTCAATGAAACTAAGCCATGCCGTGTGAGGCCACCCAAGACAGGTGGGTCATGGTGGAGAGGTCTGACAGAATGTGGTCCACTGGAGAAGGGAATGGCAAACCACTTCAGTATTCTTGCCTTGAGAACCCCATGAACAGTATGAAAAGGCAAATACATTAGAGATTTCAAACATTAAATTTGAACGCAATCAGGAAAGGATGGGTAAGAAAAAAATTATTGATTAAATCATGGGTCCTTCGAGAAAATAGGGTATTTATCCAGGAAGGAGAAGAGAGTTGGGTTAAATATATTGATAATGGTGAACTTTGAGTATCTAGTGGATTATTTTACAGAAGGGAAACAAATCTTATTCTTATAGCTCCAGAGAGAATACCAAGGAATGGAAATTTCCAGGGATAGATTTCACCTTACAATGAGAAAGAATAGCCTAATGATTCAAGTTATTTGAAAACAGAATGACGTGCCCTTTAAGATAGTGATTTTCTTATTACTGAAAGCATTTAGGGAAAAGCTATTTGACATCCATGAAGCAAGTTGTATAAGGGATTCCTGCAAACTCACTAGGCATTTTAACTATGCGAAAATTCTGTGCTGTGTCCCTGCACTGCCTGTTCCTTTAGTAAATCAATGAAGTATAGTACTGCTTATGGTAAGAAAGATTTTCTTTGTGTAGTTCATATCCTGAAGCCTCCCTGCTATAATCTGTAAGTAATGGGTATGCAAAATAGGTGCTTGTCTACATCTTGAAATTATTAAAACAATTCATGTATTTAAAATCATTTAAGTCACCATTCAGATGTCAAATCAGGGATTCTAAATTCTCACTTTTTAAATAAATCCTGTTTTTAAGCCTCTACTCACTTTCCTCAAGATTATTTTGACCATTTAGAAAAATGACCTGGATTTTTCTATCATGTTAAATTGGAGCTTCTTTATCATATATTTTCAGCACTCCTCCTTTTAGCAGATTTTGCTCAGAGCATTCTGCAAACGTCGCCATGACTGAATAGGTAAAAAGTCTCTCATCCCATACGACAGACATCAATATTTCCAAAGCAGAGGAAATTACATTCCAACGAGTTTATAAAAAAAAAAACAAAAACACACAAAACCCAGCCCATCTCAACAGATCCCAAATCGACACTGCAGAGAATGCTGTATTCTTTTCTCTCTTAGCCTAGAGAGAGCAGCATGACCTCATCACTTCCTGGCTGCTTCACTGTGGACCACCAAGCCACTGAAAATGGAGACAAAAGTAAAGTCTTCTGCCCTCCAAGATGAACAC
This sequence comes from Bos indicus, assembly GCF_029378745.1. NCBI lineage: Eukaryota > Metazoa > Chordata > Mammalia > Artiodactyla > Bovidae > Bos > Bos indicus. The sequence continues at coordinate 35,245,467 of NC_091764.1, read as the reverse complement.
AATTCACCAAACTAAGTGGTGGCTTTTTGCCCACTGATTAAAAGGGAGAAGGAAATGGAAACCCACACCAAGATTCTTGCCTGGGAAATCCCATGGACAGAGGAGCCTGGGGGTGGTCACAAAAGAGTCAGACATTACTTAGTGACCAAACAGCAACAACAGTAAAAGGGCAGAACAAAGGCATCTTGGGGACTGCCGGAGGGCGACACCATCTGTTGCACCTGTTGTGAACAACAGTCGATCCCAGACCATATTGTAGATTGCAATCAAGAGTTGGCGTTTACAGAATTGCTATTTCCTCATGGGTTCAAATTTATTGCTGTATCAAGTGTTTTGTGAAACTTGATTTAAATCTCAATTTTGCCAAGTTTTAAGTGAGCAGAACCCTCTGTCTCTTAGGATAAACTGAAGAAACAAGGCACTGATAATTTGTTCTTGGCTTGTGAAGTTGGAAAGGTTATACTCAAGTTTTTAACCCGAATCACAATATGTGGATTTGCTTTTGAGCAGAATATTTTCCCCCTCACATACCTGTGTAATGTTTTGTAGAATACAGTAATTAATATATAATCAGATATACACACATAGATACGTGTGAGTATATGTGTGTATATATAGATATATGTAAGATTTTGGACACATTACTGAAACTTCAGATTGAAAGTGCCAATTCTACTGAACATACTGTCACATGGTATTTGCAAGCACATACATTATTAGGAACATATCAGGAGAGAATGAAAAGAATACGTACCAAATGCAGTCCATTCCTCTGAAACAGTTTAAAGAGAAACAATATTTTTATTTAGCATTTTATGTACCAATATTTGCTTCCTTCTCACAGACTTCAAAGTCGATAAAAATTCACAAACAGTATAGTCTATAAAGGCAGAATTCTAAGATTCTAGCCTATCCCTTGAAAATAATTTGTGGGGGGCACACACGACAATGTGTTTCAAAAGCCAGTATCCTAACTGTTCTGACCTTTTAAAGCACCAGTTCACTTCAGTGGCTCAGTCGTGTCCGACCGACTCTTTGCGACCCCATGAATCGCAGCACACCAGGCCTCCCTGTCCATCACCAACTCCTGGAGTTCACTCAGACTCACGTCCATCGAGTCAGTGATGCCATCCAGCCATCTCATCCTCTGTCGTCCCCTTCTCCTTCTGTCCCCAATCCCTCCCAGCATCAGGGTCTTTTCCAATGTGTCAACTCGTCGCATGAGGTGGCCAAAGTAGTGGAGTTTCAGCTTTAGCATCAGTCCTTCCAAAGAACACCCAGGACCGATCTCCTTTAAAGCACCAAATAATCCTCAAATGAGCCTTTTAAATTTATTTGTAAAGCAGTCATGCCATTTTAGTTAAATCAGAAGAATTTTTGATAGGGTCGTCATTTCTATTAAAATTAGGAGATTTCTTTCTGATCCAACTCCTGCGCTGTTCTGTGAATCCGTTCATTTATTCTAGTTCTTCTGAGGGAAAGGAAAAGAGGAAGGGAAGAACACTGCTGTTCTCTACCATGGGTAAGAGGGTTATTAACATTAGACCACTAGGCGACAGCACAGAACTGGGAATCAGGACCCTGGGGTTTGGTCCTGCTCTTCATTAACTCATCAATGCTCCTTAATCGTCATCTAAACAAGGAGCTTCTGTTTCCTTATCAGAGCCATGCCAGAATTTTTATATATCGATTGCTGTTTTTGGAGAAGGCAATGGCACCCCACTCCAGTACTCTTCCCTGGAAAATCCCATGGACAGAGGTGCCTGGTAGGCTGCAGTCCATGGGGTCGTGAAGAGTCGGACATGACTGAGCGACTTCACTTTCACTTTTCATTTTCATGCATTGGAGAAGGAAATGGCAACCCACTCCAGTGTTCTTGCCTGGATAATCCCAGGGACGGGGGGAGCCTGGTGGCTGTCTATGGGGTCTCACGGAGTCGGACACAACTGAAGCTACTTAGCAGCAGCAGCAGCAGCATTGTTATTTCAGGATGTTGTTGAGACAGTGATCCACTTGGAGAGCCTGACATGCTGGGGGACATGGGCTGGAATATACACCAGTGTATATTTGAGGAAAGATGGAAGCTCCTGAGGAGGCTCCATTCCGAGGCTCAGTGTCTGGGTCCAAGGACATTGAGAAGATGGGAAAGGGAGTGACTTTGAGTACAGCCAAGGGTGTGCTACTTTCCCTTACATCTAAAGCTGGATATGTGGCCAATTTTATCTGCAGGGCATTTGCAAATAAATATCAGTCTGATAATTTATAAGAAGACTTGGACATCTCAGGGATCAAGACACTCATTTCTCCGTGGTCAGAGCATTCTCTTCCTTTAGGCAGGCTGACAGGAAAAGCAAGCAGCAACCAGAACATCATAAGGTGACAACTGTTGCATAGCATCTGGGTATGATGCATCTGTCTTCCACAAACAGACTTGGTGGGACCAGAACATTTGACGTCTGACAGCTAAAGCCCACTGTCTGCTCTTGGTATGGCATACGCACTGCCCACAAATGCTGTTTTTTGACATTAATTTTTCCCACAGGCCTTGGAAAACAGCGATTACATGTCTTAAAAAGAATCTGAATTAATGATCCCTGACTTCCCTTCTGAATTAGTATTTATGAGTTTGTATCACCAAGACTTTGCACAGCTGAATGGTGAACATGTTCTGGCCAGACTGCCTGGTGTCAGATCTTGCTGCTGTGGCTTGCTATACCTGCTGATTAAATTACTTAATATCTCTGTGACTCCACCTTTTTCATCTCTAAAATGGGAAGAATAATAGTATCTATGTTCCAAAATTGTCATCAAGATTAGATGAGTTAACACATGAAGCATTTGACATGGTGCCAGCCGCATAGCATGTCCCTCATTTTAACTGTTTTGAGATTGCACTTACCTGTTTTCTTTGTAATTTTTTTTGTGTGTGTGAACTTAATGAGTCTAAAATTTAGACTATATTTCAAAACAAGGTGTGCTATAACACAATTTAGTCTTAATATTTACATGCTGATTAATCAGTTGACATAGCCAGTTTTTTAGTAGATAGTATTTTATATCTATAAGGCTTCCCTTGTGGCTCAGCTGGTAAAGAATCCCCCTGCAACGTGGGAGACCTGGGTTTGATCCCTGGATCAGGAAGGTCCCCTGGAGAAGGAAAAGGCTACCCACTCCAGTATTCTGGCCTAGAGAAGTCCGTGAACTGTGTAGTCCAAGGGGTTGCAAAAAGTGGGACACGACTGAGCGACTTTTACTTTCAAGCTGATTACCTGGTTGACATAGTTAATTTTTTAACGGTAATATTAATATTAATATTAGCATTGTGCACTTCCCAGGTGGTGCTAGTGGCAAATGAAAGGAGATATAAAGTGATGTGAGTTTGATCCCTGGGTGGGCAAGATCCCCTGGGGGAGGGCATTCCAATATTCTTGCTTGGAGAATCCCTTGGACAGAGAATCCTGGCGGGCTATAATTCATAGAGTCACAAAGAGTTGGGCGTGACTGAAGCAACGTAGCAGCACTAAAATAAAACTTCTTTTTAAATTAATGAGCATGTATTCCTCAGGCACAAAGAAAATAGATAGCTACTCCTGGCTGAAGTCTTTTTCAACTAGAACCATGGCCTTCAAAGGGAGACAATCTATTGATCACTTCCAGAATTGTGCCAGAGAGAAAAAGAGACCAGAAAAAAGAAAGCCCTTGAAGGCTCTTTTGCATGCATTAACCAAGTCCAAGGTGAGCTTTCTGCAGAAATGTGTCAGGGTTTGTTTGTGCTCTTATTCCTATTCCCACTGTAGGGTCAGAGTAATTAAGGAAAACTAATCATTCCTAAGTACTGGATAAAAGTTGTCAAATAAGAATAGAGAAGAGTTTTAAACCACATAGATGGAACTCACTTTGCAATTCTTCAGTTCAGTTCAGTCACTCAGTTGTGTCCGGCTCTTTGCAACCCCATGGACTGCTGCACGTGAGGCCTCCCTGTCCATCACCAACTCCCAGAGATACTCAGACTCATGTCTGACTCATTCTCTGTCATCCCCTTCTCCTCCTGCCTTCAATCTTACCCAGCATCAGGGTCTTTTCAAATGGTCAGTGCTTCACATCAGGTGGCCAAAGTACTGGAGTTTCAGCTTCAGTATCAGTCCTTCCAATGAATATTCAGGACTGATTTCCTTTAGGATGGACTGGTTGGATCTCCTTGTGGTCCAAGGGACTCTCAAGAGTTTTCTCCAACACCACAGTTCAAAAGCATCAATTCTTTGACACTCAGCCTTCTTTATAGTGCAACTCTCATATCCATAAATGAGTACTGGAAAAACCATAGCCTTGACTAAATTAATCAGTCTAATCACATGGACCACAGCCTTGTCTAACTCAATGAAACTATGAGCCATGCTGTGTAGGGCCACCCAAGACAGACAGGTCGTGGTGGAGAGTTCTGACAAAATATGGTCCACTGCAGAAGGGAATGGCAAACCACTTCAGTATTCTTACCCTGAGAACCCCATGAAAAGGCAAAAATATAGGACACTGAAAGATGAACTCCCCAGGTCAGTAGGTGCCCAATATGCTACTGGAGATCAGTGGAGAAATAACTCCAGAAAGAATAAAGAGACGGAGCCAAAGCAAAAACAACACCCAGTTGGGGATGTGACTGGTGACGGAAGCAAGGTCCGATGCTGTAAGAGCAATATTGCATAGGAACTTGGAATGTTAGGTCCATGAATCAAGGCAAATTGGAAGTAGTCAAACAGGAGATGGCAAGAGTGAATGTTGACATTTTAGGTATCAGAGAGTTAAAATGGACTGGAATGGGTGAATTTAACTCAGATGACCATTATATCTACTACTGTGGGCAAGAATCCCTTAGAAGAAATGGAATAGCCATCATAGTCAACAAAAGAGTCCAAAATGCAATAATTGGATGCAATCTCAAAAATGACAGAATGATGTCTGTTAATTTCCAAGGCAAAACATTCAATATTACAGTTATCCTAGTCTATGACCCAACTATTAATGCTGAGGAAGCTGAAGTTGAACGGTTCTATGAAGACCTTCTAGAATTAACAAGACCTTCTAGAACTAACACCCAAAAAAGATGTCCTTTTCATTATAGGGGACTGGAATGCAAAAATACCAAGTCAAGAAACACCTGGGATAACAGGCAAATTTGGCCTTGGAGTACAGAATGAAACAGGACAAAGGCTAATAGAGTTTTGCCAAGAGAATACACTGGTCATAGCAAACACCCTCTTCCAACAACACAAGAGAAGACTCTACACATGGACATTACTAGGTGGTCAACACCGAAATCAGATCAATTATATTCTTCGCAGCCAAAGATGGAGAAGCTCTATACAGTCAGCAACATCAAGACCAGGAGCTGACTGCGGCTCAGATCATGAACTCCTTATTGCCAAATTAAGACTTAAATTGAAGAAAGTAGGGAAAATCACTAGGCCATTCAAGTATGACCTAAATCAAATCCCTAACAATTATACAGTGGACATGAGAAATAGATTTAAGGGACTAGATCTGATAGACAGAGTCCCTGAGGAAGTTCATGACATTGTACAGGAGACAGGGAGCAAGACCATTCCCAAGAAAAAGAAATGCAAAAAGGCAAAATGATTGTCTGAGGAGGCATTACAAAAAGTTGTGAATAGAAGAGAAGTGAAAGGCAAAGGAGAAAAGGAAAGATATACCCATTTGAATGCAGAGTTCCAAAGAATAGCAAGGAGAGATAAGAAAGCCTTCCTCAGCAATCAATGCAAAGAAACAGAGGAAAACAACAGAATGGGAAAGACTAGAGATCTCTCCAAGAAAATTAGAGATACCAAGGGAACATTTCATGCAAAGATGGGCTCGATAAAGGACAGAAATGGTATGGATCTAACAGAAGCAGAAGATAGTAAGAAGAGGTGGCAAGAATACAAAGAACTGTACAAAAAAGATCTTCACGACCCAGATAATCACGATGGTGTGATCACTCACCTAGAGCCAGACATCCTGGAATGTGAAGTCAAGTGGACCTTAAGAAGCATCACTATGAACAAAGCTAGCGGAGGTGATAGAATTCCAGTTACGCTATTTCAAATCCTAAAAGATGATGCTGTGAATGCGCTGCACTCAATATGCCAGCAAATTTGGAAAACTCAGCAGTGGCCACAGGACTGGAAAAGGTCAGTTTTCATTCCAATCCCAAAGAAAGGCAATGTCAAAGAATGCTCAAACTGCTGCACAATTCATTCATCTCACACAGCAAAGTAATGCTCAAAATTCTCCAAGCCAGGGTTCAACAATATGTGAATTGTGAACTTCCAGATGTTCAAGCTGGATTTAGAAAAGGCAGAGGAACCAGAGATCAAATTGCTAACATCCGCTGGCTCATTGAAAAAGCAAAGGAGTTCCAGAAAAACATCTATTTCTGCTTTATTGACTATGCCAAAGCTTTTGACTGTGTGGATCACAATAAACTGTGGAAAATTCTTCAAGAGATGGGAATACCAGACCACCTGATCTGCCTCTTGAGAAACGTATATGCAGGTCAGGAAGCAACAGTTAGAACTGGACATGGAACAACAGACTGGTTCCAAATAAGGAAAGGAGTATGTCAAGGCTGTATATTGTCACCATGCTTCTTTAACTCATATGCAGAGTATATCATGAGAAACACTGGGCTGGATGAAGCACAAGCTGGAGTCAAGATTGCCAGAAGTATCAGTAACCTCAGATATGCAGAGGACACCACCCTTATGGCAGAAAGTGAAGAACTAAAGAGCCTCTTGATGAAAGTGAAAGTAGAGAGTAAAAAAGTTGGCTTAAAGCTCAACATTCATAAAACAAAGATCATGGCATCTGGTCCCATCACTTCATGGCAAATAGATGGGGAAACAGTGGAAACAGTGTCAGACTTTATTTTGGGGGGCTCCAAAATCACTGCAGATGGTGACTGCAGCCATGAAATTAAAAGACGTTTAGTCTTTGGGAGAAAAGTTAAGATCAACCTAGACAGCATATTAAGAAACAGAGACATTACTTTGCCAACAAAGATCCAGCTAGTCAAGGCTACAGTTTATCCAATAGTCATGTATGGATGACTATACATGGGGAGTTGGACTATAAAGAACACTGAGCTTCATAGTTCAAAGAATTGATGCTTTTGAACTATGGTGTTGGAGAAGACTCTTGAGAGTCCTTTGGACTGTAAGGAGATCCAATAAGTCAATCCTAAAGGAAATCAGTCCTGAATATTCATTGGAAGGACTGATGCTGAAACTGAAACTCCAATACTTTGGCCACCTGATGTGAAGAACTGCCTCATTTGAAAAGACCCTGATGCTGGGAAAGATTGAAGGCAGGAGGAGAAGCTGACGACAGAGGGTGAGATCGTTGGATGGGATCACCGACTCAGTGGACATGAGTTTCAGTAAACTGCGGGAGTTGGTGATGAACAGGAAGGCCTGGCGTTCTGCAGTCCATGGGGTCGCAAAGAGTCAGACACCACTGAGTGACCGAACCGAACTGGACTGATTAAACGGACCTTTGTTGGCCAAGTAATGTCTCTGCTTTTTAATGTGCTTTCTGGGTTGGTCATAGCTTTTCTTCCAACGAGGAAGCGTCTTTTAATTTCATGGCTGCAGTCACCATCTGCAGTGATTTTGGAGCCCGCCCAAAACGGTCTCTTACCGTTTCCATTGTTTCCCCATCTATTTGCCAAGAAGTGATGGGACCAGATGCCATGATCTTTGTTTTATGAATGTTGAGCTTTAAGCCAACCTTTTCACTCTCCTCTTTCACTGTCATCAAGAGGCTCTTTAATTCTTCTTCGCTTTCTGCCATAAGGGTGGTGTCATCTGCATATCTGAGCTTATTGATATTTCTCCCAGCAATCTTGATTCCAGCTTGTGCTTCATCCATTCCAGCATTTCTCATGATATATTCTGCATATAAGTTAAAGAAGCATGGGGACAATGTACAGCCTTGACGTACTCCTTTTCCTTATTTGGAACCAGTCTGTTGTTCCATGTCTAGTTCTAACTGTTGCTTCCTGACCTGCATACAGATTTCTCAAGAGGCAGTTCAGGTGGTCTGGTATTCCCATCTCTTGAAAAATTTTCCAGAGTTTGTTGTGGTCCACACAGTCAAAGTCTTTGGCATAGCCAATAAAGCCGAAGCAGATGTTTTTTAGGAATTCTTTTCCTTTTTCAATGATCAAACGGATATTGGCAATTTGATCTCTGGTTCCTCTGCCTTTTCTAAATCCAGCTTGAACATCTTGAAGTTCATGGTTCATGTACTGTTGAAGCCTGGCTTGGAGAATTTTGAGCATTACTTTGCTATTCTTAGTAGATACAATTGACTTTACTTCTTTTAAAGTTATTTTTAAATCATTTAATCCATGTAAAATATATTATCGTAAGCAATTTTTTTTCTCTCCTTTTAAGGGTTTAAGACTTAACAAACAGCAAGCTAAACTGCAGTTAAATGTGTAAATCATTTGTACAAATAATCAATATTAGGATTTATTACAGAATATAATAGCCAATGTAACACTTAATCTTGAGTAAATGAATAATTCGTGAAGGACTTCATGACTTTTCAGGAAATTTATAATCACATGGTTAGATTTAGACCCACAACTTGGGTAATTTCAGGATATAAAATAATAAAAATATTATAGAAATTGTGGGATCTAAAGAGCTTGATTGATGCTGTGAAATCATTGTTTTAATAATACTTTCTTTGGTTGTTGGATTATATCCAGTGCCTCAATGCCAATTTTTGCAATTTAAAAAATTCCCCTCACTTTCCTCTGTTTCTAGTATATTCTACCCATCATCTTATCCTTCTAGAATTGCACATACATACCATGAGGGGCAGGTCAACATATACTGCCACTAAAAACTAAAACAAAAATCAAGTCCCTTTTTCCTCTTTTTCAACACGGGTATCTGAATGGTGATATGCATGAATTGGCATAGGAACTCCCTCATGGAGAAATTAATGAGAACGAGCTAGAGTTTTCAGAGAGAAGGATGCCCACTGAACAACCAGAGGCAGCACCCTGGGTCACAGTGCCTCAGTGGGTCTCCAGGGACCAGGTTTGGTTCTCTGCTTCTTTGGTTCCCTGATTTGAGCTTCTGCTCTGTAGGTTCAGAAGCTCAATTTGGTCAATGTGTTTAGATAATCAGCCTCTTTGGGACTCACATTAACCAAATCATCCCTGATTGATGCATAAATCAAAATCCTAATTAATTAGATTGCTGTGAAAAAACACGCATTCTTTCCTGTTACCATAATATCCAAGCTGACCAGGGATGGTGTCACATTTGTGTGACCAAGGTGCCTATGTGCTCTTTTGCACGTAGCAGCCATTTAATAGGTATTAAATAAATTTTTGAAAACAAGGGGGAAAAAAAGGAAAGAGAGTAAGGGAGTAAGACTGAAGAAGAGATTATTTCAAATCATAAAAGCTTGGTATTCCGTCCCACCTCCTTAGAAAAACATTCTTTTTATATTCTAGTTAATACTAGTCATACCAGTATTTCAGATTCCATATTGTCTCTTGAGAAAAAGAAAACACATTGATTATTTTAGCCTCCTTGGTTTTCAGCGTTCATTTCCCTTTATAAGTTAGTCTTTCTTTAGAGAGATTACATAATAACTGGCATTAGAGACTCAACCCTAGTCACCTTGCTCAGATTCCCCAAGTGTCTCCAGTTACATATTAATAACAGTTTCTTTGTTCTTGGAGAAAATCACTTCCAAATTCAGAGTCTTCCTCTTTACTTGAATATATCATCCGCAGAGAGCATCTGAAAGAACAGCTAATGCTCCATGGAGAAGACAATATATTTCCACACATCTCCCTCTCCTGACCCCCCAAAAGAAAAAAGGCAATGGTAAGTGAATGTGGATGGCTGGTATCTTCAACAAGAAAAGAAAAAAAGGAAAGGAAAAAAAATCCATTTCCAATTTATAAATTTTTATATTTGAAGTAAAATGCTACTTGTTACTGCAGAATTATACATGTGTGTTGACAGTACAAATCTCATCCTGTTTGACTTTCGGGGCCTAGGGTTATGCAATATTTTTCCATGTGAAAAAATTTTTTAAGTCAAATAATTCTCTTGTTCTACTTCTTGGCCCAAACCAGGACTGTGCATGTCAGAAATAAAGAATTGCTTAGCTGACAGCTCAAGGCCTCTGTGGCTCCTGGCTGATCAATACCTAAATAGCTCTAAGCCCTGCTTAGAAAATGTATAGGAGGCATAGGACCAGACGGTGTTCCTGGGTGATGCCAAGGAATCCTGTAAATCCTATTCTGGGTCACAGCTTCAAACACAATATTGAGTTGGGAAGAAGCATGCAAAGAAGTCAAACTTCCTCTCAGCTTTCTTTTCCAGCAAATGTCTAGGGCAATTTTCCCTGTTAACGCTATCACTGTTATTTTTGTTATTAATGCTAAAAATAATAATGACAATGTTGAGAAGTATAATCATCGTGATGATACTAATAATGACTAACACTAATCAAAAGTCTCTTCTGGCCAAATCTTCCCTAATATTTTCTAGATATTGTTACATTTAACTTTCAGAACAACTCTGTGAAGTCTTTTTTTTAATATAAATTTATTTATTTTAATTGGAGGCTAATTACTTTATAATATTGTATTGGTTTTGCCATACATTGACATGAATCCACCATGGGTATACATGTGTTCCCCATCCTGAACCCCCTCCCACCTCCCTCCCCATCCCCTACCTCTGAGTCATCCCAGTGCACCAGCCCCGAGCATCCCTGTATCATGCATAAAACCTGGACTGGCGATTCATTTCACATATGATAATATACATGTTTCAATGCCATTCTCCCAAATCATCCCACACTTGCCCTCTCCCACAGAGTCCAAAAGACTTTTCTATACATCTGTGTCTCTTTTACTGTCTCACATACAGGGTTATCATTACCATCTTTCTAAATTCCAAATATATGTGTTAGTATACTGTACTGGTGTTTTTCTTTCTGGCTTACTTCACTCTGTATAATAGGCTCCAGTTTCATCCACCTCATTAGAACTGATTCAAATGTATTCTTTTTAATGGCTTTTAATTTTAATTGGGTCCCATTTGTTTATTTTTCTTTTATTTCCAATATTGTGGGAGGTGGATCATAGAGGATCCTGCTATGATTTATGTCAGAGAGTGTTTTGCCTATGTTTTCCTCTAGGAGTTTTATAGTATCTGGTCTTACGTTTAGATCTTTAATCCATTTTGAGTTTATTTTTGTGTATGGTGTTAGAAAGTGTTCTCAGATCAGTCGCTCAGTCGTGTCCTACTCTTTGAGACCCCATGAATCGCAGCACGCCAGGCCTCCCTGTCCATCACCAACTCCTGGAGTTCACTCAGACTCACGTCCATCGAGTCAGTGATGCCATCCAGCCATCTCATCCTCTGTTGTCCCCTTCTCCTCTTGCCCCCAATCCCTCCCAGCATCAGAGTCTTTTCCAATGAGTCAACTCTTCGCATGAGGTGGCCAAAGTACTGGAGTTTCAGCTTTAGCATCAGTCCTTCCAAAGAAATCCCAGGGCTGATCTCCTTCAGAATGGACTGGTTGGATCTCCTTGCAGTCCAAGGGACTCTCAAGAGTCTTCTCCAACACCACAGTTCAAAAGCATCAATTCTTTGGCGTTCAGCCTTCTTCACAGTCCAACTCTCACATCCATACATGACCACAGGAAAAACCATAGCCTTGACTAGACGAACCTTTGTTGGCAAAGTAATGTCTCTGCTTTTGAATATGCTATCTAGGTTGGTCATAACTTTCCTTTCAAGGAGTAAGCGTCTTTTAATTTCATGGCTGCAGTGACCATCTGCAGTGATTTTGGAGCCCCCCAAAATAAAGTCTGACACTGTTTCCACTGTTTCCCCATCTATTTCCCATGAAGTGATGGGACCAGATGCCATGATCTTCGTTTTCTGAATGTTGAGCTTTAAGCCAACTTTTTCACTCACTACTTTCACCTTCATCAAGAGGCTTTTTAGTTCCTCTTCACTTTCTGCCATAAGGATGGTGTCATCTGCATATCTGAGGTTATTGATATTTCTCCCGGCAATCTTAATGCCAGTTTGTGTTTCTTCCAGTCCAGCGTTTCTCATGATGTACTCTGCATATAAGTTAAATAAGCAGGGTGACAATATATAGCCTTGATATACCTTTTCCTATTTGGAACCAGTCTGTTGTTCCATGTCCAGTTCTAACTGTTGCTTCCTGACCTGCATACAAATTTCTCAAGAGGCAGATCAGGTGGTCTGGTATTCCCATCTCTTTCAGAATTTTCCACAGTTTATTGTGATCCACACAGTCAAAGGCTTTAGCATAGTCAATAAAGCAGAAATAGATGTTTTTCTGAAACTCTCTTGCTTTTTCCACGATCCAGCTGATGTTGGCAATATGATCTCTGGTTCCTCTGCCTTTTCTAAAACCAGCTTGAACATCAGGAAGTTCACGGTTCACATATTGCTGAAGCTTGGCTTGGAGAATTTTGAGCATTACTTTACTAGCGTGTGAGATGAATGCAATTGTGCGGTAGTTTGAGCATTCTTTGGCATTGCCTTTCTTTGGGATCAGAATGAAAACTGACCTTTTCCAGTCCTGTGGCCACTGCTGAGTTTTCCAAATTTGCTGGCATATTGAGTGCAGCACTTTCACAGCATCATCTTTCAGGATTTGGAATAGTTCAACTGGAATTCTATCATCTCCATTAGCTTTATTCATGGTGATGCTTTCTAAGGCCCACTTGACTTCATATTCCAGGATGTCTGGCTCTAGGTCAGTGATCACACCATCGTGATTATCTGGGTGGTGAAGATCTTTTTTGTACAGGTCTTCTGTGTATTCTTGCCATCTCTTCTTAATATCTTCTGCTTCTGTTAGGTCCATACCATTTCTGTCCTTTATCGAGCCCATCTTTGCATGAAATGTTCCCTTCATATCTCTAATTTTCTTGAAGAGATCTCTAGTCTTTCCCATTCTGTTGTTTTCCTCTATTTCTTTGCATTGATCGCTGAAGAAGGCTTTCTTATCTCTTCTTGATATTCTTTGGAACTCTGCATTCAGATGTTTATATCTTTCCTTTTCTCCTTTGGTTTTCGCTTCTCTTCTTTTCACAGCTAGTTTTAAGGCCTCCCCAGACAACCATTTTGCTTTTTTGCATTTCTTTTCCATGGGGATGATCTTGATCCCTGTCTCCTGTACAATGTCACAAACCTCATTCCATAGTTCATCAGGCACTCTATCTATCAGATCTAGGCCCTTAAATCTATTTCTCACTTCCACTGTATAATCATAAGGGATTTGATTTAGGTCATACCTGAATGGTCTAGTGGTTTTCCCTACTTTCTTCAATTGCAGTCTGAATTTGTCAATAAGGAGTTAATGGTCTGAGCCACAGTCAGCTCCTGGTGTTGCTTTTGCTGACTGTATAGAGCTTCTCCATCTTTGGCTGCAAAGAATATAATCAATCTGATTTCGGTGTTGACTATCTGGTGATGTCCATGTATAGAGTCTTCTCTTGTGTTGTTGGAAGAGGGTGTCTGTTATGACTGGTGCATTTTCTTGGCAAAACTCTATTAAATAGTCTTTGCCCTGCTTCATTCCGTATTCCAAGGCCAAATTTGCCTGTTACTCCAGGTGTTTCTTGACTTCCTGCTTTTGCATTCCAGTCCCCTATAATGAAAAGGACATCTTTTTTGGGTGTTCTAGTTTCATTCTTTTACAAGTGGTTGACCAGTTTTCCCAGCATCACTTGTTAAAGAGGTTGTCTTTTCTCCATTGTATATTCTTGCCTCCTTTGTCAAAGATAAGGTGTCCACAGGTGGATTTATCTCTGGGATTTCTATTTTGTTCCATTGATCTATATTTCTGTCTTTGTGCCAGTACCATACTGTCTTGATGACTGTGGCTTTGTAGTAGAGCCTGAAGTCAGGCAGGTTGATTCCTCCAGTTCCATTCTTCTTTCTCAAGATTGCTTTGGCTATTTGAGGTTTTTTGTATTTCCATACAAATTGTGAAATTATTTGTTCTAGCTCTGTGAAGAATACTGTTGGTAGCTTGATAGGGATTGCATTGAATCTATAGATTGCTTTGGGTAGTATACTCATTTTCACTATATTGAGTCTTCTGATCCATGAACACGATATATTTCTCCATCTATTAGTGTCCTCTTTGATTTCTTTCACCAGTGTTTTATAGTTTTCTATAGATAGGTCTTTTGTTTCTTTAGGTAAATATATTCCTAAGTATTTTATTCTTTTCGTTGCAATGGTGAATGGAATTGTTTCCTTAATTTTTCTTTCTATTTTCTCATTATTAGTGTATAGGAATGTAAGGGATTTCTGTGTGTTGATTTTATATCCTGCAACTATACTATATTCATTGATTAGCTCTCGTAATTTTATGGTGGAGTTTTTAGGGTTTTCTATGTAGATAGCATATTCAAAGCAGAGACATTACTTTGCCAACAAAGGTTCGTCTAGTCAAGGCTATGGTTTTTCCTGTGGTCATGTATGGATGTGAGAGTTGGACTGTGAAGAAGTCTGAGCACCGAAGAATTGATGCTTTTGAACTGTGGTGTTGGAGAAGACTCTTGAGAGTCCCCTGGACTGCAAGGAGATCCAACCAGTCCATTCTGAAGGAGATCAGCCTTGGGATTTCTTTGGAAGGAATGATGCTAAAGCTGAAACTCCAGTACTTTGACCACCTCATGTGAAGAGTTGACTCATTGGAAAAGTCTCTGATGCTGGGAGGGATTGGGGGCAAGAGGAGAAGGGGACGACAGAGGATGAGATGGCTGGATGGCATCGCTGACTCGATGGACGTGAGTCTGAGTGAACTCCGGGAGTTGGTGATGGACAGGAGGCCTGGCGTGCTGCGATTCATGGGGTCTCAAAGAGTCGGACACGACTGAGCGACTGATCTGATCTGATCTGATCTGATGTAGAAGATCATGTCATCTGCAGTGAGAGTTTTATTTCTTCTTTTCCAATTTGGATTCCTTTTATTTCTTTTTCTGCTCCAATTGTTGTGGCCAAAATTTCCAAAACTATGTTGAATAGTAGTGGTGAAAGTGGGCACCCTTGTCTTGTTCCTGACTTTAGGGGAAATGCTTTCAGTTTTTCACCATTGAGGATAATGTTTGCTGTGGGTTTGTCATAAGTAGCTTTTATTATGTTGAGGTATGTTCCTTCTATTCCTGCTTTCTGGAGGGTTATCATAAATGGATGTTGAATTTTGTCAAAGGCTTTCTCTGCATCAGTTGAGATAATCATATGGCTTTTATTTTTCCATTTTAATGTGGTGTATTATATTGATTGATTTGCAGATATTGAAGAATCCTTGCATCCCTGGGATAAAGCCCACTTGGTCATGATGTATGATCTTTTTAATGTGTTGTTGGATTCTGATTGCTAGAATTTTGTTAAGGATTTTTGCATCTATGTTCATCAGTGATATTGGCCTATAGTTTCCTTTTTTTGTGGCATCTTTGTCAGGTTTTGGTATTAGGGTGATGGTGGCTTCATAGAATGAGTTTGGAAATTTACCTTCCTCTGCAATTTTCTGGAAGAGTTTGAGTAGGATAGGTGTTTGCTCTTCTCTAAATTTTTGGTAGAATTCAGCTGTGAAGCCGTCTGGTCCTGGGCTTTTGTTTACTGGAAGATTTCTGATTACAGTTTCAATTTCTGTGCTTGTGATGGGTCTGTTAAGATTTTCTATTTCTTCCTGATTCAGTTTTGGAAAGTTGTACTTTTCTAAGAATTTGTCCATTTCTTCCAAGTTGTCCATCTTATTGGCATATAATTGCTGATAGTAGTCTCTTATGATCTTTTGTATTTCTGTGTTGTCTGCTGTGATCTCTCTATTTTCATTTCTAATTTTATTGATTTGATTTTTCTCCCTTTGTTTCTTGATGAGTCTGGCTAATGGATTGTCAATTTTATTTATCTTCTCAAAGAATCAGCTTTTGGTTTTGTTGATTTTTGCTATGGTCTCTTTTGTTTCTTTTGCATTTATTTCTGCCCTAATTGTTAAGATTTCTTTCCTTCCACTAACGCTGGGGTTCTTCATTTCTTCCTTTTCTAGTTGCTTTAGATGTAGAGTTAGGTTATTTATTTGACTTTTTTCTTGTTTCTTGAGGTATGCCTGTATTGCTATGAACTTTCCCTTTAGCACTGCTTTTACAGTGTCCCACAGGTTTTGGGTTGTTGCGTTTTGTTTCTATGCAAATTTTGATTTCTTTTTTGATTTCTTCTGTGATTTGTTGGTTATTCAGCAGCATGTTGTTCAGCCTCCATGTGTTGGAATTTTTTTAAGTTTTTCTCCTGTAATTGAGATCTAATTTTACTGCATTGTGGTCAGAAAAGATGCTAGGAATGATTTCAATTTTTTTGAATTTACCAAGGCTAGATTTATGGCCCAGGATGTGATCTATCCTGGAGAAGGTTCTGTGTGTGCTTGAGGAAAAGGTAACATTCATTGTTTTGGGGTGAAATGTCCTATAGATATCAATTAGGTCTAACTGGTCTATTGAATCATTTAAAGTTTGTGTTTCCTTGTTAATTTTCTGTTTAGTTGATCTGTCCATAGGTGTGAGTGGGGTATTAAAGTCTTCCACTATTGTGTTATTGTTAATTTCACCTTTCATACTTGTTAGCATTTACATATTGCAGTGCTCCTTTGTTGGGTACATATATATTTATAATTGTTATATCTTCTTCTTGATCTTTTTGATCATTATGTAGTGTCCCTCTTTGTCTCTTTTCACAGCCTTTGTTTAAAAGTCTATTTTATCTGATATGAGTATTGCTACTCCTGCTTTTTTTTGGTCTCTATTTGCATGGAATATCTTTTTCCAGCCCTTCACTTTCAGTCTGTATGTGTCCCTTGTTTCAAGGTGGGTCTCTTGTAGACAACATATATAGGGGTCTTGTTTTTGTATCCATTCAGCCAATCTTTGTCTTTGGTTGGGGCATTCAACCCATTTACATTTAAGGTAATTATTGATAAATATGCCATTTACTTTGCCATTTACTTTATTGTTTTGGGTTTGAGTTACACCCTTTCTGTGTTTCCTGTCTAGAGAGGATCCTTTAGCATTTGTTGGAAAGCTGGTTTGGTGGTGCTGAATTCTCTCAGCTTTTGCTTGTCTGTAAAGCTTTTGATTTCTCCTTCATATTTGAATGAGATCCTTGCTGGGTACAGTAATCTGGGCTGTAGGTTATTTTCTTTCATCACTTTAAGTATGTCCTGCCATTCCCTCCTGGCCTGAAGAGTTTCTACTGAAAGATCAGCTGTTATCCTTATGGGAATTCCCTGGTGTGTTATTTGTTGTTTTTCTCTTGCTGCTTTTAATATTTGTTCTTTGTGTTTGATCTTTGTTACTTTGATTAATATGTTCTTGGGGTGTTTTGCCTTGGGTTTATCCTGTTTGAGACTTTCTGGGTTTCTTGGACTTGGGTGACTATTTCCTTCCCCATTTTAGGGAAGTTTTCAATTATTATCTCCTCAAGTATTTTCTCATGGTCTTTCTTTTTGTCATCTTCTTCTGGGACTCCTATGATTTAAATGTTGGGGAATTTAACATTGTCCCAGAGGTCTCTGAGATTGTCCTCATTTCTTTTTTTTTTTTTTTTTGTCCTCATTTCTTTTAATTTGTTTTTATTTTTTCCTCTCTGTTTCATTTATTTCTACCATTATATCTTCTACCTCACTAATCCTATCTTCTGCCTCCGTTATTCTACTCTTGGTTCCCTCCAGAGTGTTTTTTATCTCATTTATTGCATTATTCATTATATATTGACTCTTTTTTATTTCTTCTAGGTCCTTGTTAAACATTTCTTGCATCTTCTCAATCCTTGTCCTCAGGCTATTTATCTGTAACTCCATTTTATTTTCAAGATTTTGGATCATTTTCACTATCATTATTTGGAATTCTTTATCAGGTATATTCCCTATCTCTTCCTCTTTTGTTTGGTTTGGTGGGCATTTATCCTGTTCCTTTACCTGCTGGATATTTCTCTGCCTTTTCATCTTGTTTATATTGCTGTGTTTGGGGTGGCCTTTCAGTATTCTGGCAGTTCGTGGAGTTCTCTTTATTGTGGAGATTCCTTGCTGTGGGTGGGGTTGGATGGGTAGCTTGTCAAGGTTTCCTGGTTAGGGAGGCTTGTGTCAGTGTTCTGGTGGGTGGAGCTGGATTTCTTCTCTCTGGAGTGCAATGAAGTGTCCAGTAATGAATTATGAGATGTCAGTGGGTTTGGAGTGACTTTGGGCAGCCTGTATATTGAAGCTCAGGGCTATGTTCCTGTGTTGCTGGAGAATTTGTGTGGTATGTCTTGCTCTGGAACTTGTTGGCCCTTGGGTGGTGTTTGGTTTCAGTGTAGGTATGGAGGTGTTTGATGAGCTCCTGTCAATTAATGTTCCCTGGAGTCAGGAGTTCTCTGGTGTTCTCAGGATTTGGACTTAAGCCTCCTGCCTCTGATTTTCAGTCTTCTTCTTACAGTAGCCTCAAGACTTCTCCATCTATAAGGTACCGATGATAAAACATCTAGGTTAAAGATGAAAAGTTTCTCCACAGTGAGGGGGACCCAGAGAGGTTCACAGAGTTACACGGAGAAGAGAAGAGAGAGGAGAGAGATAGAGGTGACCAGGAGGAGAAGAGGGAGAATCAAAGGAGGAGAGAGCAAGCTAGCCAGTAATCACTTCCTTATGTGCTCTCCAGAGTCTGGACCACTCAGAGATGTTCACGGAGTTATAGAGAGTAGAGAAGAGGGAGGAAGGAGACAGAGGTGGCCAGGAGGATAAAAGGGGGAATCAAAAGGAGAGAGACAGATCCAGCCAGTCATCAGTTCCCTAGGTGTTCTTCACAGTCCAGAACACACACAGAGATTCACAGAGTTGGGTAGAGAAGAGAAGGAGGAGGGAGAATATAGAGGTGACCTGGTAGAGAAAAAGAAGAGTCCAAAGGGGGAAAGAGCAGTCAAGCCAGTAATCTTGCTCCCAAGTAAAAATGGGTACTGAAGATTGGGTTCCTAAAGGTACAAAATTGATAACAAATACCAAAAAGCAAAGATTAAAAATCTAGAGTAGAGGTTGGATTCTCAAAAATACAATATTAAAGAAAAACACAAATTCACAAAAATTATAAAATATATATATATATATGAAGTTTGCTTTAAAAAATAGGGTCTTTTTCTTCTGCAAATAATAGGTTATAAAAATGAAAATTAAAGGAGTAATAGAGGACTTAAAAATAAAAATTTTTTTTAATTTAAAAAATGATAATAGTAAAAATGTATCTAGGACTTTCTCTGATGTTGTGGGCAGTGTGGGATCAGTTCATTTTCAGATAGTTCCTTGATCCTGCTTGTACTTCTCAAGATCTATAGGCCCCTTCCTATGTAGTCAGTGATAACTACAGGGTTTTAATCTATTGCACCTGTCACTTCCAAGGTGGTTCCCTCTGTTTTAGCTCCTTCTGTTTGCTGTTCTCTTCAGTGTTTAATTTCTGCCCTGACACAAGGAGTGGGGTGGTGGACACTTTTTTAGGCTCACTTGTTCAGTCGTGCTGTGGGGAGGGAGAAACACTGAAAACAAATAACACTGGCATGTGCTCCCAGTGTCTCAGCCACACTGGGTTTGCACCACCTCTCCAACCTCCCCCTCCCCTGCTCACAGCATGTATGCTTTCCCAGTCTACACTGCCCAGGCTCTAGGTTGCTCTGCTGGAAACTGAGGCGGGCCCTGGGTCGAGTGCATTTCCCAGTTCTAAGCCGTTCAGGTTCAGGTTCTCGGGTACTCCACAAAGGCACAGACTTGAATGGGCCTGTGTTTTGTGCCTTTTCCTGGTCTGAGTAGCTCAGGTGACCAGGTGCTTGGTGATTGCGGTTGCTACAACTTATCACCTCCCCCCATCCCTGCCGCTCAGTTTTCTGGGTGTACAACCAGCGCACCTTCTCAGGTGTGCCATGTGTCTCTTCTGGGGAGCTGATCTCTGGCTGCGACCCTTCCAGCAGATGTTGACCATCCAGAATCCCAAGAAGTCTTGGTTAGCAGCAAAGCCTGCTTGCAGTTTGGTAGGTGATGCCTCTCTGGGGCCGCGATTGCCCCCTTTTGGCTCTGACTGCCCTCGCCTGCCTTTCTCTGGCAGGGGATGGGCCCGTCTGCAGCTGGCTAGCTCTGCTCAGTCCTTTGTTCTGTGAGCCTGGCAGTGTCTTAGGTTAGGGCTTTGGCGGGATAGCTATCCCACAATCTAGGCTGCTATCTCAAGTTAGTTCCCTCAGATTGCCTTTGGGAAATTCAGGCCTGGTCCTTACCCTAAGCAATGCAGCCCAACGCCTCCCTGCCCAGCCCCCGCTTGCTAGTGGTGGATGCAGGCGGCTGCGCTGCTTCTCCACTGGGAGTTACCGTTGGGCACATAATCTGTGGGTTTTAATTATTTATTTATTTTTTCCTCCCAGTTATGTTGCCCTCTGAGGTTCAAAGATTTGCCAGTGAGAATGTTTCCTGGTATTCGGAAACGTCTCTCTTTTTTAAGACTCCCTTCCCCATTTGGATTCCATCCCTACCTCTTTTGTCTTTCTTTTTATTTTTTATATTTTTTCCCACCTCCTTTCAAAGACAATGGGCTGCTTTTCTGTGTGCCTGATGTCCTCTGCCAGCATTCAGAAGTTGTTTTGAGGAATTTACTTGGCGTTCAAATGTTCTTTTAATGAATTTGTGGGGGAGAAAGTGGTCTCCTCTGCCATCTTAGGACTGCCTCCCAAATTCTGTGAAGTCTTATCCTTCTCATTATACAGACTATAAAATTGAGACCTGATAGCTAAGCTGGTGAAGAATCCGTCTGCCATGCAGGAGACCTGGATTCAGTCCCTGGGTTGGGAAGATTCCCTGGAGGAGGACATGGTAACCCACTCTGGTATTCTTGCCTGGACAGTCCCCATGGACAGAGGAGCCTGGCAGGCTGCAGTTTATGGGGTCACAAAGAGTCAGACACGACTGAACGACTAAGCACAGCTATCAAAGAAGGGGACCTAGAAGAGGTGGAAGATAGATCACTTATTTGTGTTATCATAACAGCTTTGGGTACAGCTGAGAGACTTAGGAACTAATGTACAAAATTAAGCTTCAGGATTATCTACTTCTTTAGTCCTTCATTCATCTGGATCTAATGAGATGACTTAGCCATTAGCCAAATCCCACTTACAACTGTGATGTTAAGTATTGGGGTAAAACTTCATATATTTCTGCCATTTTGCCCTAAGAACATTCACATTTTGTTTCTTTTTTAAGAATGAAATTCTGTAAATATGATTTATGAATTATGATTAAATTGCTGTTAAATAATAGCTTTCCTAGTTTTGTAGTATTGATTCAATTTTTTCAAGGGATTAAGTGCCAAAGAATTGATGCTTTTAAACTGTGGTTTTGGAGAAGACTCTTGAGAGTTCCTTGGACTACAAGGAGATCCAAACAGTCCATTCTGAAGGAGATCAGTCCTGGGTGTTCTTTGGAAGGACTGATACTAAAGCTGAAACTCCAGTACTTTGGCCACCTCATGCGAAGAGTTGACTCATTGGAAAAGACTCTGATGCTGGGAGGGATTGGGGGCAGGAGGAGAAGGGGACAACAGAGGATGAGATGGCTGGATGGCATCACCGACTCGATGGATATGAGTATGAGTGAACTCTGGGAATTGGTGATAGACAGGGAGGCCTGGCGTGCTGCAATTCATGGGGTCGCAAAAAGTCGGACATGAATGAGTGACTGAACTGAACTGAAACCCAAGCTGATACATAATTGCTTTAAAATATCTATTTTTTCTATTATCTTGCTTTTCTTTGATTTTGTAGAAAATAGCAATATTAGTAACAGAAAGATATGCAAAAAATTGAGAGTCTATAATTATATCTAGAGTAGACAATCTACAGTTTCCTTTGATATTTAAATCTTGACTTTTAGGATTCTTTGAAGGAACCCTAAAAAAATTAAAGATAATATTACTCTCTAATATATAAATAGTATTCTTGCACATGAGTTGTGTTTCTTCTTTTTCAATCCCTGTAGAAATAAAATATAGTTTGTCACAGGACGAGCCAAGGGTTAACTTATATGCTATGAAATGTCCTGTACTTTATATATATGAAGAAGACCCAGAAATCAAATTTTAATAGGATTCCAGTTTTGGACAGCAATCAAAATTTTTCTCTATAGTAACAATTACACACACCACTGATCTGAAATCAAATATTTATGTCTTCCCCCATGTGCTACAGAACTAGCATTTTGCTAGTTACTGTTATTACCAGGGCAATTCAACAGAGGGCAAAAGAGACCAAAAATGTCATTTCACAGTGGAAACTCTAAGAGAAAGCAATAACAAAGCTGGAAAAGATTAAGCACAATTGGAAATGAGTCTAAACTGAAATAAAGTATAATATTTGAGTAGATTTTTTAAAGTTATAATTTTAACTTCTACTAAGGTACTGTTGTTTTGCCTATTATTGAAACACATAAAAGAATACAAAGAAGCCTGATGTTAACAGGAAACAAAAGCTCTTCATTTCCTAAAAGTACTTTCTTTTCCAGAAGTGTATTGTTTGGAGAAGAGTCTTCCATTATGCCTCAGGGAAAATGTAGCCATTTTCTTAAAAATGACATATAAAGTGTTCTTTCTTTTGGAAAAAGTTTGCTTCCTTTGGTGTCCTACATAGAAAGCAATAAAAGAGTAAATTCTTCTCATGCAGGACCCCATTAAGCAATACCAATGCCTTATACAGCTTAAAGAACAAGAGCTTTCTTCACATTGCTATTATCATCACCACCACCATGATCATCACATTACCAACTGCTATACTGTAATATCTTTGGAAGTGTAATTTTGCAGCCCGCTCCAGGTACTTTTCCAGTTTATAGCTGCCCATGAAGAGTTTATGGTTTAGGAACTTAGATTAAAGTATTATATTGCCATTCTTACAAGACTTTATTTCTTTTCTGTTTATATTTTTGGCGATTTTATTTGGTTCTAAGGAAGTTGTAAAATTCTATTATTTCTTCCAGTGCTGTGCTGTGTGCTAAGTCACTTCAGTTGTGTCTGACTCCTTGCAACTCCATGGACTGTAGCCCAGTAGGCTCCTCTGTCCATGGGATTCTCCAGGCAAGAATATTGGAGTGGGTTGCCATTTCCTTCTCCAGGGGATCTTCCCAACCCAGGGACTGAACCTGCATATTTTGTGTCTCCTGCATTGGCAGGCAGATTCTTTACCACTAGCACCATCTGGGTAGCCCTGGATCCCTATGACCTCTTCAGTCTCCACTGAGGCTTCTAAGCTGGGGATAGCTCCAGTGAGATTATGGTCCATGAGAAAAGTGCTTGAATAATCCAGATGTGTAGATAGAACCAGAGACAAGAGAAGATAACTAGTAATAAAAGACAATTCTGAATAATAGAATGGCATGTTTGGCCAGAGTTCAGGAAAGGCAGAGAACACTGGATCTGCTGGCATCTGGGCAGACTTCATGGAAAAGGGTCTTGCATAGGAATAAGGTTTCCAGATCACTAAGATTAGAGGAAAGTTCCTCCAGATAACATAAATGGCTAATGTGAAGACTTGGGAATAGAAGGAGTAAAGATGTTCCTGAAGTGGTAAATAGATCTGTCTGCCTATAATGCGGTATTCATGAAGACAAGAAGTAGGAGGTAACTCAGGTTGTCTCAAGTCTTGAATGGCAGGCTAAGAGATTTAAATTTTGTTCTCCATTGATGTTGGAGTTATTGGAGATGTTTAGAATAGGGAAGTGGCAGGATGACGGTGGTATTTTAAGATGTTTAATGCAGAAGCAAAGTACAGAATAAATGTGAGAGGAGTGGAAATTACCTCCCTGGAATGGGAAGACATATTAGTTATTCCTATAAAATGCAAGGCATCTTTCTTTCATTTACTGAGTGTTTATTATAAGATGCAAACAATTCCAGGTCCCAAGAAAACAGTAGTTAACAAAGGTGGAGCTAGATTGTATGGGGCTTGAAGTTCAAACAATATGAAGATCCTTCTTTAAGAAAAAGAGTACAAAATTACAAATACCAAATTAAATATAAAGAGAGAGTGGCCAAAATGGCCAAGCTGGAAGACCCTGAGCTCACCTCCTCTTACAGGCACAACAAAATTATAGGCATTATGGAGCAATTACTGATGAGAAAGACCAGAGAACTAGCAGAAAATATCTTCAACAACTAAAGATATAAAGGAGGAACCATAACAGGACAGATAGGAGGGCTAAGTCACATTATATCCAAGACCCATGCTCCTGGTTGGGTGAGCCACAAATGGGAGGATAATTACATTTGCAAAGATTCTTCCCAAAGAGTAAGGGGTCCAAGTCTCACTTTGACCTCCCAAGACTAAGGGTCTCACATTGGGAAGATAAGCCCTTAAAACATTTGGCTTAAATTCCAGCAGAAATTACTTTCAGGAGACCCAGAGTGCTGTGGAAAATAGAGGCTACACTCTTGAATAGCACAAACAAAATCTCATGCTTGGGGACCCAGGGTAGACACAATAATTTGAAGGGAACCTGAATCAGACCCACATGTTCATCTTGGGGAGGCTCCCAGAGAGACAGGAGGCAGCTGAAGCTCACCCTGGGGACATAGACATGAGTGGCAGCCAATTTGGGGAGCTCATTCCACCGCAAGGACACTGCTGCTGGTAATTGCCAGATTGGGTTGCTCCCTCTAACTTTACTAGCTCCAGGACCTAGCCTTACCTACCGGTTTGTTGACACCAATCCTGGGACACTTCAGGCCAAACTGCTAGCCAGGCAGGGGCACAGCCCCACCCACCAACAGGCTTGATGCCTTAAGACCACCTGAGACCACAGCTGCCCCAGGACCCAGCTATACCCACCAGACGGACCAGGACCTGGCCCTGATAACCTATTCTGGGAACTGCAGGACCCTGCAGCCAGAGATCATGGAACTAGATCCACCCACCAGTGCACAAGCACTAGCCCTCGAACCAGCCTCACCTGCCAGTGGGCAGGCATCAGCCCCAGGAACCCCTGAATCCTGGCCCTACCCCTGCCCACCAGCAGGCTTACACACCACCTCCAGATGTAAAAACACATATAGACTGAAAGTGAGGGGATGGAAAAAGGTATTCCATGTAAAGGGAAATTAAAAGAAAGCCAGGGCAGTAATACTTATATCAGACCAAATAGGCTTTAAAACAAAGAATGTAATAAGAGAGAAAAGGACATTACATAATGTCCAGAGGGTCAATACAAGAAGAAAATAAAACAATTGTAAGTATATATGCACCCAACATAGGAGCAACTAAATTCATAAAGCAAATATTAACAAACAAAAAGGAAGAAACTGAAAAATAACACAGTAATAGTAGGAGACTTTAACACCCAACTGACATCATGGACCAAACCAGTCAGAAAATCAATAACAAAACACTGACTTTAAGTGATACATTATATCAGATGTACTTAATAGGTATATGTAGAACATTCCAAACAAAAGCAGAATACACATTCTTTTCAAGTGCACATGGAACATTCTCCAGGACAGATCACATGCTAGGCCATAAAATAAATCTCAGTAAATTTAAGAAGATTGAAATTATAATAGGCATCTTTTCCAACCATAACACTAAAAGACTAAAAACCAACTACAAGAAAAAAACCACTTCAAAACATACAAACACATGGAGGCTAAACAATATGCTACTAGACAGTCAATGAATCACTAAAAAAAATCAAATGAAAAAATTTTAAAAATAACTGGAGGTAAGTAAAAATGAAAATATAATGATCCAAAATCTTTGGAACTCAGCAAAACTGGTTCTAAAAGGGAAGTTTATAATGATACAAGGCTACATCAGGAGAAAAGAAAAATCTCAAAAAACCTAAACTTACACCTAAAGGAACTAGAAAAAGAACAAATAAAACCCACAGTAAGTAGGAGAGAATTCATAAAGATCAGAACTGAAAAAAAAAAGGGGGGGGGCACTTAAAAATAGAAAAGATTGGTGAAATTAAGAGCTGTTATTTGAAAAGATGAGCAAAATTGATAACTCTTTAGCCAGAGTCACCAAGAAAAAAAGAGAGAAGGCCCAAATCAATAAAACCAGAAATAAAAAAGGGGCAGTTACTACCAACACCATGGAAATCGGAAAGATCATAAGAGATTACTACTACAATTATATGGCAATAAAATGGACAATGTTCAAGAAATGGGCAAATTTCTACAAATTACAAGCTCCAAGACTGAAGCAGAAAGAAATAGAAAACATGAATAAACCAATTTTACTACCAACACCACAGAAATAGAAAAGATCATAACAGATTACTACAACAATTATATGGCAATAAAATGGACAACGTTCAAGAAATGGGCAAATTTCTACAAATTACAAGCTCCAAGACTGAGCAGAAAGAAATAGAAAACATGAGTAAACCAATTACCAGTAAGGAGGTTGAATCAGTAACTCAAAAAAAAAAAAAAAACCAAAACTGTCAGCACATAGGCCAGTTATTGCACAAGCCATTCACTTTTTAAAAGACCCTTCTCACTTTGAAGAGTGTAGTACAGTAAGACAAAAATAGAAACAGGAGTTACTAGAAATATCTTGGTAAGGGCTGATGCTTGCTTGACTATGGTGGTAGCTGTGAATGTAAAAAGAAGTTCATGAACTTTGCTATGGGATGAGAAAGATACCTTCACCTAATGGTTAAAAGCATGTCTGGCATATGCTGAAATTAAAAGTAGAGTAAGGTATTGGGACTTTAGTCATCAGGGAGTTACTGAAGATTTATTGAGGGTGATTGATTGAATGAAGGTAGTGCTTTAAGAAGATTCGAGTAGGAATACAGTGCAGAATAGATTCAGGTGGAAGCTAAGTGCAGGAAAAGGAAAGAGATCTGACACAAGACATGTGTTAGCAAATTCATTCTTTCCATGGTCCAGGAACTTGATATTAAATCCTAAACCACAGTGTAAAGCTGCAGGTTGAAGCAATAGGAGAGGTGAGATCAGATGGGGGAATGGGCTGTTGGAGAGAAAGACAGAGAGAACTGAGGGTCAAGGGCAAAATATTTTAGAATTCAAGGTCTGAAAAAATGAGAGTTGCAAAAAGAAAAAGTGTGGTCAGTAGAATCAAAGCTGCATGTAGTGTAGTGAAGTGAAGTGTAGTGTAGTGAAGTCATTCAGTCATGTCTGACTCTATGATCCCATGGACTGTAGCCTACCAGGCTCCTCTGTCCATGGGATTTTCCAGGCAAGAATACTGGAGTGGGCTGCCATTTCCTTCTCCAGGGGATCTTCCCGACCTAGGGATCGAACCCAGGGCTCCCACATTGCGGGCAGATGCTTTAGCATCTAAGCCACCAAGAAAGCAAAGTGTAGTAGGATTGCACAAATGTTACATTTGCCAATTAGAAGCTCTTATCGAAAGCATTCTAGAATGATTGGATCAAAGATAGAGGTCCAAGATTTCAGGGACTAAAAAAAAGTAAAAGAAGGAAAAAGGATTTGTGGTGACTGTGATCCAGACAACTACCTTATGCTTAGTGATTACCCATCAAGTGCAGAGGGAAAGGGAAACAAAAAAGGATGTGTTTTACACTGAGAAGGCCAGCATTAAAGGTTGCTATTTGTTCACCCTATACATTCTATATAAGAATTGAATTTACTTATAAAGATAAAAAAATAAGTAAAAACAAACAATGGTTTCTCACTTATAGAAACAATAGTTTACAATGAACATGGCATCTTTTTTTCATTCTGAACTACAGACAGTTTTTCTTCCCTTTAAAAAGAAACCACTGTTTCTTTCTTTGCCAAGGATACGAAAACATGGTTTATTCCTTTTTTATCCTCAGAAGTAGTTTCAAGGATCTCTGTTTGTAAGTGTGATGGGAGCAAAGAAACCATTTTTTAAAGAAAGGCATTTCACTTATTGACATTTTACACATTATCCAGTTTTGACCAAACCTATACTTTGCTACACTGTATTATCTTTAAAGTATCTCCTCTGACAGATTTGGCAAAGAAATGGAAATTTTTTGAAGTTACCGCATTTTCCTTTCTTTCTTCTGTAACTTATTCAACAAGTAGTTCACATGAGTCACAAGGCCAGGCTGCTTAAAATTTAAGATATTTCCAAGAAAACTGAAGGGGTGGGAGAGGGAGATATTGGCATCTATAGGAAGACAAATTCATATTTTAGAAAAATGCTCCTATGTTTCTGAAAAGTTGACACCTAATTTTAATTGCTCATGCATAAACTATAATAGCAAAATATTATTATTATTCTCCTCTGCAGATAAATGGATGGTGAGGCAGACTTCTTTAGCTCTTGTGTTTAAGGGAGAGTGGCAAGGTACTGGATTCAAGTAAATCTAAGCTTGAATTCCTGTTTCATTACCTATTACCTATGCCAGAGTCTACTAACTACTCTAAATGTTCATTGTCAATTTATGTTTTAATTGAACATAAACACTCTATTTTTAAAGTTTTTTTAATTGATGGAAAAGTGCTTTATAACATTGTGTTGGTTTCTGCCACACAACAACGTGAATCAGTCATAATTCTAGATTTATTCTCCTGCCCCTGAGCCTCCTTCCCCTCCCATCACCCCACTCTAGGTCATCACAGAGCTTCAGGTTGGGCTGTCTGTCTTATAGAGCAACTTCCCACTAACTATCTTGTATAAAGTAGAACGCACTACGTTTTGCAGAGTCCAAGGCTACCCATCTATAGATTACATTTCTCAGCCTCCTTTGCAACTCGATGTGGCCATGCATCTAAATTCAGATTAGAAGGATATGAGCAGAAAAGATTGCTCCCATTTCTGGGTTATCACCTTCAGGACAAAGCCACTTGTGCAATATGTTGGGTTGGCCAAAGTTTCCTTCAGTTTTAAGGTAAAAATAAAGACACATTTTTCATTTTCCACTAGAACTTTATTGAACAAAGTATTCACCATTTTATTTCACCACCTTCTGCCATTTTTCAGGCAACTTCATAGTTTCATCTTCCCGGAACTTTTCATCTTTTTGAGCAAACAATTGTCCCAGGTGCCTTTTACAGTCTCCCAGGGAATTGAAAATTTTTTCCATTAAGAGAATTTTGTAAAGACAGAAATAAATGGAACCCCTAAAGTACCATGTCTGGTGAATATGGTGGATGAATCAGAACTTCCCAGCCAAGCTGTAACAGTTTTTGCCTGGTCATCAAAGAAACATGTGGTCTTCTGTTATCCTGATGGAAGATTATGTGTTTTATGTTGACTAATTCCAGATATTTTTTGTCAAATGCTGCTTTCAGTTGGTCTAATTGGAAGCAGTACTTATTGGAGTTAATCCTTTGGTTTTCTGGAAGGCTCACATAATAGAGGACTCTCTGCCACCCCCATCATGTACACAACATCACTTTTTTCGGATGAAGACCAACTTTTGGTGTGGTCATTCATTTTGCTTGCCCCATGATCCCTTCCATCCAACATTATTGTAGAGTATCCACTTTTCATTATCTGTCACAACTTGCTTTAGAAATGGTACATTTTTGTTATGTTTAGGTAGAGAGTCACATGCAGAAATACAGTCAAGAAGGTTTAATATAGTCAAGAAGGTTTTTCTCGCTTAACTTATGTGGAACCAAACATCAAAGTGATTAACATAACCAAGCTGGCGCAAAAGATTTTCAACACTTGATCTGGGTATTTTTAGTATGTTGGCTATTTCCCACATGGTATAATGTTGATTGCTCTCAGTTAATGTCTTAATTTGAGAGCTATCAACTTCCAACTGGTCTACCTGATGGTAGAGATTGGTCCAGTGAGAAATCTCCAGCATAGAACTTTGCAAACCACTTTTGACACATCTGATCAGTCACAGAACATTTCCATAAACTACACAAACCTTTTCTGCATTTCAGTTGCATTTTTACCTTTCTTGAAATAGTAAGACATAATATGCTTTAAATGTTTTTTTTTTCTTCCATCACCAATATTAAAATGGCTACACAAAATTCACCAATTTTGACAATGTTTTAAATGTATGCTGATATGGCAGCTGTCACAATACAATCTAACAATTGTTTTGATTGAAGTTAAAGAAAACTAAGTGCTCCTAGAGCCATTTTATGGAAAAAAAAAACAACAAATTCATTAGCCAACACATTATTTTCTTTCCTTTCCCATAACCTGGAACATTTGTATATTGGTGACTGAGCTTTGGCCATGCAGGAGATGGCAGTAGCAATAGAAAGGGAATCTGGGCCCCAGAATAACCCTATAGGGTATAGTTGCTCCAGCAACCTGGAATGCTCACACTGGGGCTGTTAAGAAATAAACAGAAGTAAGGGCTTCCCTGGTGGCTCAGATGATAAAGAATCTGCCTGCAATGCAGAAGATCTGGGTTTGATCCCTGGGTCAGGAAGATTCCCTGGAGAAGGGAATGACAAACCACTCCAGTATTCTTGCCTGGAAAAGTCCATGGACAAAGGAGCCTGGTGGGCTACAGTCCATGGTGTTGCAAAGAGTCGGACACGACTGAGCAAATTTGACTCACTCACTAATTAATTAAGCCACTATATTTTCTGGTTTCTTCATTACAGCAATTCAGACTGTCATTTCAACAATTCTTGTGTCAACAGGATAATGCCTACACCTCATATTTGTTGTGAAGCCTAAGTGAGAAATACACAGGAGGACTGGAGCCTGGCAAATGAAAGGAGCATGATAAATATTTGTTGCCTTCCCTTCAACAACTTAGGAACACATGTTTCTTGTACTTTTTCAGTGAATCTAAAGTACAGAGACTGAATGTCAGGGTTAATGATACAGCTGAATCATACAGCTGTATATTTTGCACAGTACAAAATACACTCCAGTCTAAGACACTCCAAGTGTTGTTTGAGTAAACTCAGGAAATCATTGAGTTAATCAGATGAAGTCCAGTCGGTCCAGCAACAAGGTTCCCTGTTAAATCTCCAGTGTCTAACACAATACTGGCCCCAGATAGGCCCTAGATAAATTCCAAGCTGTGAGTGCTCAGGAATCTCTAGTGATAGCCCTGCAGTTGTGAGGGTGGGTTGACGTTGTGAAAATGAAAGTGAAGTCGCTCAGTCATGTCCGACTCTTCTCGACCCCATGGACTGCAGCCCACCAGGCTCCTCTGTCCATTGGATTTTCCAGGCAAGAGTACCGGAGTGGGGTGCCATCACCTTTTCCGTATGTGTGAAAGTCCCTAGCAAATTAAAAAACTTTTAAAAAGCTCTCAGAAGTTTTCATCACACTGTAAGCTTCCCCCCTCTGCAACTTTTTTTTTGCATTTATGCACATTTTAAATTAATTTCTCCCAAGAGTCGGACACAACTGAGTGACTGAACTGAACTGAATACCCCAGTAGGTAGGTAAGATATATTCCAGAGACAATTAACATGGCATATTCAAAGACATCTAGAAGCTAAGTGTACAGCTGAGCTGGAATTCTCCTTACTGTGGTGCCTGCAATTCAGTGACTAATCTATGTATAACATGTGACCCTTAATATCTCCAAGGTAGCTGATTTGGATGTCATGCCCTCCACAATTTCCCAGAACTAAATGAGCCATTCTAGACTCAGAATGGTTCCCAGAATAGGCAACCATCTCCTAATTTGTCATCAGGAAAAAAATTATCTAGGGGGTCACCAGGTCAATTCATCCTTGATGTCCCATTATAGGCAGTCAAAATTCTAGTCTAAACTGTCTTCAAGATTTCATTTTTCACCACCAGCCCTCCAGCCTTCTCATCATATCCACACTATTGCTGTGTTTCTTTTCCAGCATGTCCTTGGCTTTCCGCTTCTGTTTCTTAATGGCTTAATGGCAAGAGTAGTATACCATTGAGCCTGATGTCATTCTTCCTTAAGTCCAGATATCTCAGACCTTGGTTGTTGAGGAGCAAGACCATATGCTTCTTGAGGGCCAGTACTGTGTCTTTTTTCCAGTGAATCCCAAGTGCATAGCACACAGTAAGACCCAATATTTGTTGAGTGTAGAGAACATTGATACATTATAAAATGAGTTGGCTATTTTGATCTTCATCACTTCTCTTCCCTCCCCCCAACCCAAGGAAGGAGGGAACTGACATGCAAAGTTAAGCAACTTTTCCAAGCTGGCTTGGTTTTTAAGTAGCAGAGTCAATATTTGCCCCAAACCTGGACTTTAGTGGCTCCACATTTTAAGATCTTTGCGCTTTCAATCTAGATAAATTTTTTTTTGAGAGCAGACTTTGAGACAAGAAATATGTTTGAGCACTAATAGAGAAAGAAAAACAACCTTAAGGAGAAAGCATTTCAAGTATTTGTGTATATTTTACAAACTTCTCTAGGTACTATATAACCCTATAGCAGTGGTCATTTTTCCTACTAGTTACTTTTAGAGGGTATAAACTGTTCTAAAGTACCCCTCCCATCTTATTCCAATGATCTTATAGTATAACTTGAACTTTTGGGATCCCTATGGGAAAAAAAGTTTATAGAATTTTCTCGAAAAAGATCTTTGCTAAATAGCCAGACTAGCAAATTTCCAGCCTTCAATCCTGGGTGGTATTTACTCTAGAGAGGAAAGAAAAAAGAGAGAAGCCACCAGCAGAGCTATCATGTTCTAACTGGAGTTCATTTGCAACACCCTTTACACTTTTATTATGAGTATCAGAGCAACAGAAGAGTCACCGATCCTCGACCAGATTAGTTGCTGCTCTTCAGCGAGGGGATAAGCGGAACTAGTTTCTCTGTGCTGATGGCTGCTGAGGTTTTGATTATAAAGAGCTAGTTATAACTGACTCAAGACTCAGAATTCAGAAAGGGGCAGAGTTTTTCTTCCCAACGTACTTTCCCTCCCAAAGTCTCTACTTTTATAAGCCATTGCTATTTTTAGAGGTATGTTGTTTTTTGCAACTGATATGAAAGATATTGGCTTAAGTACATTATAGTTGGATGCTTATGCAGTGATATTTGCATATTAAAAATCAGGTGAAAATGAAAAATTCCAGATGAAAATTTTTTCTCTCTTTAGATTCAGAAGCGCTTCCTCCATGCTGTCTCTGAATTACTAACTTGAAAAACATAAACTTAAAATTGACCATCCTTCTGTATTTCTTCTTAGGATCCACTCAACTCAAATAAACTAAATTAATGTTTATTTGTATTTAATATTGTATGTATGCCCAGGTTCATAAGGTTCTTCAAGTATTATCTGTAAATATTGTACTGGGTCTCAGATATTCATGATGATAAGGACTTAATACTTTTTTCTTCCTGTCTTCATTCTTTCATTTTTACCCCTTCCTTCTCTTACCACTCACTCCTTTTTTGTCTAACCTGAATAACAAAGGTGGACTCTGTTCAGGGTGAGTGTTTGGAAACCATCTCAGTACCCTTCCAGTTCTGCCCCTGGATGTGGGGATAGAAAAATATTCTTAGATTTTGCCATCATGAGTCTTAACTGGTGAACACTCTTTTGTGAGAAATTGTAGCTGCAAAGAACAGTGGTAGAATTTGCGTTCAATCCCACTTGCTTTTCTGGAGCAATGATTGTACCTGTACAGTTTTGCTCCCACTTAGAAATCAAGTCTACCCCCACAGCTACCCCAGTGGTGATGAAGTATACAGATAAGGAAGATCCTACCCTACACAACCTTCCCTCACCTGAACTTTGGGTCTTTTAAGATTTGTATTATATCTTGATAGAAAAAATGTTTTTCTCAAATTAGAACATATATGGAAAGATAATAAGGGAACAGAAATGTATTTGAGGAAGGGAGACCTTGGGGAGGAGGGACTTTAAATTGTTGACTTAGTGAAAAAGGGAAAAAAAAAATTTATGAAAGCAATGATCTTGCAACTTGTAGGCATTTGGTAGCAAACACTAAGCCTCCTTTCTGTTTTCTTACTGCTGTTATGGGAGACAGGAGTCGGGCAGGGGAAGAGTGGATAGGGCAGCTTGGGTATAGCCCAAGGACAGAAGAGTAAAGGGAAGCAGATTTAGATTAGAGAAATTCCTCGTGGAGAAGAAGCTATGTAACGTTTCCTTTTAACACTTCATTTCTAAAATGTAGTCAGTTTTCTACTTGGAGGAGATATGAAAGTACCAAACAGCTAGTAAAACCAAACCGTGCCAAATGCGGTACTGCTGCTGCTGCTGCTGCTAAGTCACTTCAGTCGTGTCAGACTGTGCGACCCATAGACGGCAGCCCACCAGGCTCCCCAGTCCCTGGGATTCTCCAGGCAAGAACACTGGAGTGGGTTGCCATTTCCTTCTCCAATGCATGAAACTGAAAAAGTGAAAGTGAAATTGCTCAGTCGTGTCTGACTCTTAGCGACCCCATGGACTGCAGCCTACCAGGCTCCTCCATCCATGGGATTTTTCAGGCAAGAGTGCTGGAGTGGGGTGCCATTGCCTTCTCCAATGAGGTACTAGTTGGGTATAAAATAAACTTCCTTAGTAATCCACACTTGCAATCTGCATGTAGGAAGAGAATGAATACTATCAA
Source organism: Bos indicus (assembly GCF_029378745.1). Classification (NCBI taxonomy): domain Eukaryota; kingdom Metazoa; phylum Chordata; class Mammalia; order Artiodactyla; family Bovidae; genus Bos; species Bos indicus. The sequence goes on along the minus strand of NC_091764.1, from coordinate 35,210,863 downwards.
AATTCATTCCAAAAATAGTATAAAATTTGTAATACAGTTATGATTATTTAAGAACATTACACCTTTCATAAATTACTAAGCAAAAACTTTATTATTGATTACAAAATTCATTTTAATTATGTTGCTTTGTTGAGTTCTCTTTTCTCGAATCCAGGAGATAAGCAATACTTCCTTATTGCCTGCACACTTCTTCCACTGGTGTTGGCAGTTAGGTTGGGATCCCCCGCTTGCTCTCATGACCTTTTGGCACAGCGTCTAGTGACAGCTTTACTGGGGAGAGCTGCTGGAGGAGGGAGGGACATAGTACATCTGGGTGTCAAAGACGAGGCAGCCCCAGATGGCAGTGAACACAGTGTGGCATCCATGGCTTCACTGTAAGGTCAAACAGGAGACATCTTCTAATATGTTCAGGTTTTTTTTTTTTTTTTTTTCATTTTTTTCACCACGGGCTTCCCTGATGGTTCAGATAGTAAAGAATCTGCCTGCAATGCAGGAGAACAAGGTTCAATCCCTGGGTCACGAAGATCCCCTGGAGAAGGAAATGTCTACCCACTCCAGTATTCTTGCCTGAAAAATCCCATGGACAGAGGAGCCTGGCAGGTGACAGTCCGTGGGATCACAAAGAGTTGGACTCAACTGAGAGATTAACACTTCACTTCACATATGTATACACCATAGGTTTTGCCTCCATTACTGGAGCATATTAAATGGAGTACAGAAAGATCCCAGCACAGTGTTTTATATTCTCATACCAAATTGAAAAAAAGGATCCCATGCTCAAATACAATTAAGACATGTTTTGGTAAATAAAGGGAAGCAGAATTCATTTCAGTAGGGCTTCTGTGAGTTTTTAAGGGAGGCACAGAGTGGGGCATTTCCTTCACGTGTTTAACCACCAAAGTCTCTTTTCGTCTTTTTAGTTTTTTATTTTTTTTCTCTTTTAACCAGGACATGTCAAAGGACTGGAATACTAAACTGAAAGACTGTTTTAAAGTCTCTGTATGTCAATGATTCAACAGACCTTTCAGAATCAGTCAGACACAATGATGAAGAATAAGCAGCTATTATTCATCAGGCATTATCCTAGCTGTTGGGTGTATGCATGTGTGCTAACTCATTTCAGTTATGTCTGACTCTTTGTGACTCTATGGGCCATGGCCAGCCAGGCTCCTCTGTTCATGGGTTCTCCAGGCAAGAATACTGGAGTGGGTTGCCAAGCCCTCCTCCAGGGAATCTTCCTGACCCAAGGATTGAACCTGCGTCAATCCTTGGCAGGCAGGCTCTTTACCACTAGCACCATCCGAGAAGACCAGGGGGTTAAAATAGACAAAGTACTTGCCCTCAGAGAACTTACATTTACTGAACAGAGATAAGTAACAAACAAATAAACAAGGAAGCTTCACAAGAGCAGTGCAGAAGATAAAAGAGCCTTATGGGATCCATTTGAACTGAGAGCTGAATGAAAAAGAAGTCTTCCGTGTGAAGACTGGAAGGAGTACTTTGAGGAAGGAAGAACAGCAAATATAAAAACCTTGACATGGAAACCCATTTGACTCATGTTTGTAGAAGTGAAAGAAGAAAAAGTGGCTGGAGTGGTTCCAACAAGAGTAATGTGAAGGGAGACAAAGGCAGTGACCAGCAGGGCCAAGTAAGGGAATATATTTGTCCAGCTAAATGTGGCAATAAGACACTGGACCCTCTTGCTTGGGATTTGTTTATTTGTTATCATTTTTTCATTTTTTATCTTGAACTACTTTCAAAATTCAGAGAAGAGGCAAGAATATACAAATAACTCCCATATAACTTCCACCCATGTGCCACTCAAAACCATACCATAACTATTGAAATTAGGAAATTGATACAAACCTATAAGCTAAGAGACCCCATTTAATTTCTACAATATTCCTAATAATATACTTCATAGAAAATTGTCATCTTTAGGTAGAAGATTCGATCTAAAACCATGGGTTGAATTTAATTGTCATATCTCTCTAATCTACTTCAACCTGGAATAGTTCCTCTGTCTTCCCTTGTCTTCCAAGACCTAGACATTTTGAAAGCTTGCAGGCCAACTATTCAGCAGAATGCCCCTCAGTTTGGATTTCTCTGAGGTTTCTTCAAAATTAGATTCACATTATGCTTTTTTGGTAGGAAATTCACACAAGTTGTGCTTCTCAGCTAACATGTAAGAGAGTTCATGACATTAATTTGTCTCATTCCTATAATGTTGATTTTGATTAAGGAGGATCTATTCCTATTTCTTCACTATAAAATTAGTATTTTTAACCCAGGTAATAAGTTATCTTGTGAAAGAAAAACTTTCAGATTATGTAAATATCCCATTCCTCAATAATCTTTTACTGCCTGGTTTTATTGGATCCATTGATGATTTATGCCTGAATCATTATCACTGGGGTTGCCAAGTGGTGGTTTCCTAATTTCACCATTCATTCAACACTTATTAGTTGCATTCTGGGAGGCGAGCAAGATGGCAGAACGGAGGATATTGAATTCACCTCCCCCCATGAGCACATCAAAAATACACTGGAAGACAAATGGATCATCATCTTAGTTATGACAATTCCATGCTCTAAAGGAGTATCCCCACTAATGGAGTTGGTAATGGGGACTTGTATTAGGGAAGAGTTTGTATGTTTCTTAACATCAAAAATCATGTTCCTCTGTTAGGGGGATGGTTTCCAAAAGATTAATTTTATATATTGCCCAGGAATTGTAGGGCTTCCCTGGTGGCTCAGACACTAAAGAATTTGCCTGCCATGCAGGAGACCAAGGTTCATCTCCTGGATTGGGAAGATCCTCCTGGAGAAGAGAATGACAACCCACTCCAGTATTCTTGCCTGGAAAATGTCATAGTCGCAAACAGACACAACTGAGTGACTAACACATGCACAGAAATTGTATCTTACTAATAAACATTTTATAATTGATTAAAAATACATCTAAAATGGATAAACAATGTCTTACATATAGCACAGGGAACTCTGTTCAATGTTGTGTGGCAGCCTGGATGGGAGGAGAGTTTAAGGGAAAATGGATACATTTACATATATGACTGAGTCCCTTTGCTGTTCACCTGAAACTATCACAACATTGTTAATCGGCTATACTCCAATATAAAATAAAAAGTTTGACAACAACAAGAAATGCATCTACATGTGGAGCCGCTCTCACTGTAAACAAGCTGGAGACTGGCAGAAAGGTTTTCCTACAGCCAAGGCAGGAAAGTAAGATTCACATGGGATCAGGTATGAAGGGAGAAGTAGCAATCAGGTAGGTACCTGTGCTCCTAGCAGGGGATATAGAAGAGAAGGCAAATATCATGGGCTCAGAGATCCTCCCTGAAAAATGAGGGGTTCAAGCCACATAATGGGAAGCCCAGCCCTGGAAGAAAAGTCATCCTAGCTGACTTGAAAACCAGTGGGACATAGAGGAGGGCTGTCAGAAACTAAGCGTCCACTCCCGAAGAACGCACACACATAACTGCTCACTCTTGGGAGGATAACTGAGAAGAAGAAATGACCTGGAGCTCTGGCCGGTTTCCTGTGCCAACCCAGCATGTGCCCCAGCTGCACGAAGCACCTTCTCCAGCCCTTCTTTCTCTGATACAGCTCCATGCTAGGGAGAGGTCTGCCATGGCTACCTCTAAGGAAGGAAAGGGAAGGAAAGCAATGAATTTATTTAAAGACAAAAATAAGGGAAGAGAAGAGAGGATGAAAAAAACACTGAAGGATTTTCCTCCTTTTTAAAAAAATAAAATTTAAAACACAAAAAATAAGGATAAGAGTATACTGACCCCTCCCCGTCACCTTGCATCAATTCTCAGTCCCTGACCAATTTGTTTATCAATACCCCTTCTTTCTGGATTATTTTGCAACAGTCCCAGAAATCATATCATTTATCTATAAAGTTGTATGCACATAAAAACTTTTAACTACAATACTACTATCACACTTTAAAAATTCATTGTTGTTTTTGTTGTTGTTTAGTCACTAAGTCGAGTCTAACTATTTGTGACCCCACGGACTGCAGCATGCCAGGATTCCCTGTCCTTCACTATCTTCCAGAGTTTGCTCAAACTCATGTCCGTTGAATCACTGATGCTATCTAACTGTCTCATCCTCTGTTGTCCCCTTCTCCTTATGTCTTCAGTTTTTCCCAGCATCAGGGTCTTTTCCAATGAGTTAGCTCTTCGCATCACGTGGCCAAAGTATTGAATATCAGTATCAGTCTTTCCAATGAATATTCAGGACTGATTTCCTTTAGGATTGACTGGTTTGATCTTACTGTCCAAGGGACTCTCAAGAGTCTACTCCAGCACCACAGTTTGAAAACATCGATTCTTCAGGGCTCAGCCTCCTTTATGGTCCAACTCTCACATCTGTATGTAACTACCTCATAATTATGTCTTAATATGATTAAATATCTAGGGAGTGTTCCAGTTTCCTCAGTTGTGGAGGGTTTTAAGCAGGGACAGAATATATTCATCTAGAGATTTTCAAAGAATCTCTTTAGTCACTGAATGAAGAATGGGTTGTAGGGTAGCAAAAAGGGAAATTAAGAAGATCAGATAAAATTTTGCTGACTGCTTTAGTCATCTATGATGGTTACTTGGATCAGGGTGCATCATGGGAGATAACAAGATGCTTAATGCATTTTGGAAGTAGAATGAATTAGATCTTTGAACAGATAGGATATGAGATAGGATGTGAGAAAAATAGCAGAATGAAGAATCATTCCTTTGATTATACCATCAATTTCCACCCCTTCTTTCCCTCTGTTGAACTTACCTTCCAAAACCCCATCCTAGTTATATCAAACTGTCCACCTATTTGATACATGGACCTGAGTATCAGAATGTGCCTGGAAAAAAAAATATGAGCATGCTAACAGGTTTTACTTTAGATTCTTGACCTCATATGGGTCTCTAGTGTGATCCTATGCTGTTTCACTAGTACATTTACTTTCCAGCTCTCTTAGATAGTGTTCCAAACCTTCTCCTTGTTTAAACATCCTTCCACATTCTTATGCTTGCTACTGACCTGTGTTTTCTATTTTAGGGGTTTCCATGTTACTCCGTGGGTTAAGAATCCACCTGCAATGCAGGAGATGAGGGTTCGATCCCTGGGTCAGGAAGCTCCCCTGGAGGAGAGCATTGCAACCCACTTCAGTAGTCTTACCTGGAGAACCCCATGCAAAGGAGCCTGGTGGGCTATAGTCCATAGGATAGCAAAGAGTAGGACACGATTGAAGCAACTGAGCACACTAGCATGCAGCATGCACAAGTAAACAGAAATTATTTGATAGTTTTCAGATCTTGAGCACATTGTATTACATCAATCACAAAAAGACAAACACTATATAATCCTATGTACATGAGGTATGTAAAGTAATTCAATTCATAGAACTTTCTGTTCTGTGGTGCTTGCCAGGGCTAGGGGGAGGGGAAATGGGAGTTTTTCAATGAGCATAGTGTTTCAGTTTTACAAGAAGACATTCTAGAGATCTGTTGCACAACGTGAATATATGTAACCCTATGGAACCTACACTTAGAAATGCTTGCTGCTGCTGCTGCTAAGTCACTTTGGTCATGTCTGACTCTGTGCGACCCCATAGATGGCAGTCCACCAGGCTCCCCCATCCCTGGGATTCTCCAGGCAAGAACACTGGGGTGGGTTGCCATTTCCTTCTTCAATGCATGAAAGTGAAAAGTGAAAGTGAAGTTGCTCAGTCGTGTCTGACTCCTAGTGACCCCATGGACTGCAGCCTACCAGGCTCCTCCATCCATGGGATTTTCCAGGCAAGAGTACTGGAGTGGGGTGCCGTTGCCTTCTCCTAGAAATGCTTAGGATGGTAAATTTTACTTTACATGGTTTTTATCACAGTTAAAGGGAAAAAAATAAATCTTTCAGTCTGCAATGTAATCCACTCTCAGTCCAGTGCATGGTGTTCACCCCAGGTTTCTTGTCCCTGGCCACTGCCTCCCCTACCATCTGGTCTCAGGCACTTCCATATTCAAGCAGAGGTGCCAATGAAAACAAAACAGAGATATCTGTGCAGAGCTACTGCCACAAGAAAACCCTGCCAATACAGAAAGAAACGAAGGTGTCTAGCGGAAAGTCTCAGAACTTTCAGGCTGCAGCCCAGACTACAGAGGAAGTCGCCCTGTGAGCCTGTCAGAAAGAAGAAGTGTTGGGACCCCTGAAGAAGTCTGAGGAAGATACTAAGAACGGAATGCAGGTGAAGGAGGACTGGCCAGGACATCACAGCGAGTAACAAATCTCAGCATTACCAACCAGAATCTATGCCAAGGAACTCAAGAAGTGGAGGAAAGGGAACGTGTGTGCTGCTCAGGGTGGATGAGAACTGACTTCCCCCAATGCCTGGAGGATAGAGCCAAGACCCAAGTATCTGGCTTTTTTTAATTCAAGAATGTTGATGGGCTTCAAGTCCAGTTTTGGGGGGAAATTTAATGTTGAGCTGGACTCACCACTCCATTCGTGGGCAGGTATTCGTTGCCTGTACTATGCAAGCAGAATGACATTTAGCACTTGTAAAAAACATCCCAGTAGAGCACTTACTTTAAATTGGCTGCTAATTCTAGGACATCTTTTGTGATTTCTTCCACGATAATCTACAGGGCAAAAATGTGTAATTGCTGAAAATAACACATGAAAATCAACACATAAATAAATGTTTCTTTATAGATACCCATTAGTGCAGATTTTTTACCTGCTGAAACAGCTTTGTCTCAGAAGTACAATGCACCTTCCAAATGTTGGGTCAAGAGAAGGGAGAGTATAAACTGGGGTTGGCAAACTTTCTGTAAAGGTGAATATTTTCAGATTTGCAGGCCATTTGACTATGGCAACCCACTCCAGTGTTCTTGCCTGGAGAATCCCAGGGACGGGGGAGCCTGGTGAGCTGCCGTCTATGGGGTCCCACAGAGTCGGACACGACTGAAGAGACTTAGCAGCAGCAGCAGACTCATTAAATGATTCCAAGAAGGCTTAGATAATTCTGTGAGTTGACTACACTCATAAAACAGTTTTGATCCCTGGTCTGGGAAGATTCCACATGCCATGGGGCAGCTAAGCCCATGCACCACAGTGCTAAGTCCACGCGCTAAAGCCTGTAGGCTGCAACTACCGAAGCCCTCCAGCCCTAGAGCCCAGGCGCAGCAGGAGAAACCACCACAATGAGAAGCCAGCGCACCGCAACGAAAGAGTAGCCCTCATTTGCTCAACTAAGGAAGCCAGTGTGCAGCAACGAAGACCAGCACAGCCCCAAACAAACATTAAAAATGGGATTAAAATAAAAAGAACTTTGAAATTTTGTTATAGAAATCCCCCTCCTCACCAGCAATGACTTAGATTCTGTAGTATCAAACCGGCTGTGTGAACATTTAGGGATATTTGGTATTTTCCATTCTGTACAGCAGCTGACGACCAGCTATAGGCCAAGCTGAAGCCTCCACTCAGTTTCATAGGCAAAGAACATAAACAAAACAAACAGAACAAAAGCCAAGTAGGAAAGTTTCTTTTTTAAGAAAGTGTCCTGCCCACCTCTAATCTACCTGTCCTAATGCTGTGATTCCAATCTAAGCCAGTATTGTGGGTAATCCTTATCCTAATTGTTGCTGTGATCCTTCTGCCACTGCAGGAGAGTGAAGCAGCCCTGTGTTGGGGCTTTGGAGACTGCCAGAGGGGAGGCACTTAACTCACTTTGTTCCAACCTCTTCAAGTGAAGTCCGTTTGTCGAGCTTCCCTAGCAAAATAAAACCAAAAATACCTACCTCTGAAAATTTAGTAACCAAAAAGCTATCAGATTTTGCTGGTGGCTCAGTGGTTAAGAATTTACTTGCCAATGCAGGGGACATGGGTTTGACCCCTGGTCTGGGAAGATCCCACATGCCCCAGGGCAACTCAGCCTGTGCGCCACAACTACTGAGCCCCATGTGCCTGGAGCCCATGCTCTGCAATAAGAGAAGCCCCACAGTGGGAAGTCCATACACCCCAGAATAGTAAATAAATAAATAGATTTATTGTTGTTGCTTAGTCACTAAGTTGTGTTTGACTCTTTGTGACCCCATGGACTGTAGCCCGCCTGCCAGGCTCCTCCGTCCATGGGATTCCCAGGCAAAAATCCTGGAGTGGGTTGCCATTTTCTTTTCAGGGCATCTTCCTGACCCAGAGATCAAACCCTGATCTCCTGCATTGGCCGGCAAGTTCTTTACCACTGAGCTACAGGGAAGCTCAAATAAATAAATATTTAAAAAAATTATCTGGATTAATTCATTGCTTTTAAGCAGAGCTACAGGTAATCTGGCCTAAATTGCCCTTAAGAAAACAATTCTAATCTCAAATTTCTGCTTTGCCAATATTAGAACACTCTTCCCTCAGAACTCAGGTTATCACAGAATCAAAGAGATTAATACCCTTATCAAAGGCCACTTTCCCACTTCATTTACTCATTTTTCTGTACATAAGAAAGATGGATCTTGGGGAATGATAATAAATCGATATAGAATCTAGAAAATCAGTTACAATCTGAGTTCTCTCTTCCCTGGAGCAAATCAACCCAATCCTTGGTACTAGCTTGGAAGCTGACACATGTATTTGTCTTTTCTTCAATAAATAGAGAACACGTGAAGGAGTTTACCTTCACCAGGAGCTACAAGTTCCCAGGGCCCTTTGTTAAGATTATAAACTGACAGGTCATTTCCACGTGGAGTGGGTGGAGCCATCAATTTCGCACCCTAGCCTTGCTACTTGTGTATGTGCTGTTGGTCCTTGGGGCCAGTGCTCTTACCTCAAGAGGCCCTACAGTAAGGTGGTTAGAGGCAAAGACTCTGGAGTCACACTGTGTGGGTTCAAGCCTTGACCTAATGGAAAGATCTGGCATTTGTTATGTAGCTTGGTGTTCTAACTTGGTACCAATAATGGTAGAATAATCTGCAAGTGTATACCTCCTATTGTAATGCCACATGGAAACAACAGCGTCTCTTATGACAGATTCTCGCCAAAAATATTTTGCTTGAATCTAATAACCTCTCACTTAATGTCCTGCTGCTGCTAAGTCGTTTCAGTCGTGTCCGACTCTGTGCGACCCCATAGATGGAAGCCCACCAGGCTCCCCCGTCCCTGGGATTCTCCAGGCAAGAACACTGGAGTGGGTTGCCGTTTCCTTCTCCAATGCATGAAAGTGAAAAGTGAAAGGGAAGTCGCTCAGTCATGTCCGACTCTTAGCGACCCCATGGACTACAGCCTACCAGGCTGCTCCATCCATGGGATTTTCCAGGCAAGAGTACTAGAGTGGGGTGCCATTGCCTTCTCCACATTTAATGTCCAGTTTACAACAAATGCTAGACATTGAATAGCATTAGGGGAAAAAAATCATTCACATTCTCTTCTCCTGAAAATTTCAAGGAATATAATCAGTTGCATGTGTGAAACGTATAAGATGTATAAAAAGCCTTGACCATTGAAATCTCTGAGGTTTAAATATGGATTACGTATTTGTTGGTATGAGAGAAGTATCTTCTTTGTGAATATATTATTTATGTAGGGATGATACGTTATGAGGTCTCCAGGAATAACATGAGTCAGTGAAATATACACAGAAAGACAAACAGATAAAACATATAGAACAGAATATTTGCAATTGCTGACACTTGGTGATGAATGTAGAAATGTCTGTTACACTATTCTTTCAGCTTTTCTGTATGTCTGAAAGCTTTCCAAATAAACATTTGAGGGGAAAATGATAGCTTCTACAGCTCCTACCTAAACATTTACCAACACACCTGCATCTGCATTCATATGCTATGTCTTTCCTGTGGTTTTTGTGATGGAAGTTTTATTTTGCTTTGTACAGTCATTGTCTCCATGATTTAGCAGAGCTTATCACTTTCACTTACCTGAGGACATTATGTCAGCAATTTTTCCTTTTCTCTCCCACATGAAAAATTTTCCCTCTTTTGGCCCACATACCTTTCTATCTACTGATGCATTTTCCCACTACCTTTTCCAAAAAAACCCAATTCAATTTCAGAAATACTTACTGAATACCTACTATGTGCTGAGGGTCTAGTAATGAACAAAAGACAAAACCACCACTCTCATGGAACTCATCTTTTACTTGGTGAACACAGATAATAAACAAAATAAGTAAACAAATAATGTACAAGAGGAAGCTAGGAAATAAAGAGAAAAGATAGCAAAGTAAGAAGGAGGGAGTACGTGTGTAGATGTATCGAGGTGTGTTAACAACCTCTACGAAACATTGTACAGACAGAGCCTTATACCAAGGCACAGGATTTGGCAAGCAAAGCCTCAGGTAGAATTCAGGCTTCACTTTATTTCCCTTGACCAGGCACCTGTATAGAATAAACATCCTGCACAACCATGTGGAGTGACTCTGGAGATTTTGCAATTTAAATAGAGTGGCTTTGTAAATACCTTCGATTTTCCTAGTGTTAGAATAAAGAGCTGTTGTTGAGCAGAGAGCAATATGATCTGACTCTGGTGATGGTTCCAGCATCACTGTGACTACTGTGTTGAGAATAGACTGCAGGGAGACAAAGGTGGAAGCGGGGAAACGAGGTAGAAAAATAATTCAAGGAAGAGAGGATGATGTTAGAGGAGATGTTTGTGGTAAAGGTGGTGTTTAGTGGTTCAATTCTAGATGTATATTTTAATAGACTTAAAAGAATGTGATGGCATGGATATGGGGTATACCAGAAAGAGAGGAATTGAAAGTGATTCCAGGGTTTGGGGCCTGAACAAGCAGAGGATGAACTGATTATTTGAGATGGAGATTATATGTAGACCAGAGTTTGGAAGAAGATCAGAAGTTCCACACTGGGTACGAAGTTTTCGCTGCTTGTTAGAATCCAAGTGGAGGTGGATATAGAAGTCTAGAGTTCATGTGTCTCAGAAAGTTTGACATCTCCTCAGGAGGGCTGTCTGCAGTCATCATTATCACTTCCTCTTTCCTCCTTCCCCTGTGCACTTGTGGTATGTTAAGAAATGCACTTTGTCTTTGTCCCTAATTCCTAGCACAAACCTCAAATACTTGGAACTTTCCTTTTTTTTTTTTTCTTTATTTGGCTGCACTAGGTCTTAGCTGTGGCATGCGGGCTCTAGTTCCCCGACCAGGGATCGAACCTGGGCCCTCTGCTTGGGAATGTGGAACCTTAGACACTGGATGACCAGGGAAGTCCCTTTCGGAATTTTCTGAGTGATAGAGTGTCCTTTGTCTTTCCTGAGGATCCCCTTTTGAGCTTATGCTAATGAGGTGACTTAGGGTGATACTCCTGGGTAGCCTTAGGATGGGGCTAGTCACCCACGTGATTAGAGTTAGAACTTCCAGCCCCAACAACCAACCTCTGAGGAGGTGAAGGAAAGTGCTACAGATTAAGCTCTATAAAAGATCTTGAAAACAAGATTTGATGAGTTTCGGGGTTCTATGGGGACCAAAGCTCCTGCACTTGGGGTGCTTCTGGATCTTGCCTTGTGCACCTGTTCATCTGATTGTTTATCTGTTTCCTCTAGAAATTCTTTTGATAAACTGGTAAGTGTAAATAAATGTTTCTCTGGGTTCTGTGAGCAGTTCTAGGAAATTAATCAAATCCAAGTTGGGGGTGTGGGAACCTCCAGTCCGTCAGGTTGGCCAGAAGCTTAGGTGACAACCTGGACCTGTGATTGGCATCTGAAATGGAGGAGGGGATGCGATTTTGTGGGACTAAACACTTAACTTATGTGGCCTGATGCTCTCTCTAGGTAAATAGTGTCAGAATTGAGTAAATTGTAGGACACATAGTCAAGTGCCTGTTGAGAACTTCAGACTTACTTGTGGTTTGGACAAAGCATATTGGGGAACTAGTTTCAGACTTTTGTCCCCTACCACTTATTTTCAACTGAGGTCACTGTTGACCTCCCATTGTTAAATCCAATGACCAATTCTCTTCACACCCAAAGAAAACTATTCCAGCTACAGAAAAATTGGAAGTCTTTACAAAGTCATTTTATCAGGTTTATTTGACACAGGAGGTCATTTTATCCATTAAAAATTTTTTTTTCTAATTTTATTATCTCATTTTTAAAATGTTTTTTCTACTTAAAAATTTTTTTTCTCATTTTTATTTTATTAAAAAAATTTTTTTTTCTTCAAACCCTTGTGTCAAGGGCTGACTTTCAATAGATTGCAGCAAGGGAGCAGCTCTGCTATATATGAAACCCCTATCCAGAAGCAGGTCGTCTACGAAGGGTTTAGCATTGGGTTCCCCATGTCTCCTTTTTTTGAAAAAATTTTAAGTGAACCTCACCCTTTTCTGTTGTTCCTCATTCCTCACTGGACTCTCATTCCCTCTGTTTCCTTTGCTGGTTTTTCCTCATTTTCGCAATGCAAGTGTTGGAGTGGAGAGTCCTAGAGCTCAATCCCATGGACTTTTCTCTTTATATAGATTAATTTTCCAAGCAGTCTTTTCCAGACCTAAGTTTACATCTCCAGTGCAGATTTCTCCTCCAAGCTCCAGACCCATGATTACTGAACATCTACATGGATATCTAATATTGACTTCAGATTTATGGATCCAAACTCAAACTCCCTTATTCCTTACTGCCCTCTAGTCCTTCCACATCTCAAAACAACAACTCCATTCCCCTAGTTACTCACATCAAAACTTTGGAGTCATCCTTAACTCCCTTTTGTTCTAATATTCATATTCACTGTATCAGAAACTCTTTGAAGATCTACCTTAAAAAATATCTATAGTTCACATCTACCACTACCACTCTGGTTCAAGACTATCACCCCTTGTCAAAATTAAAGAACTTTGTCTCTTTGAAGTTCTGTCTTTAAAATGAAGTTCTGTCTTCTTTCTTTTATGCTTCCTCTTGCATAGTCTGATAAAGTCAGAAGGATCCTTTTAAATATAAGTCCAATTATGCCATCCATTTGTTCAAAACTTTCCAAAGTTTTCCCACATTATTCGTAGTAAATGCCCAAGTCTTCTGATGGCAAAAGTGATTTGCAGCACTCCCCCTTCCCCACCGGGCTTGACCTCCTACCTCTCTCCTCTTCCATCACTGACACTACATTCACCATGGCCTCTGTGTTTTTCTTGAAGACACTAAACATACTTGTCATCATGGCTTTTGCACTTGCATTTACCTCTCCTTAAAACTGTTCTTTCAGATACTTACATGTCTTATTCCCTCACTTTCTTCAGATCTCTGCTAAAAACGTCACCTTAGTAGAGAGGTTTTCCTTAACCATTCTGTAAATCCATCCCCTAACCATCATTCCCTATTACTCTTGCCCAGGAAAATAAAACACATGTACTTATTTGGGAATCCCAGTGGGTGCTTTTCTGTCACTCAGTTGTGTTTGACTCTTTGTGGCCCCATGGTCTGTAGCACACCAGACCTCCCTGTCCCTCACAATCTCCCAAAGTTTGCTCAAGTTCATGTCCATTGCATTGGTGATGCCATCCACCCATCTCTTCCTCTGACAGGTATTTCTTCTTCTGCCCTCAATCTTTCCCAGCATGAAGGACTTTTCCAATGAGTCAGGTGTTTGCATCAGGTGACCAAAATACTGGAGCTTCAGCTTCAGCATCAGGCCTTCCAATGAGTATTCAGGATTGATTTCCCTAAGATACTGGTTTGATCTCCTTACTGTCCAAGGGACTCTCAGGAGTCTTCTCCAGCACCACAGTTTGAAGGCATCAATTCTTGGCACTCTGTCTTCTTTACAGTCCAGGTCTCATAACTGTACGTGACCACTGGGAAGACCACAGCCTTGATTATATGGACCTTTGTCAGCAGAGTAATGTCTCTGCTTTTCAACACACTGTTCAGGTTTTTCTTAGCCTTCCTGCCAAGAAGCAACCGTCTTCTGATTTCATGGTGGCAGTCACCATCCAAAGTGACTTTAGAGCCCAAGAAGAGGAAATCTGTCACTCCTTCTACCTTTCCCCTCCTATTTTCCAAGAAGTAATGGAGCTGGATGCCATATCTTAGGTTTTTTTATATATATATATATAATATTTAGTTTTAAGCCAGCTCTTTCACTCTCCTCCTTTACCCTCACCAAGAGATTCTTTAGATCCTCTTCGCATTCTGCCATTAGAGTGATATAATCCTCATATCTGAGGCTGTTAATGTTTCTCCAGCCTATCTTTCTTTAAAATTAAGTAATTTAACTGGAGGATAATTAATTTAAAATATTGTGATGGTTTTTGCCATACATCACCATGAATCAGCCACAGGTATACATGTGTCCCCCAATCCTGAACCCCCCGCACACCTCCCTCCCCACCCCATCCTTCTGGGTTCTTCCAGAGCCCTGGCTTTGGGCGCCCTACTTCATGCATCTAACTTGCCTTGGTCATCTATTTCACATATGGTAACAAACATGTTTCAGTGTTATTCTCTCAAATCATCCCTCTCTCGCCTTCTCCCACTGACTCCAAAAGTCTGTTCTTTACATCTGTGTCTCTTTTGCTGACCTGCATGTAGGATCATTGTTATCATCTTTCTAAATTCCATATATATATGTTAATATACAGTATTTATCTTTCCCTTTCTGACTTACTTCACTCCGTATAATACGCTCCAGTTTAATCTACTTCATTAGAATTGACTCAGATGTGTTTCCTTTCCATAGCTGAGGAATATTCCATTGTGTATATGTACCTACCACAACTTCCTTATCCATTCATCTGCCAATGGACATCTAGGTTGCTTCCACGTCTAGCAACTGTAAATAGTTCCAGCCTATCTTAATTCCAGCTTGTAACTCATCCAGCCTGGCATTTCTCATGATGTGCTCAGTGTATAGGTTAAATAAACAGGGTGACAGCAAACAATCTTGTCATACTCCTTTCTCAGACCTGAACCTATCAGTTGTTCCATACAGGTTATAACTGTTGATTCCTGAAAGAGACAAATAAATAAGTACATTTGTCTTATTTGTCTTCATCCACTGGAATGGAAGGTCATGAGGGCAGTGATGTCATCTGTCTTTGTTTTTTGTTTTGTTTTTTTTTTTTTTTCTATTAAATCCCCAACATCCAGGAAAGTGGCCAGCAAATAGTTAGTTCTCAGGAACTAAGGATGGAGAATGGTGGTATGTATCAGAACAGTGACAATGGAGATGGGTGGCAACCAGCTTCCAAGATAGCTCCCGAAGATCCCCACCTCTGGTCTTCATCCTCTGTATAAGCTCCCTCAATGATTAGAGCTGACTGATCTGTATGACCAACAGCAGAAACGATAATGTATGAGTTACAAAAGATGTTGTAGCTTCCACCTCACTCTAAGTCACTACCTTTGAGGCTAAGCTTTTATGCCACCATTGCCATGACCTCTTTGTGGTTCTCCATGGAACTATACAAGCTGGAATCAAGATTGCCAGGATAAAAATCAATAACCTCAAATATGCAGATGACACCACCCTATGGCAGAAGGTGAAGAAGAACTAAAGAGCCTCTTGATGAAAGTGAAAGAGGAGAGTGAAAAAGCTGGCTTAAAACTCAACTTTCAAAAAACGAAGGTCATGGCGTCAATCCCATCACTTCATGGCAAATAGACACAAAAACAGTGGAAACAGTAACAGACTTTATTTTCTTGGGCTCTAAAATCACTGCGGATGGTGACTGCAGCCATGAAATTAAAAGACGCTTGCTCCTTGGAAGAAAAGCTATGACCAACCTAGGCAGCATATTAAAAAGCAGAGACATTACTTTGCCAACAAAGGTCCATTTAGTCAAAGCTATGGTTTTTCCAGTAGTCATGTATGGATGTGAGAGTTGGACTATAAAGAAAGCTGAGCACCAAAGAATTGATGCTTTTGAACTATGGTGTTGAAGAAGACTCTTGAGAGTCCCTTGGACTGCAAGGAGATCCAATCAGTCAATCCTAAAGGAAATCGGTCCTGAATAGTCATTGGAAGGAATGACGCTGAAGCTGAAACTTCATAACTTTGGCCACCTGATGTGAAGAACTGACTTACTGGAAAAGACCCTGATGCCGGGAAAGATTGAAGGCAGGAGGAGAAGGGGACGACAGAGGATGAGATGGTTGGATGGCATCACCAACTCGATGGACATGAGTTTGAGTAAGCTCTGGGAGTTGGTGATGGACAGGGAAGCATGATGTGCTACAGTCCATGGAGTTGCAAAGAGTTGGACATGACTGAGTGACTGAACTGAACTGACTTAGAACTTTTATATTTGGTTTCTCTTATGCCTAAAACTCTACTCCCTCATACAGTTTTATGTCTTGATTTCTTACTTCCTTCAAGTCTCTGCTAAAATGTCAGGCTGTGTGGTTATGCAACAATGTAACAATAGGCAACAAACACAAGATGTACTTGAGGTATTCTGAAAATAGGGCGGATGCCATGGGATTTAGCAACTGATTGAATAGGAGGGAAAAGAGAGAGAGGAAGGAGTCAAAGTGAGGCTCAAATCATTGGCTTGTGTAACTAGTAGTGCCATTCTTAGTTTAGGGAAACAGATATGGGGCAGAGGTTATAAATTTAGTTTTAAACCTGCTGAATCTGAAATGTCTTAACAAATATCCAAGTGAAGATGTTCAAGCAAGTAGGCAGATACACCATGTGCAACACAGAAAGCTGAGCTGGAAATAAATATCCTGAAATCAAGGCCAACTCTACAATTTCGAGGGCCCAGTGCAAAATGCAAATTCAGGGTCCCTTGTTCAAAGAGCCTTTGAGATCCATGAGCTGCTTGGTCCTCCTCCCAAAAATCTGTAGAACTGAATGCTCTGGATGGGGGTAGAGAAGTTGAGCCCCTTCCTATGGCCCCTAATCTCTAAACCACATTAGATGCACACCTCCAAGAGACTAAAATTTCAGGCTAGGATGCACTTGCGCATGTGTCAGAGGCTCATTCCTAACAAGTCACCCCTAGGTACACTGTGGCATTGACAGTCCAGGACAGCTGCTACCATGCCCTGCACACAAAAGAACCTCACCTTCCCTGCACCTGTGCCCAAGTCTCTTCCTGGTCCTGGATGAGGTGAGGGGGAGAGTGATTAGGAGTGAAATGCCAGAAAATGAGAGGAGTTGGCAGCTGAACCTATCCCAGGGAGGCAGAGAGGTGGCAGGAGGCATCCTCCACTCTGTCAATGGACTTCACTTACAAAACAAAAACCCAAAGATACTGTTAGTAAGATCTTTAAGCTAGCAACCACAGAGCATTAAGACCTCAAGACCTCAAGTATATTAAGCCCTTCTGAGTGCAGAGCCCTGTGTGAATGAACTGTTGGTATGCCCATGAAACTAGCCCTGCTAGGAAAAGATAATAAAGTTATAAGACTGAATGAGTTAAGTAGGGAAAAATGAGAAGAACAGAGGTCTGAGGATGGGAGACAGAAAAGTACCAACATTTAAGGCATGGGCAGAGAAAGATGGGCCATTCTGTGGCCAGACAAAGCTTGCAATTAATCAGAAGACCAATGAAGGGGAAGATACTTGGTTTATGATCCCTGACTTGGAAAAGCTTTGCCAGTCCCATCACCTGGCCACGGATTGTTATGCACATTTTATTTCATAAACTATTCATGATATAGATGATAATTTTTCAGAGTCAAAGGTGTGGTTCTTACCCAGGCCTGTTACCTTGATTATTTTTGAAGCATATATTACTCAGTTGAAAAAAATAATGCATGAAAGAAGCTGTAGGAAATAAAATGGATTAAATGAAATAACTGACTACTAATAATAAATTTACAGATAACCAAAGTAAATAATTCATTTCCCTTCTAGCAACAGTCACCTTTACATATAAGTCTAGCAATGTCTCTGCAACATTTATCAGGCAAGAAAAATGTAAACTTTAAATCTGCAGAGAATTTCAAATGACTCAGTGAAACCTAATGGAAAATCAATCACAAGAGTTTTCTAACTACTGATTAATACTGAACAAAATCCTAGGCCCAAAGAACTAGACTATTTGGTGAAAGAACTATTGCAGGGAGTTGATGAGGATTTTAAAGCTTTAGAATTGGTGGGGAAGGACTTTCCTGATAGTCCAGTGGCTAAGACTCCATGTTCCCAATGCAAGGGGCCCAGGTTTGATTCATGGTCCATTCTCCCAATGCTGGGGGCCCAGGTTCAATTCATGGTCAAGGAACTAGATATCACATACCATAACTGAGAGTTCACATGGAGCAGCTAAAGATACTGCATGCTGCAACTAAGACCTGATGCATCCAAAGAAATAAATAGATAAATATTTTTTTTAAAATTGGTGGGAAAAAAAGTGATTTTAAAAAATGGCTTAAAAATGTCTCTGAAGGGGTTTACAAAGTGACTTACGAACACAGATTCTGGAATAAGCTGCTTGTTGACTCCGAGCTCAACCACTTAATTCCTGTGTGATTTTGGACAAGCTACTCAATGGCTCTGTGCTTGAGTGAAGGAGTGGTGAATCCTAGGGTTATTATGAAGAGTAACCACTGAATGTAAAACATTTAGAGTGATTCCTAGGTGCCACAGGAGTAAAGAATCTGCCACCCAATACAGGAGATGCAAGAGACTTGGGTTTGATCCCTGGGTGAGGAAGATCCTCTGGAGTAGGAAATGGCAACCCACTCTAGTATTCTTGCCTAGAGAATTCCATGGACAGAGGAGGCCAGCGGGCTACAGTCCATCCGATCGCAGAGTCAGATACAACTGAGCAAGCAAGCAAGCATAACAACAGAACATTTAGAACTGTGCCTAGCACATAAAAACTACTATACGCATTTTTTAAATGAAAATTGTGAATGTTAATCACATTCACATGTAACCAAAATACTTCTGAAATTTCCATTTTAGTAGGAACCATATTATAAGCATTAGGGGCAAAGTTTACTAAAAGAAAATAATCTTTTCTCCTCATTTTTTTCCTTCAGCCTCCTATCTTTAAAATGCTGTGTTGGTTTCTCTTTATATTAAAAATAATTTTCCACCAAAAGTTTCCTTAAGAAGCAAATATGTTTCCTGGATATTTTCTTAAAAGTAATTTCTTCTTGTCTTATAATGCATATTCATAGCTGTTTTCCCACTCCCACTGACAGTTGATCTCAATGCTTTATTTCTTTCATAAGAATACATGAGAAATAAGTATATAGGAGAATAAAATGCACATTTGTCATCTGAATATTTATTCTCATCATCATAACAATTTTGAACTTAAGTGGAAAAAATACAAAAAGTTTCAATAAGTTTTAGGGAAACAATGAATATAACAAGGATTTCAAATGCACCTTCTAGCCCTTTGGAGTGGAGAAGGCAATGGCACCCCACTCCAGTACTCTTGCCTGGAAAATCCCATGGATGGAGGAGCCTGGTAGGCTGCAGTCCATGGGGTTGCTAAGAGTCGGACATGACTGAGCGACTTCAATTTCACTTTTCACTTTCATGCATTGGAGAAGGAAATGGCAACCCACTCCAATGTTCTTACCTGGAGAATCCCAGGGACGGGGGAGCCTGGTGGGCTGCCGTCTATGGGGTCACACAGAGTCGGACACTACTGAAGTGACTTAGCCGCAGCAGCAGCCCTTTGGAGAAGTCAAAATGGACCCACGGGAACACACCAGCTCCTCTGGAAAAAAGTTCTGCTGATGTACAACCCCAGGAACCCGCAGTTCAAATTACCCCATCTGTCTGAAAGCAGAAATCCCTTTGTATTTGTCTTACTGCTCCCTCTGGTCACCAGGAATGCATTCTTATACTCTCTGCCTCAACTTTATTTCAGGACTTTGTTTCCTCTGGTTACGATGGTTTTTCACATTTGCTCAAGAGTACAATTCACGCCTAACCATTGCTCCAGAGTAGAATTCACACCTAACCATAATGTAGGTCTTCGCTTCCTTTGCCCTTGTGACACGGAGGATGAAGCTTTCAAGATGATCTCTTGTCAATCATCCGACCACTCCCAGAATGCGCCCCTACGGGCGGGAGTAGGGGAAGCTTCTCCCTTCCCTAACCTAACCCCACTAGATGTGGAAATCCTGCTTCTTGTGAACGTGTCTTTGGATCTCGCTCTCTTGGTCTTGTTTTCTTCTGTTGTTTCTTATCTACGAGTTTGGCCTCTTCTCTGTAATTGCCACCTCCCCATTCCCCTACAGAATACATGTTTCCCCACTTGGAGTCAGAGTAATTGATACTTTAAGATCCACCATGGGCTCCACTTCCCCTTTAAACACCATCCAGACTCGCTCGCCTAAAGGGTCTTTCCTGGGAGCTGCAGCAGCGTCTCTCCCCTCTCGCGTAGCAGATATCAAAGAAAGCCAGCCCAGGACGTGCCCATATATGAACTTGAAACAGAGAGCTGCCTCGTTCGGAGTCCACGCTCTCGCCTCCCCCTTCGGCGAGTTGACTGGCCGGCACAGCGTGAATACCAGCTACTCCCTTCTCTCTTCCCCTGACTTCCTTCTGGGAGCTCTTAAACCCGCGGCAGTTCAATCACTCCGCAGCGAGCCACGGCGCTCACTGGGCATGCTCAGTGGCCCGGACGGCTCCGGCAGCCAGAGGTTGTCTTGGACGCACCACTCGGGTCCGGATTCACCGAGAGCGGAGTGAGCACAGCGGCCCCTGAGTCGGGAGTGAGACGCGCCCTGCCGTCCCTGCCAGGGCGCCCGCCGGGTCAGAGAGCCGAAGTTCCGGACTCCAAGGAGCCCCCAACTTCGCGCCAAGTTTCGAGCTGCGGGGGGAGACATGCCCATGATGACCAGGGACGTTCTGCTAGAAATGGAGCTGGAGGAGGACGACGAAGAAGATGGGGATATCGGTGAGCGAGGGGTTTCCACAGGGTAGGGGGGTTGCGGCGCGGGGCCGGGCGCCCGTCCCCGAAATCCTCAGCCCAGGCAGGAAGGACTCGGGGACTGCGCGTGGGCGCCGCACCCTTCTCGGCGAGGGAGGTTGTTGGGACCCGCAGCAGGTCGGGGGTTAGAGGGACCAGGAGAAGGAAGCCCGCGCCGCCCGCCAGCGGCCGCAATGCGGTCGCTTTCAGCCGCTGACCGACCGCCTCCCGGCTCAGCTCGCGGAGGGCGGGCGAGAGGGCGGCCCCGGGAAAGGCCTGGGAGGCGCGGGTCTCCGTGTCACTTTCGGGAAGGGCGAGGGACGAGGGCCCTGATCGGGCATCGTAGATACAGGGAAGCCCCCCCCGCGCGGGAAGTCTTGACTTTGGACACCAACTTTGGGTCATTTTCTCCGGCTCGAATTGGCGCGGGGGATTCCGGGGAGCCAGCGCGGGCTGCGAGCCCGAGGGTGGGGTTCAAGGAGCGCGCCCTGGTTAGCAGAGCAGGGGTGTGACCCGCCTGAAGCCACCTCTAGGTGAAAGCAGACGCGCGGCCCTAGTTCGGAGGGCTGGGGCTGGGTGGGGCGGCCCGGGACTGATTTGAGTCCGCTGGGCGTGGGCCGGGATCCTTTTTCCGCGGCGCGGGCGGGGGAAGTGATGCGGTGGAGGAAGCCCTGAGGCAGGGTGGACTGTTGGGCATTTCCTACCGGTCCAGGGGGCCCCGTAGCTCGGGGCGGGGGGGAAGCCCTGCGTGCCCTATTTCTGGTTAAAAATTCTGTAGAAGTGGTGCACGGAGCCGAGGGAGAGTTGTTTAAGAGTTAACCGAAAGGGGTGGGAGGAAGTGAGGAAGGGGAAAGCAGTTGGAGTGGAGACAAAGTCAGGTCCCTAAAGAGAACACTGTCATCTAATGATGACAGATAGAGCCCATCCGGAAGACTGGCAATTAAATTACAAGGCAGACTCCCACTCAGTTTCCTGGACGCCAAATCAGTTTCAATAACGTAACAGTTCCTGCATACGTACTAACACTCTTCTCTAATATATTCTAATATAGTCTTCTGTAATAACTTTAGTAGTAACTTAATTTTAGGAGTTCGGTGTGGTTTTTCGTTCACATTTTGGGTACTGCTCATGTATTTATTTTTCTGTTGTTTTCAACTCTATTGAGATATAATTGACATTTAACAATGCATAAGTTTAAGGTAAAACATGTTTGATACATTTATATATTGCAAAATGATCACCACCAGACAGCTAACACCTCCAGCATGTCGTTTAATTACCATGTCTTTTTTGTGGTGAGAACATTTAGGATCTAATCTCAAAGTATAAGATACAATGTTATTAACTCTTAAGCACTATGCTTAGATACCTGGAATTTACTCAATTTATAATTGGAAGTGTACCCTTGACTAACATCTCCCCACTCTCCCCCTCATTTTAGTGTTTCTGTGCGTTCACCTTCTTAAGATATTTCACATGTAAGTTACACAGTATTTCTTTTTCTGACTTATTTCACTTAACATAATGCCTTCAAGTTCCATCTGTGTTGTTGCAAATGACAGGATTCCTTCTTTCTCATGGCTCTAATATCCCATACTATATGCATGTATGTATACCTATACATGGAGAAGGCAATGGCACCCCACTCCAGTACTTTTGCCTGGAAAATCCCATGGATGGAGGAGCCTGGTGGGCTGCAGTCCATGAGGTTGCGAAGAGTCGGACACGACTGAGTGACTTGACTTTCACTTTTCACTTTCATGCATTGGAGAAGGAAATGGCAACCCACTCCAGTGTTCTTGCCTGGAGAATCCCAGGGACGGGGGAGCCTGGTGGGCTGCCGTCTATGGGGTCGCACAGAGTCAGACACGACTGAAGCGACTTAGCAGCAGCATACCTATACATATCACATCATCTCTGTTCATTCACCTGGAGACAGATAATTATTGTCTTTCCATATCTTAGCTATTGTAGGCACTGCTCATTTAAATCCAAAGCCAAATTGAATAGAAGGTATTATATACTCCATACTTTCATTTACTTGAGAATAATTTATAAGGTATTCATCCATATGGAGGGAGCAGATAGTAATGTGTTCATTTTTATGGGAGAGAAAACTGAAGCTCACAGGTTGATTTGCCTAACTTCTCACACAGCTTATTAAGATTCAAACCCAGGTTTTCTGACTTCCAAGACCTGTGCAGATTGATGCCCTTCCACCTTGTCGCTCCAGCTGTCCGGTTCTTATACTACTGTTTAGCAGGCTGTGGTAGTAAATCCTGTTTTCTGCAGTCCTGTGGAGGTCCTGTAATCAAATCCTGCAGGCCTTCAAAGTCAGATTCCCTGGGGATTCCCAGTCTCTTGGCTGGATCTGCAGGCTGGAGAGCCTGATGTGGGGCCTAGAACCTTCACAACAGTGTGAAATCTTCTTTGGTATTATTGTTCTCCAGCTTGTGGGTTGCCCACCTACAGATACAGGATTTGCTTTTATCGTGATTGTGCCTGTCCTACCATTTAGTTGTGTCTTCTGCTTTGTCCTTGGATGCGGGGTATCTTTTTTGGGGTGGGTTCCAGTGTCTTCCTGTCAATGCTTGTTCACCAGCTAGTTGTGAGTTGGTGCTCAGGCAGGAGAAGATGAGCACATATCCCTCTACTCCTCCAGCTTGACCCAATTTCCTCAGTATACTAGTACTGATTGTTTAGTCACCAAGTCGTGTCTGACTCTTGTGACCCCGTGAATTGTAGCCCACCAGGCTTCTCTGTCCATGGGATTCTCCAGGCAAGAATACTCGAGTAGGTTGGCGTTTCCTTTGCCAGGGGATATTCTGGAACCAGGGATTGAGCTTGGATCTCCTGCATTGGCAGGTGGATTCTTTACCATTGAGCCACCAGGGAAGCCCAAATTGTTATTACATACAAATATGAATGATAGGAGCAAACTTTAAAAAGTTATAATAAAATTAGCACAATCTGTTTCATAGGAAAACACTTTTGCCTGTTATAGTGAGGTGTCACTGTTTACATTGACAGTTGTAAATAAAGAAGGGTGAAAACCCAAATAAAAATTAAAGTAAGCAAGACTGAGCTTTGTTAACCATGCCATCAAGAGATTTCACTTTAGGGGGAAAAAACCTAACTTGGGCTATTCTGTATTTACCTGATGGTTGTATCAAGTCAAGCAGTGTAGGTGTATTTAAGAAAATAAACATCTCTATTCTTCTTTCATCCCACCCTTCAGAGTCTACTGATATTAATACTTTATTGTATATCGGGGTCAAGTCAACATATTTTGTGTCAGTCAACAAATACCAGGTTTCAACAATCTGGAGTTGTTATACAAATTTAATGTGGGTTGCAGTGGTTTTATATCAGGAGATGTTTACCATACCAGTGGAAAGTTTGTCATTGTAAAATAAGCTTTTTTAGAGCTTACCAGAAGTAGGCTAATGGTATATAACCTTTTATGAAATAATTATAATTGCCAACTATGGGAGAGAAGACTCTGGTGATATGAAGATTATAATTTTAACCTCTACCTCTAGTTTTGTAATGCAGGGCTCTGCTAAACCTATTGACTAACATACTTCTCCCATCACTTGTCACTACTGAGAGTTGTGTAATAATTTAAAACCCACTCAGTTACTGAAGGTTTCTATGAAACTTCTCTATAGCTATTAACTTTATAATTCAGAGCAGAAGAGTTATTTTGACGCAATTTCCTGGGTAAAACTCTGTCATCAATTAATTGGCAAGAGACAAAAAGAAAAACTATTTAAACTAGATACTTCTACTAGAAGTGTGCTTCTAGCAGACTGGGATTTGCACTGTCCCGCATTTTTTTAGACGTGTGGGTTTCTGCTTACTTTCAAAGCATTGTTGAGTGCTTTAAGTGTAAGGCTTGCTTCCTTGTTTAGCATGAAATATTCGCCAGAGGGCTGTGAAACAGCCTAATGGCACGGGAGCATTTTTGCAAAATGCCACTTATTTTCTAAATCATTTCTAACAACGAACCACAGATGTCACATCCGGGCAGTGATGGCAGGAGGTATTTGGGTCGTGGCCTTTACTGCACTGGTGCGGATGGAGATCACAGTTGAGGTGGGTTCTGTGTGCCTGGTGTGCTGGTCCTTAGCTGCCTTGCCTGCACTACCCCCACATCCTGCCACCTCATTAAGCAGTGAATTGAATTAACATCTCTTCCTGTTGGTGTAGAAAGTGATAGAAATATCTTTTATAGTCAGAATGTAGATATCTAGTATGCTGTTTTGTTTCTTGCATTTGCATTGTTCAGACTTAGCTGAGGGAAGAAACTTGTTCTCCAAAAAGGCTTATCAGGAACACTTCAGATAGTTCAGGCAAAAGGTTTTTGTTTAGATGGTTGGTTGTGTCAACTAGAAGAAAAAGCATGACCTGCAAGTTGAGAATTATGTTTTGTTCTGGAGCTTACTGAGGACCATAGCCTGGGATGACAGCCTCTCAGGTAGCTTTGAGGGACTGTTTTAAAGAGGCAAGGAAGGAGCCAGGATATATAGGAGTTTTTTTGCTTTAAAAGCATGAAGAACAAGAAACATGTAGTTGAACATCAAAAGATTCCTGCTAATCACAAAAACCAGACATCTCAAGTTAGAGGTTTTAGTGCTTTTCTGTGTATGGGAGAATGCAAGAATCTGGGCTTATTGAAATAATTCCTTTGATATTCATCTTAACTGTTATCTAGGACCTAGTATCCTGTTTTCCCTCCATCCTGAATTCCCTTCAGAGTTCATCATGGGGTGGCTGCAATGGTTGATGAGTTTATGGCAGTAACATCTTTATTTACTGAAAGGGCTGGTGACATTTTTTGACTGCTTTGGATTCCAGACTACCTATGGTAGAGTTTACTCTCTGAGCCCATGGTTAATAGTCCTTCACTGGAGTGGGGGATGGGTGGGAAGAGGCCTATTAGCTTTGAGAGGCGATGGTCCAGCTGTACCTCTCAAGTATCTTTGTTAGCTTTCCTTTTACTGTTGCATTTTTATATAGACATATCTTCTGCACTATCTCTGTCCCCTCACTACAAACTTTACCTTTAGTCACTTGCAAATCTGATTCTTGTACCGGTTTTGCTTTGTCACCATTAGTTGAGCAAACCTGTGCTAGTTGGAGGATTAAGTGCTGAGCTTGTTGTGGGGAGAGTAAGATGCATGTCCTGGCCGTAGAGAGTAGGTTCCACTGAACCAGCCATTTGCAGTAAGTGCTATTATTGAAGTCTGTCCACAACCATGGAGGACAGGAGACGGCTGCACAGAGGAGACTGCTGGGCCAGGTGTTGAAGAAGCAGGCAGGCAGAAAGTCTGGAGTTCCAAGTATTGCCTGTGGTGGAGGAGAGCAATGACGAGTCTGCAGAGCCAGGAAAGTGTGGCACCATGAAGAATCCTCCAAACATTTTAAGGGTTTTGGATTTTACCCTGTAGGTCAGTGGTCCCCAGCTGGTATCAGGGACTGGTTTCGCGGAAGGCAGGTTTTCCATGGATGGGGTGGGGGATGATAGTTAGGATGATTCTCATAAGAAGAATGAAGCCTGGATCCCTCACACGCGCAGTTCACCACAATAGGGTTCATGCTCCTTTGAGAATCTAATGTTGCTGCTGATCTGACAGGAGGCAGAACTCAGGCCAGTAATGCAAAGGAAGGTCTGTAGCCCTGGGGTTGGGGACCCCAGCTGTAGGTGATCTGGAGCTCATGAAAGATGATTAGGAAAGGAGTGATAGAATCAAATTTGCTTTTGGAAAGGTCTCCCTGGCAGTGCATTGGGAAATGGGTTGGAGAGGGAAGATGGTTGAGGTAAGCCTTTCTGGTAGTCAGGTTCAGAAATGGCCAGTGGTGGTCATGGGAATAGAGAGAAGTGAAACTGAGAGCTTGTGAGAGAGGCAGCACCTTTAAGGTCTTGGAGACTGAAGGCTTCCAGCAGGGGACTTGAGCTGAGAGATTAGGTGGAAAGTAATAGCAGCAGGAGGAGAACAGATGTACAGGAGGGGAGAATTTTGCATTGTTCTGCAAGCCTTACATTTTTCTCTTCTGCTGTAGCTCAGACCATTCCCCTTCCCAGCAACACCAGACTCTCCTTCTCTTTCTCAGCAGCTCCCTCTCCTTCCAAACCCATCACAATCCCAGAGAGCTGTTGTTGATCTCTCTAAGCCCAAAGTGGCCACCAGAGCATGCTCACACCCCTAATTCTTCTATTCCACATAATTAGCACTCACCTTGTATTTTTGTTATTCATTATCTTTGCATTAATTCCACCAACAAATAATGTAAATTTCTTGAGGGCTGAGACTAGGTCATGTAGAATATACCAAATGTTATAGACATTCCATTCCTATAATTTAAGAAAATTCTCTCTTCCTCACCCTCCTCTAAAATGTAATAAACTTTCTGTGGTGTTTTGTGTGTTTTCTGTTCTAAGTTAGTCCCCTGGTAGCTCTGTTGGTAAAGAATTCTCCTACAATGCAGGAGACCCTGGGTCAGGAAGATCCTCTGGAGAACAGATAGGCTACCCACTCCAATATTCTTGGGCTTCCCTGGTGGCTCAAGCTGGTAAAGAATCCTCCTGCAATGCAGGAGACCTGGGTTCAATCCCTGGGTTGGAAAGATCCCCTGGAGAAGGGAACAGCTACCCATTCCAGTACTCTGGCCTGGAGAATTCCATGGACTGTATGGTTTGTGGGGTCTCTAAGAGTCGGACACGACTGGGTTACTTTCAGTGCCTAGAGTGATGCTTGATATCTTCAGTGGAAACCAAGTAAATCATTGTTGAAAGGAAGAAGAAATTAATTGCTCTGAATAATTAAAATAAATAAATTTATGTAAGTTAAGTAAATTTAATTAAGTAAATAATAAGCATAATGGTTAGTGGTTTTTATGGCCCTTGTGCAGTTCTTTTCTTTGGCACTTGGAGATGCCCACAATCATCTATTATAAAAGTGCTGATTGTACATGTTCTTCCAGGCTCTCTGCTAGGTTCTGCCGTCCCTGACCTTCCAGTTCCTCACTATCTGGGAAGGAGGCAGATATGTGAATAGATAATTGCAGTCATCTGTGATTAATGCTAGACTGGGATCAAGATGTGTACCAGTGTCATGGTGGCACCAAGGACAAAATATGTAACCTTGCTTAGAACAATCCAGGATGGCTCTACAGAGGCAGTGC
The DNA here is from genome assembly GCF_029378745.1 of Bos indicus. NCBI lineage: Eukaryota > Metazoa > Chordata > Mammalia > Artiodactyla > Bovidae > Bos > Bos indicus. Next base: position 35,182,836 of record NC_091764.1, on the reverse strand, counting down.
TGGCCCTCAAGGAATGGCCAGATAGGTGAGGGGATGGGGCTAACTAAAATAGTGGAGTGTTCTGAGCATTCCTAAATGTGGCCTGATTTCTCAGCAAATCATCCTCGATGCTGTCCTGGCCTTATTTGCTCTGACAAGCGGCTCTTACGTATATGGTGTGCATGTGTATGTGTGTATTCTCTACCAGGGTATGATGGCTAAAAAGCAAACTATTCTTAAAGTCCTTTTGTTTGAGCATAGTCAGTCTTACCCTGTTACGTAAACCTTTTGTTATCTTCAATTTCAAATCCACAGTCACAATGTATCTTCCATGTCCTAACTCTCAAGTCAAATAATTGCTTTCCAAAAGATTCCCCAGTCTTCTCTTACCTGTCTCATTGTTCTTTGGATCTGACACAAGCAGCTCTAAAAGAGGGAAAGGGTTCTACACACACACACCCTACCCCTTTTTTTTTCTCAAGAGGTTGCAACAATCACATATGTTGATGGCCATGTGTTTCTTTTTTTTTTTTTTCTTTCTTTTAGAAACCAAGAAATTTAGACTCCTGTAAAGATTACCCTCAGAGATGCTATTTAAATTCTGACATTCTTGGAGGAAGATTATAGTATGTTAAGAACTCCACAGTCTAGCTTTATTTATATTTTTTGGCCATGCTAAGCAGCATGTGAGATCTTAGTTCTCTGACCAGGGATCCAACTTGTTCCTTCTGCCGTAAAAGCATGGAGTCTTGACCGCTGGACCACCAGGGAAGTCCCAGTCTAATGTTTAGTTAAAGGATGGTCTTGCACTCTCAGTGTTACTTGTAGCAAGTTAAATTAAAATCACTGTATCTTATAGAAGTTTCCACTGTAGCTAATTCTTTAGGTTTTCTTCTTTTATCATACACATCACTTTGTGTTTTGCATTCCAGTTACTTTAGCACATTTTAGCAAACTTTATAGCCTTAGAAGGAGAAGTGCTATCTTATTTCCTTTGTACCCTACAACCTAAGTATCATAATGCTTTTCCCAGAGTCCAAATATTTGTTAAGAGATGGTATTTTAGATTGTAATGCGAAGCTTTTTTTGTTACAAGTTATAAGCTGGTTGATCTGCTTTTGATACAAATCATTCAGGGTTTAGATCTATGCAAAAATCACTAGTTTTAGAACAGAAGAATATATTTCCAGTCACCTTCAACCAAGGAAATATACTTCTTGACTGATTGGTAACTCGTATGTAAATGTAGAGATTGTGAGAATTTAATACAGGGTAGTCATTGTTTTATGTCATTATTGCTTTTCCTTTAGTTTTGTCTTGCCTTTTAAAATGCAACTAAAATTATTTAGCACCCGTCTTAAGAAGTAGCCAGTTTAAAGACTGCTTGATGAAAATGTCAACAATAGAATATTTTGGACATGTGCCAAAGAGCAATCCAAATACTGTTCAGCCCCAAATCAGATGGAATGTTTTGCACAGAAGACAAGTTGAAGGGTTAATAGGCAACTTTCTCTGCCATGGTACTTATTACTGCCCTGGCTACATGTCTGAATATTAATTGAAGGAACTTGCTACAGTAAGTTGTTCAGCAGCCAAAAATACAAATGGAAGAAAATGTATTCTTTTGTGAAGTCCAGATGTTACTTTTATATTTAATGCTTTCAATCTAGAACATTGAAACTCTACTGTTTCCTACATTATTTGAAAGTACAAATACTTGAAATTGGGGGAAAAAAGGATATTAGTCATTAAAATTCTCTTTTCTATAATTTTTATTTTAACTTTGGCAGAACTTGAGCCAGAGGTCAAAGTCATGTAAATAGATGTTCTTTCACAAAGTGCAATTATGCAAATTATAGGTTTGTTTATAAAGCTTGTTTTATATAAACTAACATTGTGTTATAATTTATTTTTTATGATTTCTTCAGACATTCTATCTAGATGTTTGAAAAATAATCTTTGACTTGGCACAGACAAGATGATGGTGAGATTTTTCTTGTGGCATCACATGGACATAAACTAAAACATGTTTTTATTTTTACTTTTTTCTGATTTGTGCAAAGTTTCTAATAGAAGTTATTCCCCACTAAGTTTAAAACAAAAATAATACAACCTCCCCACATATAAACCCTTAACATTATTTTAAATGTTTTGTTATAATTTATATTATGATTTTAAACAATTGCATTCATTTGTTGTATTGTTTTATTTCCTTCTGCTGTTACTTATTAAACAAGTCCTGAATGCTCAATCTATGTAAAACATAAGATACTTTTATTTTTCTAAAGCCAACAAGCAAAAAAAGAAAAACCAACAAATCAAACCCACCTTTGTTTCTAAGTAATACAGATAGTGAAGAAAGAGTGTAAGCTCACTGATCATAGATGCTCCTTAGGGAAAGTAGAAGATTTTAAAGACAGAGCCTCTTGGGTTCATTGGGGTGAGTTATTCCCTAAAGAGGACAGTTTAAAGCAAAAGGAAGAAAGAGCCTATGAAGCCTGTGCTAATACAGAGTCGTGAGGAGGGAAGACAGGCCTATAGTCAGAAGACATGAATTTGCGGTTGGCTTTGGCCCCCTAGAATCTATCAACCAGAGCAAGTTTCTTGACTTCACAGCCTGTGTTTTCGGCCTTGTGGGGTTGCTAAGAAGAGGCAAGGAGGCTGGTATACTGCTGGTGTGCTAAGTTGCTTCAGTTGTGTCCGACTATTTGCAACTCTATGGATTGCAGCCAGCCAGGCCCTCTGTCCATGGGATTCTCTAGGCAAGAATACTGGAGTGGGTTGCCATACCCTCCTCCCGGGGATCTCCCCCACGTCTCATGTCTCCTGCGTTGGCATGCGGGTTCTTTACCACTAGTGCCGCCTGGGAAGCCCCAACGGTGCTGGGTATAGGGCATTTTCACTCATATTACCTGAGTGGCAGTTACAATATCACCATCATAATGAATTCTTTTCCTTAACAGCAGTCATAGGAATGGCTGCTCTTAACCTCGGAGAGCCCCAAGTCCTTCCCCGCTGTCTGTGTCACATTATGCGTGCAGGAACTGCCCACTAAGTGTCAGGTTAAGGGAGATCATGACCGTGGCTGTGCTGCAGACACATGTACTTAAAGATAAAAGAGTTGAAGAATAGCATGTGGTTTCTGCAAAGAGATAATTACTATGTGTTTTCCTATATCCTTACTGATCTTCAGATGGGATGATACTGTTCTTCAGATTCCAGGAAACCTATTTCAGGGGGAATCTCTTTCAGGGAATCTTAGCAAAAGATTCCAACAGCTGACACTTTGTGGGCTCCCGATAAATGACTCATAAGTGTAAGATGGTATTTTCATCTGTAGCACCTGTGGCTTTTCCCATTCTCCCAATTGCCGTCAGCCCCCGTGTGTCACCATGTAATTGTATGCACAAGAAGAGAGGAAGAAGACTTTTAAGTAAGAGGTGAATAGCTTTTATTACAAATTGAGCTTTTAGAAGATCACAGGAGGACTGAGGAGGGAATGATTGATGATGAGATTATTGGTGCTCAGCGTTCTCCATGATTACTTTGTCTCTACTGAATGGTAGATACTGGAGCATTTCAGAGAGTTCAGCATTCCTTGGAGAAAGGGCAGTCACAAGGCAGTGAAGGAATGATTATTGACCTCATGTTAACAACTTCTGTGAGGGCTTCTGTGATGGTCCAGTGGTTAAGAATTTTCCTTGCAATGCAAGGAACACGGGTTCAGTCCCTGGCCTGGGAAGACTTCACATGCTGCGGAGCAACTTAGCCCGTGTGCCACAACTGCTGAACCCATGTGCTGCAAATACTGAAGCCTGAATGCATTTGAGCCTGTGTTTGGCAACAAGAGAAGGCACCACAGTGGGAAGGCCATGCACCACAATGAAGAGAAGTCCCTCTTCATGGCAACTAGAGAGGGCCTGAGTGCAACAAAGAAGGCCTAGCACAACTGAAAACCAAAAACCCTCTTTGACACTCTTCCCACCAGCCCTCTCCCAATTTCTGACCATTGTGTTTGCAGGCACTGTCAGTCTTGGCCCCACATTCTCTTAATATCTTCGGAGATTATCCCTGAGTCTCTGAGAGAGGACCTTCTCGGCCTTTGTTGGCCCGGCATACTTAAACCCACTCTCACAGGGTTGGGGGATGCCTTGGGAATCGACATCTACTTTGATCCAGAGGGGAGGAGAGACGAGGCCCCAGGATCCCTAACCACCAACAAAGCCCTGGATAAGTGTGGGTATTAGGGAGCAGGTAAAAGTGGTCTTTAATTGAGGCTTGGATTTGCAGATGAAAACTTCACTTTCATTAGAGGTACTTATGTTGAAGGTAAAAGAGGATGACTTTTCCCTGTGTTGAAAGGTTATTTCCACCATCTTTTACAGATAGCCTGACCTTGGCCAAGACTGTGGACCTGCTTCCTATTGGACTGCGAATGTCTGTAATGAAGGACAAAGGGGCCACTCTGCTGGTTTGTGGTCCTTTTAATTTATCCCACACCAGCTTCTCCTGCTGTCATTCTAATCTCCTCAGGGTCTGTTGTCTTGCCCCTGTATTTTCATCAGGCCCTTAGCCTGGGTCTGCAGAGATGGAGGCCACCACTACTTAACCTTAAGTTTTATGCAGATAGAAGTTCAAATTCTAACCTATAAATTCACTAGCTGGGTGACCTTGAGTGATTAATGTAACTTTCTCCTCCTCTGTAAAATATAGAACCTATTCAAAGGTGATTATGTAAAAAATGACATAATTTTAAAAAGCTTACTTTGCAGGATTGTGGTGTCTCATAGAATAAAGTCCTCCATAATTAGGAGATGATGTTAGTATTGTGGATAGCTGCTTTTTCCTGTATTTTAACACAGGTGTATCTCTTTTGCTTTTTATTAGAGATTTTACTACTCTTCCATTTATACAGCTTGTTGTTTTTGTCTTTTTCATCATTGTTGTTTTTGTCTTTTTCATTAAACTAAGGGCATCTTGAGAGCTATTATCTCAGTGAGCAGCATAATGCCTGGCTCAGAGTAGGTGATCAATACAATCTCGGTGAATGAGTTAGGCAATGAATGAAAGATATTGATTATTGAAGAGTGATATGGTATAATTGGAAAGGTGGGATGTTGGATACAGATCGACCCTTGGATAGGCTCATGTAACTTTGGAGTCTCGGTTTCCAGATCAGAAAAATGAGTAGAGATAATAATACGGAAGGGGTAATGCTATATACTTTATAAGATTTTTATAAAGTTTAAAACTGACATACAAAAGGATGAGGGACAGTTCCAGGCACATAATAGGCCAATAAGTAATAGTGGCATTCATTATCAAACAATTAAAAATGGAGAAATATAAAAAGTGTGTTAGTCTCTCAGTTGTGTCTGACCCTCTGTGACCCTCTGGACCATACACAGCTCTCCAGGTTCCTCTGTCCGTGAAATTCCCCAGGCAAGAAGACTGGAGTGGGTTGCCATTCGCTTCTTCAGGGGATCTTCCCAACCCAGGGATCAATCCTGGGTCTCCCACATTGCAGGCTGATTCTTTACTACTGAGCCACTGGAAGAAATATAAGTGACTAGCATAACCTAAGTTGGATTTTCCAGTAGATGCATTTCACAGTAGAATTATATCATGAATATATATAATTTTAGTAAGAAAGGTAGGAGAATAGAGGATAAAAATTCATAATGAAATTTAAGTGATACTTTGATAAGCTTTACACTAAAAAAATGTATAAGAAATAGGAGTGTCTCTTAATCCAACAAATTTAAGATTTTTGAAAGTATCTTTCATCAAGGCCTAAAAGGTAATTGTTGATATTGATCATGTGAACTTTTAATAAAATAAACATTTAATAAGATACGTAGTTTTAAATAAATATGTAATTTTACTTATCATGTGAATGATCAGTTATTTTTAATGGGAAAATTCTAAAATGTTTAATTTTCCCACAAGACTAAAATTTCTGTTAGTTGAGTTTTATTGAAAAATTTGAAGTCAAATTAAAAAACCTATTGAAAGAGATGGATGTGGCACAGCTCAAAATGACAAAACATGAACACGTAAAGAAATTGTTACCCTTATGGTTTGAATTGCTTTAAATTTAGTGATATAAAATAAGGAAATAGACCATATATAATTTGCAAAATAGGTATATGAAACAAGGTTCCTCATTTTATAAGCTTGACGTTTGGGAATGAGTCAGCCCATATTCGTTTGTTAGAAATGGAACACTGCCAGGTCCCCCTCCAGCAGCATCAGACCTAAGAAAACTTAGACATTCCATTCCTTTTGGGTAGGCGAGAGCAAAGGAAAAGGGGGAGGCTGCTTTGATCCCCAAATAGAGTTTACTGTTATTTGCGTTATATGTAAGTCTTCCCTAGAAGTGACTTTTCAATAAAAGCCAGAGTTACATCCTTCAGTTACTGCACTTAGAACTGTGTTTCTTGTCCCCTGGGTTTCAGCCTATGCTCCCTCCACAAGATGCCTGACTGGCTCATATTTCCTGCCTCCATTTAAATTTAGATAGTGTTTGGTGCTCTCTGGGTACATGCTTCTATAACAGGCATATTGCAGCTTCCAAGTCACAGAGGAGACGGGAACATTTCTAACAGGCCTTGCCATCCACTCTTAATGGTGAGCAACAGAGCACATGGCTTTTGAGCAATGGGGTAATCATGGTTTTCTTGAGGCTTACAGTTGCCTCAAAACTGTGGCTAGTGGCTTGTTTTGTACTTCAAAACGCTTATTTTGAAGAGTTCAATCACAGTCTTGACTAACTTATTTGGCACATACACAAAAATCCCTTTGAAAGCTGATCATAGTATTGCTAGCAGTGGCCTTCATAGATCAGATCAGGTTTGTTGCTTTTTTTAAAAAGTCATGTGCCGAGATTTCATTTAGCTCCGAGCTGACTTGATCTCATCTCACAATTTTTATTAATTTGGTAAATATTTTCTGAAGACCTCCTATAGTTCATGTGCTGTTTAAGGTCTAAGGGCACAGAACCAGGTAGAGAAGACCCCATCTCTGGTAGAGCTTATAGTCTAATAATCAAATGCTACCCCCCCACACATGCACATGGAAATCCATTTATTTACCTAATGTCTATTCAGCACACTCTCTGTGCCAGGCATTGTGCTGGGCACTAGGAATTCAATACACAAGACAGAAGAAACAGCCTCTGCCCTCAATGAATAGGCCCGCTGGCAGGGAAGACAAACATGCCAACCAGTCACCATCAAATTTATACTTAAAGATTGTGAAAAAAGAGGCAGAACCAGGACAGCACAGCCAAGAACAGAAGTGGGGCATATCCGAAGCCTGGTCAGAGGACTGGGCCCTCCCTGGGGGATGGCTGACAAGTGCAGCTGTTGTTCTCATAATTCTAAAAATAGCACGACCTTAGACTACAGTCTTTAAAAGGCACGTCTTTGAGAAGGTTCAAGATGTGCATTAGATTAATGTGTACAACAGCACACGTGGTTTCAGGCTTACAACTCCAGTTGTACTGGGGGGGAATCCTCCATATGGGAGCTTTGTTGGTATGGATTTCAGTAGCTGTAAATGCACCTTGCAAAAGTGAGCAAGTAGCATTGTTGCTGTGCCAGTGGGCCTGTGTCTGTGTACCCCTGGGTAGATTGGCTAAAATGTTAGCACTGGATTGAAAGTGAAAGTGTTAGTCACTGAGTCATCTCCCACTCTTTGTGACCCCCATGAACTGTAGCCCTCCAGGCTTCTCCATCCATGGGATTTTCCAAGGCAAGAATACTAGAGTAGGTTGCCATTTCCTTCTCTAGGGGATCTTCCCAATTCAGGGATCGAACCTGGGTCTCCCGCGTTGCATTGCAGGCAGACTCTTTACCATCTGAGCCACCAGAGAAGTCAAGTGGAAGTGAAAGTCGCTCAGTCGTGTCGCCTCTTTGTGACCACATGGACTACACAGTCCATGGAATTCTCCAGGCCAGAAAACTGGAGTGGGTAGCCTTTCCCTTCTCCAGGGGATCTTCCCAACCCAGGGATCAAACCCAGGTCTCCAACATTGCAGGCAGATTCTTTACCAGCTAAGCCACAAGGGAAGCCCAAGCACTGGATTGGACAGGAGCAAAACTTTTCTCTTTCTTTTTAGCTCAGTTTAGCATAGTGCTCTGATGGAAGTTGAAGGAGAAGGTGAGATATGGCCCAAGCAATTCTGTGTATTTTCCTTGAGCTTCCAGAGGAGGAGGATGGATGGGGAGGTGGAGCACGTACCTCTTGTTCCTGTGCCTCACCGTTTCCTCTCCTGACTTAGAGGGGCGGGGAGCTAGCAAGAATTCCTTTTCTAGATTCTCAGCCAGAAACTGGTTCTCTTGTCTTCCTGCCCCACCAGCTGAGGGGTGTGACTCATTCCTGTTTGGAAGTGACCAATGTTAGCTGGGAGTCAACCAAGCCCCTGAGGCATGAATCAGAATTTGTATGATGGTAGAAAAGCCCCACAGAGACTCTGAGGTACATATTCAAGAATTTCTCCCCCTGACAAATCCTATAACTAGTGTGGTGGTGGTGGCAGTTGAGTCACTAAGTTGTGTCCAACACTTGTGACCCCGTGAACTGCATGCAGCCTGCCAGGCTCCTCTGTCCATGGAATTTCCCAGGCAGGAATACTGGAGTGGGTTGCCATTTCCTTCTCCAAGGAATCTTCCCAAACCAGAGATTGAACCTGGATTTCCTGCACTGCAGGAGGTCTCCTGTAACATTTTCTAATAAATAAGGCCCTACTGTATAGCACAGAGAACTACATTCAATATCCTATGTTAAACCATGGAAAGGAATATAAAAAAATCACTTTGCTGTACAGCAGAAATTAATGCAACATTGTAAATCAACTACACATCAATAAAAAAATATTGAACCTAAAATAAATATAAAAAAGAAACATTCTCTAGAATTCCTTCCCTGTGAATAGCCAAAGCACCCTGATAGTAGAGTAGTATGTGGTGGTGGTTTAGTTGCTAAGTTGTGTCTGACTCTTGCTACCCCATGGGCTGTAGCCTGCCAGGAATGTCCTTAGAATTCTCCAGGCAAGAATACTGGAGTGGGTTGCCATTTCCTTCTCCAGGGTATCTTCCTGATCCAGGAATCGAACCTGGGTTTCCTGCATTGCAGGCAGATTCTTTACCAACTGAATTACTGGAGTAGTATGGAAGATGCAAATTAAAACTACTTTTGTGTTTTCAGTTGGTAGGGCAGAAAGAAACAGATGCAAATTGTTTCCACTTACTCTTAAAACATCCTGTTGTTTTTCTGTGTTAGAATCTTTCATACATGACTGAAATCTAGTAGGCAGTATGGTTGTATTGTTAAACTTATTGTTATATCCATTACAACTAGTTCCTTTCAGATGGAGACTGTTTTCTTATAAATGCCATTGAGATCTAGAGATCTAGAGATGCCATTAACCCTTTGCCATGCTTTTTATCTGAACGCTCCACTCCTGGTCATGTTTACTTAGTTCAGTAGTGTTTTTTTTTAACATGTAAAAGACATATTTCACATCCTGTAAGATGCAGTTAAATGTTCAGTTTGGTAAGTTTTGACAATTGTATAACCACCCACCCAAAATAAGACAGAGGACATTTTCATCACCCTTTCACTTCAAGCTGTCACCACCCCCTCTCACAATCCAGGCAAACACTTAAGGATATCTACTACATAAATTGGTTTCACCTGTTCTGAAACTCCATATAAATGAAATCATAGAGAAGTTAGTCTTTTGTGTAGCTGACTTCTTTCACTTAGCATAGTACTTTTCGAAGTTCGTTCATGTTGTGGATGAATGTCTAGTATATTTTAACTGTAAGAATATCTGGAAAAATATTTTGATTTAAGTCTTAACATATTACATCTCTGATAAAGAGCAAACTAACAATACTTAACCTTTTGGTTCTGTCTTTACTCTAAGGTCAAATATTTTTTGAACTTAGTTATTTTTGTACTTTTGTAATCTTTTTAGAAGCTCATACAATGCCTTGCCTGTAATAGGAAATTAGCGAATGTTTTCTTTAAGTTGGGAGAGAATGTGTGAGGAAAATGAACTCATATCTCATTTTATAGAAATTCAGATTTTAATCACCCTGCTGTGGTTTGAAAACAAACAGCGTGTTCATTCTGAGCATTAGCCCACTAACAATTTTTCAGTCCAGAGTGGACTGTTTGTGGGCACTTTTCTCCAGGGTAAGAAGTTCAAGTGTAATAATTCATTTTTCTAAAAGGTCAGTTGTTACTGACTTTTTTTTACTGGTAAAAATATCTAAACAGATATTATTAGCCTCATTTGGTAATTGAAGAGCTCTGAAAACAAGGACATTTATAGTGATCTATCCAAAATGAAGGAGTGATTCAATGTTGGTGCAAGATATTCAGTTCCAAAATATTTGTTCTAGCACATGTGTTCCAAGTTCCCAGAGAAGTTATTGACACTGACGTTGGTTCCTCTTAAGGGTGACTCATGATTTCTTGAGTCTGGTTTCCACTGTTAGTCATCCACACTGCTTGGATTAAAGCAGGCTGTTAGATTCCGCCGGATTCCAACCTTCACAGTATACCAATCCCCCTCTCCCCCCAGCCCGCCCCTGCTCCCACGCCCTTGATTCCCACCTCCTGGCCCAGCCACTCCGCAGTCTGGAACCAATTCTGACTCCAGGCAAGCAGGATTTTATAACTGAACTTTTAGTATCAGTGCAGTGTCAACTTGTGCTTGTGTTTCGTTTCAGTCTTTTATCCCTAGTTGCCTAAACTCTTCTCAGAAGCATGCCTAGAACGCCAGTCTCTCTAGCTGTTCAGGTCCTGTCTTAGTCTCATCAGCATCTCTTCATTTCTCCCATTCGTGGGAAGTGAAGGCCTTCCTCCTCCTGTGTGGTGCCCCCTGCCCCTTGCCAGGCCCCCATAGGCCTGCGTCTATCCTCAGATTTGATAACACGAGCTGTATCTCTGTCCCTTTCTTTAGCTGTTTTACCAGTGGTACCTTAAATCTTGGCAGTTTTCCATCAAAATGTATTTCTTTTCACTCCATTTCATTAGTCATGCATGCTGACTGTGAGTAAGAGTGGGATACAGTTTCCTGCAATAAGAGATAGGAGATGTAACTTCAGCCCAGCACCTAAGAAAGAAATCAAGTGTTTACTGGAATGTGGGCACACCACCTTCTGGGCCTGGTAGAAGTCTGTGCCTGGCAGTAAACAGTTCTATTCAAAAGCAATTCCCAGGGCTGAGGAGGGACCAGGTTAAGCATCGGGATAACTGAGCTGAGCTGGTACTCAGCTGAGAGTGTGATAGCTGGGGCTGGAAACCTTCTTTCCCTGTTCTTTGATATGAAAGGTGGATATTTTCTCAGTCTTGTGCATGTACACTTTTAAGAAAAGTCCCCGGTCAAAATTTCCAGTATTTGAAAATGTGCTGAAGATCTAAAAGGTAGAGAAGCACTCTGAGCTTTCCCCTTCCCTCCCTGGTGCTGATGGCATTTCTGAGCCAGCGCGCTTGTCTGCCTTCACGTTCCTTGGTCACCACAGCCTCTGGCAGGTGGCCTGCCTCCTGGTTCCTGCCCTGGGCTTGGTCCAGGCACTTGCTCTCAGGCCTGCTTCCTCCCAGGCCGCCTCCACAGCCTCATCCTGAATCTCCCTGGGCCAGGCTGTCTTTGGAAATGGCAGAGGCTATATATGATGGAAAGAGGGTTCTTAACCTGCGTTTGGTAGGGAAATTAGCTAAGGTAAACACACAGGCAAGACAGCCCTAACCTTGTTGGCACAGAACCTAGAAGACATCAGGTTCACATTTTAATTGTTTTAGAAGAGTGATAAATGCTGTGAATAGGCAGACTGTTTAAGGTTTATTATCAGACTTCTGATGACACTAGTGTGTGTCCTTGTCATTCATTTTATTAAGCTTTCACATGTGAAGCTGAAAAGAGATTGAGAAAAATTCCCTTCAGAATTTAAAATTTTATACAATATCTAAGGTTACAGTGTTTCACATGCCTTTGAAAAAAGCTGATGTGACTGCTGAGTTTTAATCTGCTACTGGAATAGAAATGTATGTATTAATATTTTGTAAACACATGTAGAAAATCCATAATCCGTGACTTTATTTGTCCACAAGTAGTAAGAGATTATTTGGATAATAAAATATGGTGACAAATTGCTTTGTAACTTTTTGAAGTCTAAATGAATTTATTGTACATAGGAGTCACCTTGTCCATCCGTGCATTCATTTTTTTTGTTTTTTACTTTGGCCAGAACATGTAGCATGTGGGATCTTAGTTCCCTGACCAGGGATCAAACCTGTGCCCCTTATAGTGGAAGTGTGGACTCTTAACCACTGGACCATCAGGAAAGTCCCACATTCTGAACTTTTAAAAGCACCACTTTCTTAATGTTATCTGCTCATGACAACCTGGAATAAAGCATTTTATTTTTCTATGACTCTCTCTCCTCAAATATAAAAGAGTGATTGAGTTTACCTGCATTCTGGTTTTATTAGAGTGATTATAGATGCACTTCTTGGTGTAATTCATTACTGCAGTTAAATAAGAGAGATTCAGACATAGTACACTTTCATTTAATCCCCTGGAAGAGTGTGTTGTAAAGAAATATTTAAGTAACTTAAATTGGAAGCTTATTTTCTTGTAGGAATAGTATAAAAAGGAAGATTGTACCAAGGGTTTTTTTTTTTTTTTGTCCTGTGTTTTATAGAAATAATCACAAATAGGCTCCAGTTTCATCCACTTCATTAGAACTGACTCAAATGTGTTCTTTTTCACAATTGAGTAGTATTCCATTGTGTATATGTACCACAGCTTCCTTACCCATTCATCTGCCAGTGGACATCTAGGTTGCTTCCATGTCCTGGCTATTGTAAACAGTGCTGTGATGAATATTGGGGTACACGTGTCTCTTTCAATTCTGGTTTCCTCTGTGTGTATGCCAAGCAGTGGGATTGCTGGGTCGTATGGCAGTTCTATTTCCAGTTTTTTAAGGAATCTCCACACTGTTCTTCATAGTGGCTGTACTAGTTTGCTTTCCTACCAACAATGTAAGAGGGTTCCCTTTTCTCCACACCCTCTCCAGCATTGTTTGTAGACTTTTTGATGGCAGCCATCTGACCAGCCTGAGATGGTGCCTCATTGTGGTTTCATCAGACTCTTAAGGGACTTGTTGATCCAAAAGGACTGAATTGCCAGTTGAGTGAGACGGGGAGGATTATGGTAGAGAAGTCATGCATTAAGGTTTGTCAACTGCACAGGCTGTAAGTTCACGAACAGTGCTGCCTTTCGGAATGTGCTGTCATCATCTGCTCCCACACTGGCAATCCTAAGGTCCACCTGGTTTCAAATGTGTTCATGACAGTGGATTCCCTTGTGTGGCTGTACTGGGGGAAGACTAGGGAAGGAATAGAGGATGTTCTTATATATGTGTTTTTTATGTTTCTTGACTTTTGACTTTCTGTTTTAATTAGAAATCTTTGGTCACAGGGAACAGAATGTCTAATCAAATGGCCTGAATAATCAAGGCAGTTTATTCGTACAAGAAGTGAAAAGCTCAGGGGTGGTTTTAGTTCCAGGAGCCAACCTTGCCCTCGGGTCTTATGGAAGGGACTCAGCTGCACCAGCTCTCCCACTGTAGCTGAGGCTAGTGGTGGTTTCCCACCTTTTACCGCATCATCCACAGAAAGAAAGCATTCAGGTAACTTCTTAGCCCTAGAAATCCCACCAGATAACACTGATAAGATTATATAACCACCTCTGTAATCACCATTGTGGACATGAGTCACAGGGTCTGTTGATGAGCCCCCAAGAGTGGAGGTATTTAAGCCACATAAAGAAAACTTTCTTTTGAACTTTTGTATCATTAAATTCTGAAACTAAAACTGTGGTGAAATAATCAGTTCACAGCACTGAAGTGTAATTTTTAATAGTCACAGTAACTTAATAGTTTTATGTTTGCTTTTTCTTAATATAAAAATTGAAGTCATAATACCTTTTCTATAGTTCTGTCTTAAAAACAAACAAAACAGTAAAACTGATTTTTCTTTGAGGGAGGAGGCTCATTGGAGCCCTCCTCTCTTTCCTTGTGTTGGTGGTGTTGACAGCTCTTTATAGAAAAGATATTTCCCTGGCTTAATCTGATTTTTTACTGTGTTACCACAAATGCTTTTCAAATACCTCTCCAGTGTAAAGCAGCAGAAAAGTCTTGTTGGGAAGGTTTTCTGATATTAGGATGACTGAATTAAAATCTTTACTCTGATGCTTACTGGTTGTGCAAACTTAAGTAAGTTGGTGATTCCCTGAACTATTTTCTCTCTTTGTAAAGATAAAATGAGAAAATGTACTTAAAGGACTTTGTACAGTGCCTCAGACTAGTAGCTGTTTATATTAGCCAAATTATGCAAATTTTATAATTTTAAGTAAAATTATTATAATGTATACAAGAAATTAATTATAGGCATTCATGCGTGGGTTCATGGCTAATTATTATGTCTATAGAATGAATATGTTCATTGTAATTTTGCATAGATTCTCTTGGGTAGGATTAGATTGACATTTTAGTAAAAAAAAAAAAACCAAGAAGATTGTTAAGATGACAGAGATAGCATATGGTACATTAATATTACTAATAAGCAGTACTTGGTTATTGAACTAAATTTGAAAATATCAAGAGGGAAATTAGCTAAAAGTGCTGAATTTCCAAGTCTGAGTGTAAGTACACAGTACGTCTATAATTGATTTTATTCCTCGGGGGACTTTATTCAGTTTGTACTAGGGCTCACTTTTTATAATATTGTAATAGGGATGAATAAAAATGAATATATTCATTTACCTTCTTCAGGAAATAGTTTTGATCAGAATTGTTGTATGAGCGACATTCCTTGGTGCCGATGAGTACAAGACTGAAACCTATTGGAAGTTTACTTTGTGGTTTTGGGGTTTCTTGCACTTTCCAGTGTAATCCTCTTTGAGTTTTTCAGGATTTTTTTAACCTGGGTCAGTATAGTGCCTGAAACATTTCTACACTTGGGAATTCAAACAAAATAAACATTGCTAACCCTGAGGGCAGAGTAATGGGGCTGAGGTTGTGGGCTTTAAAAAAGAAAGCTGACCAGTAGCCTGTAATCATGTAGAGAGGCCAGCTATGGAAAATGCATAAAGAGGGAATCCTAGCAGATTCAGGGAATTCGTTCCTATAATTAAGATAGTGGTATAGATTGTTAAACACTTAACGTGTTCCAAATATAGATTTTTCCCTAAGAATGTTTAAAAGTAGACCAAGCAGGGGTTGGGTTGGTCTGATTGTTACAGCCTTGCTGCCTGTGATGGTATACCAGATGATTCCATGTGGATTTGTTCCATCCTGCTTTCTAATGAAATCCATCAACTGGAATTTAATTGTCTGCTGTATGCCTATCAGTGTTAAACACTAAGTAGTTGTATAAAAAGAGGAACATATATTAAGCACCATGTATAATTACACATATTTTATAGGTATTAATACATTTACTGGTTATAATAATGCTACTGTTACCAAATCAAGTCTGGCTGCTAGCTGCTTGAAAATCAATACGGTAGAGGGAGAGGGAGGGAGAAAGAAATGATGATAGAAAGGAAAGTTGCTTTTAATCAAAATGCTGACCATCTGGGGAGATAGTGGACTCAATGTTCCCTTAAAACCACCCTCAGAGATTCTGCTAGTCCATGAAAGCTTTTTGAAGAAAGATATTTATCTATTTATTAATTTGACTCTGCCAGGTCTTAGTTGTGGCATGAGGAGTCTTTAGTTGCGGCGTGCAGGACCTAGTTCCCTGACCAGGGATCAAATCAGGCTTCCTGCATTGGGAGCACAGAGTCTTAGCCACTAGGCCACCAGGAAAGTCCCTCAGCTATAAAAGCTTTTAAAAGGAAAAAGGAAAGTAATCTCAGTTAATCGTTGAATAGGGGGTCAGAGTCATCTCCATTTCCCACTGTGTGCAGGCTTGTGATTTTTTCTTTAGATTCTATCTTATTCACACAGTTTGTTCTCGAGACTACTGAAGGGGGAACTGGGGAAGAGATCTGGTTATCTGTTAATTACTTATTTTTCATTTCTACTTCTTTGGTCTGTGGAAAGACCTAACAAGTTAGGCAAACTATTGTGTGATTGAAAGATTTGAAAGGTGTGCTTGGACCTGAGATGAGTAGAGCCTGCCAGTGTCTGGTTTAAGGTTTAGTGACAAGACAAAGAAGCCTCCTGCAGAGAGCTCTTTTCTGCAAAAAGCTCTTTCCTCCCTGAAGTTGCTTACAAACCCCCACTTGTCAGAATATCATTCCATTTCCATGGGATAATGGGCAGAGATCTGTCTTCAGTAACTTCTTCCTGCTGACACAGGATACCATTTTCTTTGAGTGTGAAGTATTGACATAGGGCTGTACCCTATACAGGCAGGACAAGCTATGATTATTTTGATGTGCACAAAAATGTAGATTATTATGGGCAATAGTGTTAATCCCATTCTTTTAAGGCCAGTCCTAGGAATTGTGCTAGCCACTGACAGTGCTCAAGATGGGGAAGCTTATGTTATGGCTGTGGTCTGGTCATCATGCAGTCAGCCCTTTTCCTGTGATGTCAGTTAAAGTACTTGTAAAACAACTCAGGTATGTGCATCAGATACTGTGATTCTATTGACCTAATCATTAGTTGCTTGAGCCTGGTCCTTTGTGACTCAGGGAGGCCTGGGAGACTTCAGATTCTCTACAAACAAGAGGCAGGAGACATGGATGGGCCTTTGTACTTGGGCGTGGAGGGCCCACAGAGTTCTGCTTCGTTCCACTGTTAGATAAGTGCTATTATTACAATACCCTTTTTATGGATGATAAAAGAGGGTCAGGAAAGGTAAGTAATTCACTAAAGTCACACAGCAAGTAAATGAAGAAAGCAGAATTGGAACTTAGGCTCAATCATTATGCTGATTCCTAGACAGTATAGTTATGGATACCAAAATGGAAATGAAATACGAACAGTATACATGTTTGATTAGCTAATGTACTGGGGGACTATGGATCTTATTTCATAAGGAATCTCATTGCCATTAATTTTGTTTCTTCTGCTTGAAAACCCTGCTAATTTTTCCCTAGGTAGAAGGATATAATGTCTGATCTGGATATAATAGTGAGTCCTTGGAGTTAATGAAGGAAAGAGTTTGATAAATACTGGTATAAAGTTACCTTTTTCCCCCCTTGGCAGGCATATGTAATGGTTATGACTTCACTTTGTGTAACTGTGGCACTTACAGTTAACACAGCACTTGAGTCTTACTTGATTCTTACAACAGTCATGTAGCATTGGCAGGACATCTGTTTGATGGATGATGAAACCCACCTGCATGTTACGCTGAACTTTTGTGACCACACTGTTGTGTTGCTCAGTTTACAAACCTTTTGCCAAATAGTGTGGCTGCATTTTTGTGTGTGTGTGTCTATAGGGAACATACATGAGATAGTAAAGTAAATGTGTTTCATGTAAGTAAACTTTTTTGGAAAAGAAAAAAAGAATTTGGAGTCAGTTGACCTGAAGGAATACGGAAGAAGACACTGGCAAAAGGCATTTTAGCAAACGGTTATACCAATAGCTGGTATTATGGGTCCCCCACTGAGTCAGTCTTAGAATGTGTCAACTGGAAAAAAAAAAAAAAAAGCACACCCTGAAAGTTGAGAATTATAATTTACTTGGTGGACAAAACTGAGGACATAAGCCCAGAAGGTAACCCCTCAGGTCACTCTGAGAGACTGCTCCAAAGAGGTAAGGCAGGAGCCACTGTTTATGGGAGTTTTTGCAGCAAAGACCAGGTAGTTGAGACATCAAAAGATTACTGTTGGAGAAAACCCATAAAACCAGCATTGTAAAGCAATTATGCTCCAATTAAAAAAAATATGTGTTAGTCATGGCCTGTAACGTTATCTTGAGGATTTTTTTTTTTTTTATCTTGAGGATTTTGATGATTCCAGCATTTACTGCTATAGTTAGTTAATCTCAGCATTTAAAGTTGTGCATTATTCCCTGTCTGATTTACTTCACTCAGTATGACAATCTATATAGCTTATTTGTGAAGTCTAAAAAAAGAGTACAGGTGAACTTATATAGAAAACAGAAATAGAGTTACAGATGTGGAAAACAAACTTATGGTTACCAGGGATTAAGGTGGGTAGGGAGGAATAAATGGAGAGATTGGGATTGACATATACATATTACCATGTATAAAATAGATACCTGAGAAAAACCTACTGTATAGCACAGAGGACTCTACTCAATATTCTGTAATGGCCTATATGGGAAAAGAATCTAAAAAGAGTAGACATATGTATACGTATGACTGATTCGTTTTGCTGTACACCTGAAACTGACTTGACATTGTAAATCAACTATCCTCTAATAAAAAGTAAAAAAAAAAAAAAAAAAAGAAAGCCAGATATCTCAAGTTGAGGAATTTAATATTTTTCCATGTATTAGTTCAGTTTAGTCACTTAGTCATGTCCGACTCCAACCCCATGGACTGCAGCACCCCAGGCCTCCCTGTCCATCACCAGCTCCCGGATTTTAGCCAAACTCATGTCCATTGAGTCAGTGATGCCATCCAACCATCTGATCCTCTGTCATCCCCTTCTCCTCCTGCCCTCAATCTTTCCCAGCATCAGGGTCTTTTCCAACGAGTCAGTTCTTCGCATCAGGTGGCCAAAGTATTGGAGTTTCAGCTTCAACATCAGTCCTTCCAGTGAACACCCAGGACTCATCTCCTTTAGGATGGACTGGTTGGATCTCCTTGCAATGCAAGGGACTCTCAAGAGACTTCTTCAAAACCACAGTTCAAAAGTATCAATTCTTTGGCACTCAGCTTTCTTTACAGTCCAACTCTCACATCCACACATAAACACTGGAAAAACCATAGTCTTGACTAGACAGACCTTTGTTGGCAAAGTAATGTCTCTGGTTTTTAATATGCTGTCTAGGTTGGTTATAACTATTCTTCCAAGCAGTAAGTGTCTTTTAATTTCATGGCTGCAGTCACCATCTGTAGTGATTTTGGATCACTGTTTCCCCACCCATTTGCCATGAAGTGATGGGACCGGATGTCATGATTTTAGTTTTCTGAATGTTGAGCTTTAAGCCAACTTTTTCACTCTCCTCTTTCACTTTCATCAAGAGGCTCTTTAGTTATTCTTCTCTTTCTACCATAAGAGTGGTGTCATCTGCATATCTGAGGTTATTGATATTTCTCCTGGCAGTTTTGATTCCAGCTTGTGCTTCTTCCAGCCCAGAGTTTCTCATGATGCACTCTGCATATAAGTTAAATAAGTAGGGTGACAATATACAGCCTTGACGTACTCCTTTTCCTATTTGGAACCAGCCTGTTGTTCCATGTCCAGTTCTAACTGTTGCTTCCTGACCTGCATATAGGTTTCTCAAGAGGCAGGTCAGGTGGTCTGGTATTCCCATCTCTTTCAGAATTTTCCACAGTTTATTGTGATCCACACAGTTAAAGGCTTTGGCATAGTCAATAGAGCAGAAGTAGATGTTTTTCAGGAACTCTCTTGCTTTTTTGATGATCCAGCAGATGTCAGCAATTTGATCTCTGGTTCCTCTGCCTTTTCTAAATCCAGCTTTAACACCTGGAAGATCACGGTTCACGTATTGCTGAAGCCTGGCTTGGAGAATTTTGAGCATTACGTTGCTAGCGTGTGAGATGAGTGCAATTGTGCAGTAGTTTGAGCATTCTTTGGCATTGCTTTTCTTTGGGATTGGAATGAAAACTGACCTTTTTCAGTCCTGTGGTCACTGCTGAGTTTTCCAAATTTGCTGACATATTGAGTGCAGCACTTTTACAACATCATCTTTTAGGATTTGAAATAGCTCCACTGGAATTCCATCACCTCCACTAGCTATGTATGGGAAGATGCAAGAGTCTGGGCTTACTGAAATCGTTCCTTTGATATGTACCTCAGCTATCTGTGGCCAGCATCCTGTGGTTTCTCATCTTGAATCTCCTTGGGGTACATCACTGACTGATGGCTTGATGATGGGTATCCAGTTTCTATCCTGAGGCTCCTCAGGGCTCACCATAGGACAGCTGTAATGTGATGGTTTGATGGCTGCAACACTCTTTGTTTACTGATATGGCAGGCAATATTTTTTCATTGACTGATGCTACTCCAAGGATATCCGGTCGGGGCTCATTGGGCCAGCCTTAAGCCAAAAGTAAGACCTGCCGTTTATAACACTTTTGAGAATGCATCTGTTGTGGAGATGGAAGGATTGTTAGTCTGGTGATGGAGCTCAGCCTCACTGAGCTTTAGGTTGTCTTAAAACTCTAATAATACTTACTGGTGGTACCACATAGGACTTTTTGTAGGAATGAATTGATAGAGTAGGTGTGAAACTGCTTCAAAAAATTCTAAATTTGAAGCTAATACAGAGCATTATCCCAACTGCTGTAACATCCTGGGCCAAGAGTAAGTAACTGTAACAGTCTGACATTTTGAATTTGATTTATTAAGCATTCTGCCAGTTTATAAAGGTTTGCAAAATCAGAAGGTTCCCCTCTCCCCCAGGACAAATGCATTGGCAAGGCAAGATATTCCCATTTTGAAGCATTTTAGGGATCTCTTTTTTGTTTGTTTGGGATAAGGCATGGAGGATATAGGTTTGTTAAGGAAAGAAGAGGCACTTGGTCAAATATTAAACTTGATTTTCAAAAATTTGGATGATATTTCATGGAATTGTAGAGTAAATTTCTTCTGGAGGAAAATGATACTGAGGATCCTCCAGATGATTCAGTTATTTTTGACTGTCTGACCTTTTGGTACTTACAGTGACCTTTAGATACTTACAGAGTGCCAGTTACCTACACGTCAGTATCTTGTCTACTTTTCCTTTTAAATGGCTGCCAGTGCCTGTTTCTTTATCTTTGTATTGTCTTCTTTTCCTTGCTAATTAACAGTTTAATGAACCAGAGCATCCAAAAGACTGAAGTACTTAATGAGAAATCTTCTGACTGAGCAGATTGTTGATCTGTACCTTCAGGTTCATATGGAGCCTGAAGAACTTGTGAAAATACCACACAAAAGGCCCCTTGTGAAGCTTAGTGTTTGTTGACTTTTAACATCTAGTTCAGCTAACTGAAAAGGTATAAGTAAAGCTCAAGAACTGGGTTACTAGTGCTAATCACAGGTCATTGATTATCTTAACAAGTTGGAGCAAAGCATTGACTATATAAATACTAGAAGAAAATGTCAGTGAAAATGATCTATCTATAATAGAAGTAGGAAAGATTTTTACTGGGGCCAAACTGAGGACTACAGCCTGGAAGACAGCTTCTCAGATAACTATGAGAGACTGCTCTGAAGATGAGTGGATTTCAGCCTTGCTTTGTATCTTGTCAGAACAGAACATCAAACAAGTCCAGGACACTGTCCTTTAAGGTTTCAACAAAAAACCAGATTACCATATACACAGTATATCAGTATGGCTTTGGCAACTGGGAAGGGAGTCTTATCGAAGGTGGACCAACATTGCATCCCAGGAAGGAAGGCATTTAGTCTTTATTTTTGACATGGACATTCTTTACTTCTGGTCATTGTGCCTTTTCTTTAATAATTAAAGCAGATGTACAATGTGTGTTTGATAGGCTACAAACAGGCTGTTCTGATTAGTATCAAATTCAAGTTAACTCATGAAGAAGCCAGAATGTCTTTCCTGTATCACAATATGTGAAAATTTCTTTTATCAAAAGTGCCACCAAGGTTTACCCTGAAGATATTTCACATGAAATGAGAATAGAGCTGAAATATTAGGCATACCTTTTGAAGCTAACACTACTATCCACATTACTGAAGTAAATTCTGGTTAGAATTTTTATTTCAGACTCTCCAAATAGTAATTCTTTCCAGTTTCACCCAAGGAAATTGTTTAAGATAAAGGCATGAGAAAGAAAATATGTCAGATTGTCCTTAATTTTTAATGGAAGACACAACTTCTAAGGACATGGCCCTAACACTACTCTTTGAGTTCCCACAATAACAGAATAAAAATGTGGAGATGGGATGTGATGAAACCAAGGTGGTTTCTTTGAAAGAACAGACCTGGGAGCCCCAAAACCTGTTTTTTAGTTTTAACCCAATTGCTAACAAGAAACCTTGGACACTTAACTAATCTGGATCTGTTTCCTCGAAAGCAAATAGCAAACAGAGTGTTTCACCTGGAGATCTTCAAAAGCACCTTCTAAATTCTGTGATTCTCTACAAGTTGCTACATAACAAACTCTCCTAAAGCTTAGTGACTTAGAACAATAGCCATGTGACTTTACACAGACATTCAGCCACGGCTCGGTGAGTAGTGCCCAGCTGGCAGATAGTCATGTCCTAGACGGCTTCACTCATGTTTGTCTAACCTTGGCAGGGAGTCTGGAAGGCTGATCTCAGCTGGAGCTGTCCATCAGCTTGGCAGCCTCAGGGTAGTGGGGCTTATGATAGGGGAACTCAGGGCTCAGAGCCCCATGTTCCCGTGGATGAGAAGGGACCTGTGTGACCTTTGAATTCACAAGCACTGTTTCCATCATACTCGATTTGGAGGAAGCAGTCACCATTCCACACAGATTCAAGGGGAGGGGACACAGCCTCCATCACCTAATGAGACAAGTTTCAGAGGATTAATGGCCGGCCATGTTTCAAAGTTGCTATAGTCCCATTCACTACGGATAGTAAAGTTTGTTCACCTGTTGTAAAACTTGCTGTTTTTTTTTTTTTTTTTTTGTGGTTAAAAAAAATTTTTATTGTCATCAACTAGAGTAAAACTTGCTTAGGTCATATACTACTAACAATCTCTTTATTCTGATGCTCTTTAATCCTTTTTGTAAAAACTTGCTGTTTTGAATTTAGCCTTCTCAAAATCTTGGCAGGATAGAAAAATCATCCTTATGCCCTAGGAGAGAATGCTGATGACCAAAATTAATACCCTGTTGCTCATTCATTTTTTTCTTGACCATTCTCTGGAAATGTTTTCTTGTTCTTTTAATTTTTATAAACTTTTATTTGTTCAGTTTACATCTTAAGGTCCCTCAACCACTGTTTAAACTTTACTATTATTATTATACAATATAAAGAGTACTAAGATCTTGAAAAGTGGAGCTTGAGAGCATATTTCCAAAGGCTTGACATGGGGTGAAATGAACAAGGTGTTTCCCAAACTTATTTTTTTCTTTTTTAAAAAAATTTATTTTATTGATGTGTATTTGATTTATAATGTTGTGTTAATTTCTACTGTACAGCAGTGATTCAGTTATACATATATACTTCTTTTCTGTATTTTTCAGTATCGCTTATTACAGTAAGATCTTATTTATCCATCCTGTATGTAATTTGTGTCTGCCAATCCCAAACTCTCAATCCATCTCTCCCCCCACCCCCTCTGCCTTGGCAAGTCTGTTCTCTGTGTCTGTGAGTCTGTTTCTCTTTCATCGACAAATTCATTTGTATCACAGTAAGATTCCATATGTAAGTGGTATCCTATGGTATTGTCTTTCTTTTCTGACTTACTTCTCTTAGTATAGTAATCTCTGTGTCCAACCATGTGGCTGAAAATGGCATTATTTCATTCTTTTTATGGCTGAGTACTAGTGCATTGTCTGTATGTGCCACATCTTTATCCATTCGTCTGTTGATGAACATGTAGGTCGTTTGCATGTCTTGGCTACTGTGAGTAGTGCTGCTGTGAACGTAGGGCTGCGTGTATCTTTCTGAATTATAGCTTTGTCTGAATATATGCCCAGGAATGGGATTGATGGGTCGTATGGTAACTCGTTTTATTTTTTTGAGGAACCTCCATGCTGTTGTTTTCCATAGTGGCTGCAGCAGTTTACATTCATGTCAACAGTATAGGAGGGTTTGCTCCTTTTTCTCTACTCTCCAGCGTTTGTTATTTCGAGTGTTTCATGCAGGTCATTCTCACCTGTGTGATGTGGTGCCTCATTGTAGTTTCGATTTGCATTTCTCTAATCGTTAAGGATACAGCCTTCTTATTTCTGTGTGGTTAATTGAAGCAGAGAACCTGGGGGGAGGTTCTGGCTTTATCTGGTTGAGCACACAAATAACCATGAAGAGATTATTTCAGCATTTGGAAAACTGAGGGTAATTTGTTGTTCAACAGCCAAACCGCGTGATCTGATGCATCGTGTTTCTGTAATATTGAACTTAAATGAAACACTTTGAACTCATCTCTCCTGGATACCTGTATTTATTCTGAACATAACAGGTGATGTTGTGAAGGGTTTAAAGAAATTAATAGCCAGATATTATAGGAAAGTGGTTAGAAATCTCTAAACACAAACCTATCTGTATCTCCAAAGATGCTTATTTTTTTGGAAGTGATTTTTAAAATTTTAATCTTATATTTTGGTTATTTCTTTAAGCTATTGTTTTTATTAGCTATAATGTATAAGAAATGACATCTCTCCTTTGCTTCCTGGACAGAGGCACATGCTGAAATTTGGCTGACAGTCAGTGTCCTCATTAAATACTCATTTTGCTGCTGTGAAGGGATTTTGTTACCCAGGCCCATAAAAACCTGAGAGCAGGGCCCTTGCACCAGCCACCACAGCAGGGCATTCATTCACCCACTGTGAGCCCAAAGAACTCTCCCATTTTTACTGAGACTCAAAGTGAACTAGGAGATGGTGGTGGTGATGGTGGTGGTTGGGAAATCATGTCCAACTCTTCCAACCCTCTGCACTGTAGGCTGCCAGCTCCTCTGTCCAAGGAAATAGTAGGGGAAACAACATTTACATTATTTTAAAAAAATATTATGTTGTCTTATTTCATTACACTTTATAGATAATGGTTTGTTCATTGACACACCTAAATATAAATAAAAATTTTGTCCCTGAGGGGACAAATTACAGTAAGGACCTGATCTTTATAATCTCTTTCTCTAAGTTAGCTTTGGGGATTTGTGGAAACTTCACATAATGGGATTCCTGGCTCATTCAGATGTGGATGTCTTTCTCATGAGACTTGCTCAGGGGAAAAAGTTACCATTGTATTGTTCTTGCTTTATTCTCTGCAGATACTGAAGATATCAACACTTTTATTATCCTTTTATTGATTAACCTTTTATTAACACTTATTGTCTTTTAGTAATTAGCTTTTTTGAAAAGCTCTCTGTGTCTGTTTTTAAAAGTGGCCACCCTTCCTTGTTCTGTCAAAAAAATTTCTTTGCTTTATTATAGTGAGATGTTCTATAGATGAGCATAACATAAATTAAGATCCTTTCAGCGAGTAGAGAACATTCTATAGTGTGGATTATTTAACATCACATTTGCTTAATGGCATAAAAATTACATTGTCACTGGAAGAAGATGAGAAAACACAGAGGAAGACTCAAAATGATAGCAGCTACAAATGTTTACCAACATTTTCTTTATATCAGGAGTTAAACATTTATGTTTAATAAAATATAAATAAAAAATATGTAAGAACCAGTATGGCACAGGCCCCAGCTAATCAGAGTGGATTGATCTTTCATGATCTATATTGTCTGGTTAAAATTGGTCTTGGGTTATATCTCTCTGGATATTTCCCCATGTATATGTAAACTTGCTGTATATTTTAAACAATTAGCTTTCTTCTGCCCCTTAAAAGCGTTTGAATGTTTTCATAGTCTGATTCTACCAACTTCAATTTGTGTGTAAGAAATACAGAATTGAAAAATAAATGTTTTCCTTGTTTATTTGTCTATGAATTTACTTTTGACTTACCTTGGGCTTCTCAAGTGGCACTAAAGAAGCCATCTGCCAATGCAGAAGACATAAGAGACACAGGTTTGATCCCTGGGTCAGAAAGATCCCCTGGAGGAGGGCATGGCAGCCCACTCCAGTATTCTTGCCTCAGAGAATCCCATGGATGGAGGATCCTGGAGGGCTACAGTCCATAGGGTTACAAAGAGTTGGACATGACTGAAGCGACTTAGCATGTGCATAGGTTGCCAAACATATAATAATGAAAAAGTTCCCTTTAGTAAATGTAAGAGGATATGTGCATCTTGTTAAAGGCAGAGAACATCTTAGGAAAAGATGTGTGAAAGTGAAAGTCACTCAGTCATGTCCAACTCTTTGCCACACCATGGACTGTAGCCTTCCAGGCTCGACTGTCCATGGAATTCTCCAGGCAAGAATACTGGAGTGGGTAGCCGTTCCCTTCTCCAGGGGATCTCCCCAAGCCATGGATCAAATCCAGGTCTCCTGCGTTGCAGGCAGATACTTTTACCATCTTGTAAAATGTCCTTACCCTGCTGTGTCCCGCTGGGCTTTCTTGGTTGAAGTCAGGAGTCCAGACCGTGCATCTCATGTCCGTCCAAGTTCCTGCCCTGATCCAGTTGCAGAGAAGAGAAGACAGAATTCAGAAAGCTTAAACACACAGTTATTCATTGTTTGAAAATAATTTTTGAGAAGTACATTGATGCCATTAGTAATGACAAAATGTGAAATGTGGGTCCATGGAAGAAGCCCAGGATTTAGAAAGTTAAAGTATTATTCTAAATCTGCACATGATTACAAGTTATAAGGTATACAGTATTATTAACAACCTGGATTTAGATGATTAGCCTCTCACAACATTAAAGTGTCAAAGTGTATAAATAAATTTTTCTTTAATGAGTGCCTTAAAAGTTATATGAACACATTAAGTTGCTTTGAATGAGTTGTTATTTTGGCTCTAAATGAGCAGTATCATAGTTTCCTTACCTATACAATAAGGAGTGTAGATAATACCTGACCCCCCATCCACCCCAGCTTGCTGATTGCATAATTGTACGTTAATAACTCCTATAATGAGGCTAGTGATATTGGTTTACACTTTAGATTTTCAAAAGCACTTCAGAACTCTGCATGTTATTATTCCAGAACACTCACCTGTCTTACGAATGAGGGGGTTGATGCATACTGGATGGTACAGAAAGGAGAGGTCAGTAGGGAAAGACTTATGAGTTATAGTTGAAGAGTTGGGGAAGGTTACTCCAAGATTCTGGAAATTCAGATTTGTAACACAGTTGGCCACACCTCTTGGAAGTAGGCCAAGAAGTAGGAGTGAAACATGGGGTGTTACTGGTGATTGCCTGCAGGTGGTGCGTGCTAGAACATGGCTTTGGCTGAGGGATGACTACTTTTCCTGTTTTACTTTCACATGGAGAACACACATGGCCAAAGAATTGAGGCCATAAAACTTGCAACTGGATGTTTTCAGTATATCTCCCTTGCTTTTATTGTGGTCTGTGGAGAAATATGTTCGTTGGTGGGTTATTTATTTACTTATAGCTTTGTTTTTGAGCCTGTTGCTGTGGTTTACTGAAAGCCTAGCAAGATTAGAAACCACCATGAGAAATAGGAGCATCATCAAGAGTCAGAATACCCAGTCCAGACCTGTATCTACCCCTCACTAGCCTTTGACTAATAAGTGTCTTACAGTTCACCGAAAGCATGTACAGATCCTAGACACTAATTATGCTGTGGTGGACATATGGTATTCTGTGAGAACTGCTTATTAGTTAGACCAGAGTACTCAGACCTGAGTTGATTTTTGTTTCATGGAAAGCCCACAAAATAGGTAATAGTTTTAATAATGATGATGATAACAATAATTGTAATAAACTATAATAATAAGCCAATCTTTATTGAGTATATACTGTGAGCCTCCTGATGAGGGTGAAAGAGGAGAGTGAAAAAGCTGGCTTAAAACTCAATATATGAAAAATGAAGAGCTTGGCATCTGGTCCCATCACTTCGTGGCAAATAGATGGGGAAACAATGGAAATAGTGACAGACTTTATTTTCTTGGGCTCCAACATCACTGTGGATAGTGACTGCAGCCATGAAATTAAAACATGGTTGCTCCTTGGAAGAAAAGCTATGACAAACTTAGACGGCATGATAAAAAGCAGAGACATCACTTTGCTGACAAAGGTCCATATAGTCAAAGGTATAGTTTTTCCAGTAGTCACATCCTGATGTGAGAATTAGACCGTAAAGTAGAATGCCGAAGAATTGATGTTTTCGAACTGTGGTTTTGGAGAAGACTTGAGAGTTCCTTGGACAGCAAGGAGATCCAACCAGTCATAAAATAAATCAACCCTGAATATTCTTTATATGGACTGGTGCTGAAGCTGAAGCTCCAATCCTTTGGCCACCTGATACAAAGAGCCGACTCATTTGAAGAGACCCTGATGCTGGGAAAAACTGAGGGAAAGAGGAGAAGAATTGAGGGAAAGAGGAGAAGAAAGAGGGAAAGAGGATAAGGTGGTTGGATGACATCACCGACTCAGTGGACATGAGTTTGCGCAAACTCTGGGAGACAGTGAAGGACAGGGAAGCTTGGCGTGCTGCAATCCATGGAGTCACAAAGAGAGTCAGACCCGACTGAGCAACTGAACAACGGCTGTGTGGCAGGAGCTCTTTTATGTCCTTCACGTTAATGTGTTTACTCCTCACACAGCTTTGGTTGGTTAGGTGTTCTTATAATTCCATTTTTATAGGTGAAGAAACTGAGACACAGAATGATGAGGTAACTTGGTCATAAGGTCATAATATCAGCGAGTGGTTGAGCTGGGAATTGAACCCAGGCCGCCTGGCTCCAGAGGCCATTTCTTTGACCATGGTGCAAGCTCTTTCCCAGAAGACCGGGCTACACAGGACTGGGCAGGTTCGTTGAAGGCATGAAAATGCTAAAATGACTTGTACTTAAAGAACCAACTCTCTTTATTGTCAGATTTTAAGTTTTTTTTTGAAAATAAGTGTAGTTTAGTATCAGTAATTTGTGTTGTTTTGTTTTCTTTTTTAGTTTGACTAATCAAGTGTTTATCACACTTTGGAGTGAACATAAAATGGTGACATTTAACTCTTTTCAGTAACTATGCTGCTGCTGCTGCTAAGTTGCTTCAGTCATGTCCAACTCTGTACGACCCCATAGACGGCAGCCCACCAGGCTCCCCCGTCCCTGGGATTCTCCAGGCAAGAACACTGGAGTGGGTTGCCATTTCCTGCTCCTTCCTTCCTTCAGTAGCTATACTTATGATTAAATGAATAGTGGATATTTTTCAAAATTATAAATACAAACAATGAAACCCAGTTATCAGTTGAAGATGAAGTAGAAATTCCATTATGACCAAGTTCTTCTATAAACAGATAAACTCAATATATTTGAATGCATAAAGTTTCCTAGTTCTGTGATCTTAGTGTATATTTTTATCTAAATATTATGCCATGAGATAATCATATTTAATAACCCTGGCAAGATTTAAGTTATCAAACTAGTAACTGCTTTACATACTAGAGTAAGCTCATTTTTTACTTAAACTTGCCATGATAGATGTTTCTTACATTGTAGACAGTGGAAATTAAGTTGCCTGTCCAGATCATCAAACTCAATAAAACTTTATTCCTGTTTACTAGAGTGTTCTTAATTTTTAGCACCTTTCCCCCCGCCTGTCCCCCCCGCCCCCCCGCCCGTCCTCCCCACCCCATCATTTAGTTGTTTATTCTTTCCTTCCTTGATTTTATTATTCTGGTATTTATTGAGTATTTAATATATTGGAAGCCCTTAATCTTGCTCACCTTTGAACACTTAGAGATGATTAGCCATCATTACCATATTTTGCCTCTTTTTGAAATTCTTTCCTTCATTAAAAGCAGAAATGTTGCTGGAGGTAAATGTGACAGATGTTATTCCTAAAGGAATCATCATGGAATCATAGGATTCTCAGTTTAGGAAGATCATCCTAAAGTTATTTATTTTAAAGTTAATTTTTATTGGAGTGTAGTTGATTTACGATGTTAGTTTGTTCAGCAAAGTGAATCAGTTATACATACACATATATCCACTCTTTTTTACATTCTATTTCTTATAGGTCATTAGAGTATTGAGTTCCCTGTGCTATATAGTAGGTTCTTATTAGTTATCTATTTTATATATGGGGGCACTTCCCTGGTGGCTTAGTGGTAAAGAACCTGCCTGCCAATGCAGGAGACACAGAATTTGACCCCTGGATTTGGACCTCTGAAGAAGGAAATGGCACCCACTCCAGTATTCTTACCTGGGAAACCCCATGGACAGAGGAGCCTGGTGGGCTCCAGTCCATGAGGTTGCAAAGAGTCAGACACAACTTAGTGACTAAATAATAACACAATAGCATTTTATATATGGTAGTGTCTATATATCAAGCCCAATCGCCCAATTTCTCTTTCCCCCATCCCCCTTGTGTGTTAGTCATGCAGGCATGCCTGACTCTTTGGTATCCCCCTTGGTAACCGTAAATTTATGTTTTACATCTGTGACTCTATTTCTGCTTTGTAAATAAGCTCACTTGTACAAGTCATTTTATTACATTTTGGTATCTACTAGTTGTGACCTCTAGTTCCACGTGGTTATCAAGAGAGGAAATTGTGACTCCTTCAGTTCCTGGATAGATAGTGCTTGCATCTCCTTCTAGCCCACATCTCGCCACTTATAATCTTGAAGTTATTGCCTCTCTTTTTATGATCACACTGCCATCAAGTTGAGTGTGCATATGTTGTGTACACATACCTACTATTGGCAAAAACGACAGAAGATGAAGAATTCACAGTATTTGGCCTTTCCTGGCTGTATCAAAAACTGACACAGTAATCCTTTCAAATTCTGTCCCTTTCCTGGCTTTCTGAGCCTTCCAGTCTTTACCTAAGGCAGTGAAGGTAATTTATTTTCATATCTGTCTTTTGGTCGTTGTGTTGGTACCTTGGAAGGGCTGGTGTTTTCCATTTATTTGATTGTTCCTACTGTTAATCACTACAAAATCTTATTATTATTGCCCATATATAAATCAGAAAAAACAAATTTGATTTCTAGCATTCTAATGTGGTAAAAAATTCATGAGTAGAGGAGACTTTTTATGCAAATGTAAGCAACTGACAGAGAATAAATATGGGCACAAACTCTTGCTGTTATAATTGTCTTTTGACCTCCGCCACCCTTTGTATAGGCCAAGTAATGACTGTTTGATATTTATTATAAAGCATATTAAATTCCTTGATTAACTGAACCTTTCATTCCTTTTTTTTTTGTTTCACATAGCTGTGAAAATAGATTGTTCTATTATCATTCTTGCCAGGAAACTTATAAAATGTATAATGTTATTCATAAATGTATTTTAAACTGGAGATGTATTAATGTATTATTGGGTGTACTGAGAAGAAAACATTTCTTCTCACATTTGAATGGCAGGCACATGATTATAAATCTACTTCCTACTGAATATTAATTGTCAACTCCATATGGCTGGTGGGTAAAGCTCGGAGAGGCAGCCAGGGGATGTAAATTCTTATCCTCATCATGGACTTTTTAATCTGATTTTGTTTAATCATTGAAGTTGACTGAACGACCTTCAAATTGAAAAAAAAAAAAATATTCTTCCTAAAAAGCTCAAGGGCAGGATGGTCTTAGTATTCTTTCTGCTCTGTGTCTGACTGTTTCTTCCTTCTTGATCTCCTTCTTCCTCTGCTTGACTTGAAACCCTAGTGTTACTTAAAGTATCAATCTGGGTGCACTTTTGTTCTTACTCTCTCTCTCTTTTTTTTTTCTTTCTTTTCTTCTCTCTGATTGCACAACTTGCTGGATCTCAGTTCCCCAACCAGGGATTTAATCTAGGTTATTGGCTTCTCTGGTAGCTCAGTTGGTAAAGAAACTTTCTGCAATGCAGGAGACCCGGGTTCGATCCCTGGGTCAGGAACATCCCCTGAAGAAGGAAATGGCAACCCACTCCAGTGTTCTTGCCTGGAGAATTCCATCTCCAGAGGAGCCTGGCAGGCTGCAGTCCATGGGGTCGCAAGAGCTGGACATGACTTAGGCTGAAAGCCAGTGATCCTAACCACTAGGCAACCATACGTATATATGATGAAAGAACAGTGTTAGTGGTTTGCTCAGTATGGTAGGGTTCTAAATGTTTATGACTTCCCCCATTTTCTACAACTATCATCTATTACTTTCAAGTGGGAAAGGAAAAAAATGTCTTTCAGTGACTTCCTACCTTTACAAAATAAATCTGGGCTCCCTTACACCTCCTTCAGTGCCTTCTATAACCTCAGCTTTCTTTACTGCTTCCTCCTCAACTCAACAGGTTCCTCCTGCCTGTCTTTTTAGTCACCGTGAATCCTGAATTACTTCATTTCTTGTACATGCTGTTTCCTGTCTGTGTGCTCTTCTGCCTGTAACGTCCACCTCTAACTTTTCTTATTTACTTCTGTCCCTACTCTGGGATTTAGCTTAAAGTCACTCATCCCATAATGTTGACCATTAGGATCTCAGTGATAAAATTATGTGAATTTGTGTCTGTTTCATTCAGTGGACTCTTTTTCTCCAGAATAAGGAACTTACTAGAAGCTGGAAATAAAAGATGATTAAGTTACAACCCATACGTACCCTCTGGTTGCCGATAATGTAGCTGGACATGGAAAAGAGTTCGACACTGAGAATGGTGACAAGTTGAGTCTGAGGTGGGTTCTCCAAGGTGCTTGGCACAAGATAGAAATTCAAAAACATTCAAACTGAACAGTATGCCCCTCCTCATAATCCATGTATGGGCTTCAGGAGTTTGTGAATCTCCAAAATGTGTGTATAATATTTTATGTTTATGTGCTTCTGAGAAATTTTCTGGAGACGGGATCCTAGAAATTCACCATTTTTCCAAAGAGTTGCTTGGCCTGTGAAAGGTTAAAAACCATTCTTGATGAGTATTCTACCACTAGAAATGGGTGAGGCCAGGGGTGGGGGATGAAAAATGATCAGAAGATAAACTGCACCTAGCTGCAGCTGATGGGGATGCATGTGGGCACCCACAGGGCAGTCACTCACCAGCTGGGACCACCGAGGGCCTGGTCACCATCGGCACTTCTGGTAGTGGCTCCACACCCGCTTTTCTAGTTCCTTTCAGCAAGCAGGCCATTCTTCCCTCTTTGTTTGCTCCATCCAAGTCATTACAGTGTTCTTTTCCTGATAGTCAAAGCAACTCTCCAGGGCAGGAAGCACGATGAGGTTGAAAGCCTCGGAAGGGAATGGAAGCACCATATGTTTTATTCTGAAAATAAAGAGGTGAATATGTGAGGAGAATGTGCATGTATATGCAGTAACCAAAGCAGTTCAGTGACAGTGGTGTTAAACAGACTGCATTAACAGACTGCAACATCATTAACCCCCCAGAGACACTGTAGGGTCAGCTCCTTCATTGCTCAGCAGCCAGTAAAGAGGTGTGTGAATTGCCTGACTCCGTCCGGGCAGGCCCAGTGTCCTCCTCTCCTGCTCCTTTCAGCTATAGTAACACCCTGGGCATACCTCTGTTGTAGAACATGTCGCACTGTGGTGAACTTGGTAATACTCTTTTCTTCCACAAGTCAAGACTAGCTTCTTTTTGAATGCCCAGGTTTTAGTGCTAGGCCCAGGACGTGTTTATTGAGAGAATGCACTTGAGCTTTCTAGCCTGAGGGTAGTAGGGTTCAGAGTTTAGCCTGCACAAAGGAAAACCTGAACAACTGAAGATCTCCATTATCTTTGCCTGGTTCCTTTCCTCCTTTGCCCTGTGAGGCACTGAAGAAAAAGAGATGATAAGAAAGAGAGCAGATCTTCTGCATAGATAAGACTGCTCTTGAAGGAAGAGATTTGATGCATTGTTGAATCTGATACGATCTCAGAAGCTATCAGCTTGCTGAACACTGTTGATAATGATGAAGCAAAGGAAGGGACAAAGGTTACAATGGAAGCAGACGTGGAGGGCACTCTTGGTCACACTTGGATCTGTCTCGGGAGTACCCACACGCCCCCATCAGTTACCCCAAGTCAAGTGACCTTCAGAAACATAATGATTAGTTGTATTTTCCAAGGGCAACACTGGTATGCATAGAACAGGTGACTGCCTTGTGTGAAAGAATTCAGAGGATTCCTTATAGTGTGGGGAGAATTCACAAAGGCCCCGAGGAGCCACAGCGTGTTTAAAGCAATCAAAGATTTTAAGATGGGAACATTGAAGAAGGAATTGAAGGGTGGCTTCATGATCTCAGGTGTATGAAGTACACAGAGTATAGTGATTAATATTTTCCTATTACTAAAGAAGGCTTCCCAGGTGGCACTAGTGGTAAGGACCCCACCCCGCCCGCTCCCCCGACCCTGCCTGCTCCCCACCCGCCCCCCCCCCCCCCCCGACTGCCAATACAAGAGATGTGGGTTTGATGCCTGGGTTGGGAAGATTCTCTGGAGTAGAAAATGGCAACCCATTCCAATATTCTTGCCTAGAAAATTCCATGGGCAGAGGAACCTGGAAGGCTATAGTCCATAGAGTTGCACAGAGTTGGACACAATTGAAGTGACTTAGCACACATTACTAAGGAACAGAGAATAGAAAATTGTTTTGAACTATATCATGAGGGCTTCTGAATTAATGGGATAAACTAAAAGATTGTTGAAACTATCTTCCTGTACTCCAGTCATGTTAACTCGATGAGTTATAGACAGTTGATTATTTCATTTATACTGTTGCTTTCCCAGATTAGACACTTGATCGAAAGAAGGAAATAGAAGAAAACCAGTGATACAGATTGAGCACCTACTGACCGCAGGCTCTGCTCTGGGTTTTCCTATGTCTTGGATTTGTTGATATCATCCCATTTAATACTCAAGGGGCAGGTATTGTTATTGCTATTTATTTGAGGCCAGGAACACTCAAGATGACAATCAAAGGTGGCAGTCCTAGGTCTTTGTTATATGTTAACTTCAGTCCTGAGTTAGTGCAACTCCAGAGGCCTTTCTTCTAATTTATCTGTAAATGTGATGAATCTCATGTTTACTGAGGCCTTCTGGATGCCTCATTCTCTATGAGGCCTTCCAGACTGGCCCATCCCAGGTCCAGAAAGATTTCACCTCTGAGAACAACCGTGCATTTGATCCAGTTTGGCACTTGAATGTCCAAAAACAATCATCTGTTGCTATTCTCAGCCAGGACAAAATATACTTAGGGAGAAGAAAATTTGTAATATGTGCTTTCTAGCATAGCAAGAAGAAAAAGACATTTCAGTATAATAAAGTTAAAAATTTTAATCCTGTTTGCATGCCTTTTGAGTTGTCTTCACAGTGTAGGCAAGCACAGATGGTATGCAGTATACAAGCACATCAAGGATCATAGCAAGGTGAATGGTTCCCATCCAGACGAAACCTGTTGATATCCAAACCTTCCTATCCCCAACAGCTGCCATACCACATATTTTTCTGATTGTGAGTGTTATACAGTCAGCCCTCTATATCCACAGGCTCTGCATCCACAAATTCAATCAACCATGGATCAAAACTATTCCAAAAAACATTTCCAGAAAGTTCCAGAAAGCAGAACTTGAATTTGCCACAAGCCAACAACTGTTTACTTAGTATCTACACTGCATTAGGAGAAGGCAATGGCAACCCACTCCATTACTCTTTGCCTGGAAAATCCCATGGACAGAGGAACCTGGTAGGCTGCAGTCCATGGGGTCGCTCAGAGTCGGACACGACTGAAGCGACTTAGCAGCAGTAGCAGCTTAGCAGCACACTGCATTAGGTATTATAAGTAGTCTTCAGTTCGGTTCAGTCGCTCAGTCGTGTCCGACTCTTTGTGACCCCATGAATTGCAGCACACCAGGCCTTCCTGTCCATCACCATCTCCCAGAGGTCACTCAAACTCACGTCCATCAAGTTGGTGATGCCATCCAGCCATCTCATCCTCTGTTGTCCCCTTCTCCTCCTGCCCCCAACCCCTTCCAGCATCAGAGTCTTAAGTACTGGAGTTTCAGCTTCAGCATCATTCCTTCCAAAGAACACCCAGGGCTGATCTCCTTTAGAATGGACTGTTTGGATCTCCTTGCAGTCCAAGGGACTCTCAAGAGTCTTCTCCAATACCACAGTTCAAAAGCATCAATTCTTCGGCACTCAGCTTTCTTCACAGTCCAACTCTCACATCCATACATGACCACTGGAAAAACCCTAGCCTTGACTAGATGGACCTTTGTTGGCAAAGCAAAGTAGTCTAGAGATGACTTAAAGCATATAGGAGGATATGTGGAGGTATATGCAAATACTTCACCATTTTATATGAGGGACTTGGGAATCCTGGATTTGGGTAACTTGAGGGGATTCTGGAACCAGTCACCCACAGAGACCAGGGGGCAACTGTAAGTGGACCATTGTAGATATTTTGGGGAAAAAAAACAGAAAATTGTAAATAAAACAAAAATCACCCATAATGAGCACCTTAATGTACTTCTCTCTGGTTTTTTTAAAACACAGAATTTTATATAGAGTTTAGACACACAGTATCCTGTCTTTTCACTTAACTTGCCTCATAAGCATTTCCTAATATTTATTTTTCACTGTGGCAAAGTATACAATACATAAAATTAATTTTTATCCAATTTCAGGCTTCCCAGGTAGCTCATAAAGAACCCACCTGCCAATGGAGGAGATGCAGGTTCGATCTCTGGGTCGGGAAGATCCCTTGGAGAAGGGAATGGCTACCCACTCCAGTATTCTTGCCTGGAAAATCTGATGAACAAAGGAGCCTGGTGGGCTACAGTCCATGGTGTCTCAAAGAGTCGGACAAGACTTAGCGACTAAGCACACATACCCAATTTCAGATGTATGATTCAGTGGCATTATATATATTCACTGCTCTTGTGTTTTAGGATCTTTTCATCATCAGCATTCCTTATATTAAAAAATGCTTCCCTAAACACATTTAATAGCTGCAAGATACTCCACAAGGCAGAATTGATGTAGAAACCTTTGCTAGCAAACATGTCACAAATAGTTACCATGCTCACTGTGAGGTAGACTTTATGGGTGAAGCTGTGAACAAAACAATTTTTGCCTCCTGGATCTTAAGTCTACTGAAGAGGTTGTCTACCAGCTAGCAGTTTGATTATTGTAGAGGGTAAGCATGGGGCTGTGGAGGAGAGTTTACAAGTTGAGGTTCAGTTCAGATCAGTCGCTCAGTCATGTCTGATTCTTTGTGACCCCGTGGACTACAGCACGCAAGGCCTCCCTGTCCATCACCAACTCCTGGAGTTTACTAAAACTCATGCCTATTGAGTTGGTGATGCTACCAACCTTCTCATCCTTTGTCATTCCCTTCTTGTCCTGCCTTCAGTCTTCCGCAGCATCAGGATCTTTTCAAATGAGTTAGCTCTTTGCATCAGGTGGCCGAAGTATTGGAGTTTCAGCTTCAATATCAGTCCCTCCAATGAATACTTAGGACTGATTTCTTTTAGGATGGACTGGTTTGATCTCCTTGCTGTCCAAGGGACTCTTAAGAGTCTTCTCCAACACCACAGTTCAAAAGCATCAATTCTTCAGTGCTCAGCTTTCTTTATAGTTCAACTCTCACATCCATACATAACTACTGGAAAAACCATAGCCTTGACTAGATGAACCTTTGTTGACAAAGTAATGTCTCTGCTTTTTAATATGTTGTCTAGGTTGGTCATAGCTTTCCTTCCAAGGAGCAAGTGTCTTTTAATTTCATGGCTGCAGTCACCATCTGCAGTGATTTTGGAGCCCCCAAAAATAAAGTCAGCCACTGTTTCCACTGTTTCTCCATCTATTTGCCATGAAGTGTTGGGACCAGATGCCACGATCTTTGTTTTATGAATGTTGAGCTTTAAGCCAACTTTTTCACTCTCCTCTTTCAGTGGTAAGTTGAGGTACCATTTACACAATCATCCCTTGATTATTGTATCTCTAAGGTGTGGCAGATTATTTTACTGTTATGAGTAAATACTGTGACATAAGTGTAGGTATAAATATTTGTTCACATTTCAGATTATCTTATGAAGATTTTGAAGAAGAGAACTACTGGACTACTGCTTGTGACAGGGTCATAAGCGTGTTCTGTTAGATCTCTGGTTGTTGTCAATCACTGTGCCATTCTCAAGGTAGAGAATGGTGACCTAACATTTTCATTGCCTATTGCACCTGGTGAACTCTACCAGCTTTTTAATGAACATATGTCTTATTGCACTCAGCAGGATTGTGTGAAGCATTGGGGTTGAGTGAAGAGCGTTATCTCACTGGGAGGAGCATGGGAGTGCAGAGGCAGAGGGATCATGGCCGAAGTGGACATTGCACAGGGAACATTTGGACTGTCTGGCTGTTTGTACTCATTTCAGAGGCTTTGGTTTGGATTAGGCTTCACGGCTGTGCTCTGTGTATATGCTGACAAGCTTGGCTCTCTTCTGTGAAACTCTAGACGAGTACACTTGAAACCCACTGTGCAATAAAAATAGCCTATTAAAAAAAAGCATCTGTTTATCATCTGGACAGAAAACTTCCGGTCTGTTATCCAAGCTACAAGAGACTTTTGGATATGGTGCAGTATTGCCCTGTTCAGACACACATGAAGAGTCAAGGGCTTAGAGAAGTTACACATTCTAAAGGAGATCAGTTGGGTGGACAAAGAAGAGAAATTCAACTCGTTCTCTTGATTTATCTGGTGGTCGCCCCATTACCTGACCATGTTGTCTAAGCCTTTGTTTTTCTCTTTACAAGAACGCTTTTTTCTTCCCACTCCTAAATTCCTGATTTTGTTCTCTGCTGTTTTCTTCCAAGATTTTACTCATTTTTAGTATTGAATATGTATGTTGTTATTTAGTTGCTAAATTGTGTCCAACTCTTTTCCAACCCAGACTCCTCTGTCCCTGAAATTCTGCAGACAAGAATACTTCTTTGGATTACCATGCCCTTCTTCAGGGGATCTTCCCAACCCAGGGATAGAACCTGGGTCTCCTGCATTGCAGGCCGATTCTTTACCATTGTCTAAGGCACCAGCGAACCATATTTATGTAAATGTGGGCATATTTTTTTATGTGTAATAACTCTTCCCTCTAAGGTCAACTTGACCAAAAAAAAAAAGTTCACATTGTGTTGTGTTGGACTCAATGCTACTATCTTCAGTAGAATTTCGTCTACCTATTGACTCATAATATAGAGCTGTGAAAGTGAAGGTCGCTCAGTCATGTCCGACTCTTTGCTACCCCATGGACTATAGAGCTGTGGTCCAGAAAATGATCTTAAAGAGCCAGAGCACCAAATTTGGTCTGAGGCTGTCAGCCCCACTATGAGGTGAAAATTATTATGCAGTTGGAAAATTCTGTAGTTTAGATTCTAAACAATTTCTGGTAATCAGTATCTCAAAATAATTTAGTTATCAGGTCCTTTAATTTATGAGAGAAAAGAACAATTCTTCATTTATCTGAAGTCTTTTATGTTGTCTCTTCCATCCTTAATTAAAAAGGCATTGGCATTTTCATTATGAAAATATTTATTTTGGATTTATAGCTAAGTCTGTTAATTTTTCATTCCAATCCCAAAGAAAGGCAATGCCAAAGAATGCTCTAACTGCCGTACAATTGCAGTCATCTCACATGCTAGTAAAGTAATGCTCAAAATTCTCCAAGCCAGGCTTCAACAATATGTGAACTGTGAACTTCCAGATGTTCAAGCTGGTTTTAGAAAAGGCAGAGGAACCAGAGATCAAATTGCCAATATCTGCTGGATCATGGAAAAAGCAAGAGAGTTCCAGAAAAACATCTATTTCTGCTTTATTGACTATGCCAAAGCCTTTGACTGTGTGGATCACAAAAAACTGTGGAAAATTCTTCAAGAGATGGGAATACCAGACCACCTGACCTGCCTCTTGAGAAACCTATATGCAGGTCAGGAAGCAACAGTTAGAAGTGGACATGGAACAACAGACTGGTTCCAAATAGGAAAAGGAGTACGTCAAGGCTTTATATTGTCACCCTGCTTATTTAACTTATATGCAGAGTACATCATGAGAAATGCTGGAATGGATGAAGCACAAGCTGGAATCAAGATTGCCGGGAGAAATAGCTATAATCTCAGATATGCAGATAACACCACCCTTATTGCAGAAAGTGAAGAAGAACTAAAGAGTCTCTTGATGAAAGTGAAAGAGGGGAGTGAAAAAGTTGGCTTAAAGCTCAACATTCAGAAAACTAAGATCATGGCATCTGGTCCCATCACTTCATGGCAAATAGGTGGGGAAACAGTGGAAACAGTGGCTGACTTTATTTTGGGGGCCTCCAAAATCACTGCAGATGGTGATTGCAGCCATGAGATTAAAAGATGCTTGCTCCTTGGAAGAAAAGCTATGACAAAACTAGACAGCATATTCAAAAGCAGAGACATTACTTTGCTGACAAAGGTCCGTCTAGTCAAAGCTATGGTTTTTCCAGTGGTCATGTATGGATGTGAGAGTTGTACTATAAAGAAAGCTGAGTGCAGAAGAATTGAAGCTTTTGAACTGTGGTGTTAGAGAAGACTCTTGAGAGTCCTTTGGACTGCAAGGAGATCCAACCAGTCCATCATAAAGGAAATCAGTCCTGGGTGTTCATTGGTAGGACTGATGTTGAAGCTGAAACTCCAATACTTCGGCCACCTGATGCGAAGAGCTGACTCATTTGAAAAGATCCTGATGTTGGGAAAGATCGAGGGCAGGAGGAGAAGGGGATGACAGAGGATGAGATGGCTGGATGGCATTACCAACTCAATGGATATGAGTTTGGGCGGACTCCAGGAGTTGGTGATGGACAGAGAGGCCTGATGTGCTGCAGTCCATGTGGTCGTGAAGAATTGGACACAACTTAGCGACTGAACTGAACTGAACTGTTAATTTAGTGTTTGAAAACTGATTAGCCTTAACCTGTATAATTACTTTTATACAAAACCAACTTAAAAATTGATTTTGGAGTATCTTGACTTTTAAAGATCATTTCAGACATCTGATTTTCCTGTGTTAGGTCTCCTGTATTTGATATATTAAGTTCTTGAGAAATGAGGAATGAATACTGTACACTGCACTTCCAAAATAGCCATATCCATCCTCTGTTTAAGGGACTTGAGAATCCAAGG
Source organism: Bos indicus (assembly GCF_029378745.1). Classification (NCBI taxonomy): domain Eukaryota; kingdom Metazoa; phylum Chordata; class Mammalia; order Artiodactyla; family Bovidae; genus Bos; species Bos indicus. The sequence goes on along the minus strand of NC_091764.1, from coordinate 35,141,852 downwards.
AGACATACCCTGCTTCTGCACATGGCGCTTTTCTCTCACTCATTTCTTTGTCTAGCTTCTAGCATGGAATACTCATGATGATAACAGCAATTGCATTTTCTTAAGTGCTTACTGTCAGGCCATGAGTTGTGCCCACTTTAGTGTTCACAGGCATAGGTATGGAGATAGGGTAGTGTGATGCCCATTTTATAGATTAGGAAGCTGAGACGGTTCCCAGGAGGTCACCTGATTATCTCCTTTGAGTAACCCATTGGTTGATTCCTGTCATTTCCCTACCACCTCTGGTCCAGTCTGTACGTCAGTGCTGGACCCATCTGTGTTCTTTAATATTCTCTTTTAGAAACACCTTTAAAGCCTCCCCAGACTTTAATCAGTCTACAGGTTGGCCCCAACTTCTTTTCCTTTATGTCCCACAACCTCCTTACAGGACCTGCCTCACAGACCCTGGGGTGAGATACTGTGTCTTTTCCCCACTGCCCCCACGCAGGCAAACCCCTGTGTGCCAAGCACTCTGTTAGGATCTTAGGTACACAGTTCTTGGTTCAAAATTTTATACTCAGTGCCCAGGCAGACCTGGACACGTTACCTCTCCTTAGCCTCTACATGTCTAATCCCAAATTGGTTTCCAACTCTTGCCCTTGGTGAAACTTTCCCTAACCAGTCAAAGCAACAGTGAGTCTGCCTTCCTCTGAATGAGACCTCCACTGATTGTACCAGATATCTGCCTTCAAGTTTTGATCTTCTTTTCATGTGCCTGAATCTCAGCCTACTTCTGGGTTATGGAATCTATAAGTAAAGTCTGTTTCAGCTTATCTTTGATTACTAAACTCTAGTTTTTAAAGGAAGGATTGATTAATCTATAAAAATATATTAAATTTCATAAATTTTAGTCTTGGAATATCATACTTTTAATAAAATATATTGCATTGTGACCTGAGACCACATGTATTAAAGTATAAAAAATTAGATGGGCGCCTAAATATGTCATATGGCTGTTTCTCTGGACTTTTTTTTTTAGAAACCCAGATACCACATCTTTTATTTTTTTAATTGATTAATAGTATTATGGTTACACCTTCTTCTTCATTAGTTATCGGCGCAAGAAGAAAGCCTGTTGAATATAAGCTAAGCCTTTAAAAGACACTAGTAAAATATCTTGAACTTTGAGGTAGTCCTTTGAGTTATGCGAGTTGTTAAAAATATCGTAAAAGATAAATGACATAGATGGTCTGAGTCCTGACTGAGGTGGGAAACCTGTTAGTCCTGGCTGAAGTCACTAAACGGGGTCACCCTGATTTGGTCAGAAGCACAGTGAGCCTCAGTTTCTTCACATGTCAGATGAGGCCATCTACATCATTGCAGACATGGTGGGGTTTTGACCACTGAAGACTTGTGGGTACCTCGCTCCATTTTACGTTAGTCTAAATTGCATCCATCTATTTGTGTATATACAAGTATTCCTGGGAGATATTGTGGGCTCAGTTCCAGACCATGTGAAGCAAAGAATGCAACAAAGCAAACATCACAATAAAGTGAATACTGTGATAAAGCAAGTCACACATTTCTTGATTTCCCACTGCATATAAAATTTTACACTATTCTGTAGTCTATTAAGTATATAATAGCATTGTTTCCTATAAACAATGTGTATAACTTCATTTAAAACTATTTTGTTGCTAAAAAATACTAACCATTACCTAAAAGTCAGAAAGTCATCTGATTTTCACTATCAGAAAGTTAGCATCTTTTTGCTGATGGAAGGTCTTGCCTTGATGTTGATGATTGCCTTTTGATCAGGGTGGTGGTTTCTTGTGGCAGTTTCTTAAAATAACCCAGCAATGGAGTTTGCCGCATCCCTTGACTCTTCCTTTCACTTGAATACTTAAGAGGCCCTTGTAGGGTTATTAATTAGCCTAGTTTCAATATTGTGGTTAAGTATCTCAGGGAATAAGGAGACCCAGGGCAAAGTAGCAGGATGGGGAACAGCTGGTCAATGGAGCAGTCAGAACATACACAGTATGTATCATTTGTGGTCTTATGTGGGTGCAGTTCATGGCGCCCCAAAACAATTACAATAATAATGTCAGAGATCACTGATCCCAGATTGCTGTAACAAATATGACAACAGTGAAAAAGTTTGAAATGTTGTGAGAATTAGCAAAATGTGACACAGAAACATGAAGTACCAAATGCTGTTTTGGAAAAATGGTACCAACAGACTTGCTCAATACAGGATTCCCCCAGACCCTCAATTAAAAAAAAAAAAAAAAAAAGCAGTATCTGCAAAGTGCAGTAAATGAAATGCGATAAAATAAGGTCTACTTGTACTGTGTTAGTGTACTAGGACTTCCCTACAAAATACCAGACTGGGAGGGTTGAATGCTAGCATTTATTTTCTCACAGTTCTGTAGCCTGTGAAGCCCAAGGTCAGGGTGTCAGCAGATTTGGTTTCTTCTGGGGCCTCTCTCCTTGACCTGCAGACCTCATCTTCTCACTGTGTCCTCACACGGTCCTTCCTGTGTGTGTGAACATTCCCAAGGTCTTTCCGCACCCATATTTCCTCTTTTTTTAAGGACACCGATCAGATTGGAGTAGGGCCCACCCTAGCAATGTCGTTTTAACTTCATCATCTCTTTAGAGGCCTGTTTCCAAATAGAGTCACATTCTGAGGTATCAGGAATTAGGGCTTCTACAGATGAATTTTGAGGAGACACAGTTCAGCCCATGATATCTATTTAAAATAGCATTCATTTAAAATTACTTATAGACTAGTACAAAGAGAAAACCAAAAATAGCCTTCCTAGTTAATGCCTGTTATTTAAAAGCATTGGGGTGGTAGGTACAGGAAAAGATAACTCAGACTGTATTGAGGTTGTAAAAGGAAGAATGACACCCTCCTAGCCCCCTCCTCCTACTCTAAGGCAGCTTCTTTAAAAACATTTACACCAATACATGTTTACTATATGGAGTCCAGGAGCATTTTTTTCTCGGCCCTAATGTATCATCCAGAGTACATATTATGTCACATGCTCTGAATTCGCCTTCTTTTAAGTGGCTATCCAATATTCCGTTGTGTGCATACCAGATTTTAATTTAACTAGTCATTTATTAATAGGCACTCAGGTTGTTTCCAACCTCCCCAGCCACCACGCCCCACCCCCCCGCTTTATAAACAATGGGGTTCTTTTAAATACGCATTGTGGAAAGAATAGTAACAGTTCACTTAATAAAAATAACTGGCACCCGATTTTGGTGACAACAGCCAATGTTTATCACCTTCCTGTTTCTTGGTTTTTACTGGGATTGTTGTTGTGAAAGGTGCTTGTCTTTCTCACCCTCCAGTCCCTGACCTTATGCTAATACCTCTTCTTCCTGCATAATGTGAAGGGAGGACCTTCTCTGGGTGGCCTTGGATCATCTCTGTACAGTGGTCCTTCCTCCTCAGGGGGAAAGGCTCTCCCAGCTCAACAGTCATAGGCTATTTCTAGTTAAGCAAAACCATTTTTCTTGCAAGAATTGCTGTTTCTGTGTCCGCAGTGACACATGAATCCTTTCTGGCTGCTCCGACCCTTTGGACAGGGGCCAGCTTTCTAATGGAATGCGAACAGTCTTGCTGCTAATCAAGATTTACAGCTGAGACCAGGATGACCAGCCGCTCATTGGATTTGCAGACCCTCCAAGCTAACAGCAGCAGCTCCAAGATTAAGTGCAGAGCAGGGGCCCCAGCCCTGTTCTCTAGGCCCTCTCTCTGTCCCCAGACCCAGCCTCCTGGCCACAGGTATCATCTGGTGTTATTTTATAAGCTGTGCCACCATGCAGATGTTCTTTTCTGAAGAATTACTTTCATTTCTGACTCATTTCAGGAAATGAGGCAGTCTATCAGAAGTGCTCTTCATTTCCAGACCTCCAGAGAGTTCATTTTCTCCTGGGATTTCTAACCACATGTGGGCAGTGCTTTATTTACCCAGATGTGGGAAATAACAGTAATGAACAGCCTTCATCTGAAGTAGCCCTTACATCCCTGAAGAATCCCACGTGAGGGCCCAGAGGTAGCTTATGCTCTTATTAATGTAAATATTTCTGAGACTTTGGTTTCATGACGCTTGTAGACATGCTGTGTGTATGAGCTTGGTGCAGGCAAAATATAATTTAGCAACAGATTTAAAAGGTAGTCTGGAGCGTTTCTAATTACTGTTTGTTTAGTTCAGCATTGCCTAATAAGTGGATTTAAGTAACCTTGGGGGTAGGGAATGTAATGTTCATATTACAGTCAACCATGCAAATCAGATTCAGAGTATTGCAGAGAACACACCATGGACTCATTTTAAAGACGCAGTTCATGGAATTTTGAATTTAGAACTGAGAGCATTTTGGGATGGACGTTGTCTACCTGTCATGCATCAACGTGAATTATACACATATCCAAAATCAACCTTACTGTGGGGTACAACCCTGTATAAAATCTATTGGTAGCTTTTGACACTCAGTTCTTTTTTTTAATTTAACACAAAAAGTCTTATGGGAGAAATGGGCTTTTCTTTCCTTCCCTTTTCCATCTTTCACTGGCCATATCGGAAACTGAAGTTGCGAGAAGGCCTAGAACAGTGGTTCTCAACCTGAGCTACACCGGGGAATCAGCCTGGGAACCTTCAAAAATACTGATGCCAGGCTCCCACCCCAGAGAGTCTTGCTTAATTTCTGGGAACGCAGGCTACACTGGGAGGATGTGACGGTGCACTAAGGGTTGAGAACCGCAGGCTTGAGGGCTCATCTCACCCAGTGGTTCTCAGCCTGGACTGCAGGTAAGGATCACCTGGAAAGCTGTTGCAAAATCAAAACCACATTTTGTGGGGGATCCAGGATCCAGGATTTTTAGAAAGCTCCCAGACGATTTCTGACGCACTGCAAGGGTTAAGGTCAACTGACACAATCTAACCATTCCATATCATAGATGAGGGAAAGGAAACTGGAAAGGTCAGATGGCTTGCTCAAGGTCGGATCCTGGTTGTTGTGCAGGCACGTCTGGAATTCAGGTCTGATGCCTTTGACTGGTTTGTCTGCTGCCTAGCCTGGCCCAGGTATATTTGTTTGTTTTATTTATTGATGCCTCCTCATCCTTTAGGTAATGTTCCTGCCTCCAAGAGGCCTTTAATGGCTCCTCCCACTCTCCCATCCAGCCTGGGTAAGATGTCCGTCCTTTATATTTAACAGCACCCTCCTTACCATTCCCCTTGGACTGTCAGCTCTAGAAGGACAAGATCCATGTCTTTCTTGTCCTTTTGGTAATTTGCTGGCATAGGACGAAGAAGTGCATGCTCCGTAGTGTCTTCACACGCTAGCAAGTTGACAAAAGGACAAAGACAGCAGCCTTGTCCTTCTAGAGCTGACAGTCTGAGGATAATATTTGGTGAATTGAAGTTCCCTAACTCTTTATTTGCCAGTTAGCCCTCATGAGTTGTTAAAAATAATCTACTCCTTTTGAAAGTAGCTTCTGAGAGCAAATGTTATTGTTTCCTCTCCAACTGCCCACTCTGCTGTGGGTCAGGATCTCAAACACAAAGACTGCCCACCCTTGCCTTGCAAGAGAGAGACTTGGGAGGGGGAGAGTTTATCAAGGAGATTTTGATGAAAAAGTAATGAAAGCAAGATTTCTGTGACTTTACCTGTTGCTCAGGGTAAAGCGTGTTTATAACATCTAGGGACTTCCAAATAACATACTTACAAGTGTACGTGGTGGTTGGTGGTGGTGGTGTAGTTGCTAAGTCGTGTCCGACTCTTGCAACCCCATGGACTGGGAACCTACCAGGCTCCTCTGTCCGTGGGATTCTCCAGGCAAGAATATTGGAGTGGGTTGCCATTTCCTTCTCCAGGGGATCTTCCCAACCCAGGAATCGAACCTGGGTCTCCTGTATTACAGGCAGATTCTTTACTGACTGAGCTACAAGGGAAGCCCTACACACAAGTGTGTGTAGCATCAGTGAAAGGGAGCACCTAGCGTTACCTTAAGACAAATTGAAAATAATACTCTTTTATAAAAAAAATTTTTTTTTTAATTTTCTTTATCATGTTGTGTATGTAACTGATTAACCACATCTACTAGCATAGCTGAATTAAATCCTTTGGCTTCTCTGGGTTAGTATTTTAAAGTCTGTTCAACTGATTAAAAGACTACTGGGGAGATCAAGATGGCAGAATAGGATACAAAACTCACTTTTCACATAAGCATATCAAAAATTACATCTACAAATAGAATAATTCTCACAAAAAACCAGCCAGACACTCGGGGAAGATCTCTTTAAATGACCAGAGCTGCTCAAGAAAGATCCCCATGGAACTGAGTAGGACTGAAAATAATGAGACCAGCTCCCCTGGCAGGGATCTATAAAGGAGAGAGTGTGTGCACAGGCAGGTTGCTTTGTGAAACTCCTCTGTCTGCTGGGACACCTGCCAGGACTGATAGGCAGCTGGGGGGGCGGGGACTCTGCTCTTGAGGAACATGCACATGCTGGCCTGCTAGCAGTCAGGACAGAGTGAGTCCAGCACTGACACTGAGGACTGCCACCTCGCTGCATTTCCAAGCCTGAAATGCATGCTAGGTGGGGCAGCTAGTATGTGCTAAAGTCCTAAAACTCCAGCGAAGGGACCCTGGGAGAAGACTTGGTCTAGCTTCATGGTGACAGCCTGGAGGACTTGAAGTGTGGTCCATTGTTAGTGCGAGCAGGGCAGGGTATGGGTCCACCAGTGGAGCTCCATTGTTATTGATAGCTACCTCATAGCGGGGCTCGGCTCTGGTGGTTTATGCTTTTGTAAGCATGTACAGGGTGGGGGTAGGGCTGACATCTGAGCTTATTAGCCATCCAAGAGTGGGGGCAGGTTTGAACAGCAGTGGACTTTGTTCATGCGCGTGTGACATGGCTGATGGCATCACAGAATCCCATGTCCTCGGTGGACAGTCCCGGGCAGGAGTGTGTCGCAGTTTCCTCCTCAGTAGGAGTGTTTCACCCACTTCACACCAAAGCTTGGAGCTAGATCTGGGGTGGACAGATCTAGGAAGAGACCTGACACAGAGGCAACGTAGGTCCCAGGCCACGGTTCAGTCACCTTAGTTTTTGGAGCCACAGTGCTCTGGCCCCTCCACCAGCTTAGCACTAGGTCTGGGATGAATATACCAGAGAACGGAATGTGACCTTGGGCTAATTTGGGCAAAATTGTGGATACCTGCGTGGGAAGCACGTAGGTCCACTGTGACGACATTCGTCTCACTTGCTTCAGCGCTCACCTCCTTAGGGGCAAATTATATATTTAAGGGCAGTGGAGCTTTATTGAACCTGACCCTCAGGATTTCTGCTCCAACAGCTGTGGAGCAGACCTCACAACTGAGAGGGCTGTGACAGCCACGAAGCAAAGAGGAGGCACTGCCCAATATCCAGTGCAGGAACTGGACACTAGAATGTCAGTCACACCCCCTATCAAGGGGATAATGCCCAGCATGCTCTGAGGAAAGATGTGGCAGGCATTTATACCAGAAATAGCCCCAGCACCAAAAATATTGGACACCCTATGCAGGAATGGATGTACTCAGTCCCTCAGTCATGTCTGATTCTTTGCAACCCCATGGACTGTAGCCTGCCAGGCTCCTCTGTCCATGGTATTTTCCTGGCAAGAATACTGGAGCTGGTTGCCATTTTCTCCTCCAGGGGATCTTCCTGACCCAGGGATCAAACCCATGTCTCCAGCATCTCCTGCATAGAAATAGAGGCAAGAATCTATAGGAAAGGGAAAAATCATAATAGGAAAGGCAAATATATAAAATGACTGAAGATCATTTAGCTGAGCCAGTACATAGATTAAAAAGAAAAATCAGAATTTTTTTTTTGTGAAAGTAGTTATAACTACAATTAATAGAAAAGATAAACAAGAAGAAATCAAATAGGACCTCAAAATCACAAAATGTGGAGGGAAGGGAGTAAAAAAAAATCTTTTAGAATGTGTTTGAACTTATATGACTAATAGTCTAAAGCCAGTCATTATAGTTACAGATCACCATACTTAAAAACCAAGGTAACCACAAATCAAAATTATATAGTAGATTCACAAAAATAAATAACAAAGGAACTCAAGAATAATTCAGGAGGAAACCATCAAATCACAAAAGCACAAACAGAAGAAATGAACAAGAAGAATTACAAAGTCAACTAGAAAATAAGGTTTAAAATGGCAATTAATATATATTTATCAAGAATTACTTCAAATGTCTTTGGACGGAATGCTCTGAACAAAAGACATAGAGTTACATATTGGATTAAAAAAAAAAAAAAAAACAAGAACCTACAATATACTACCTATGAAGGACTCATTTTAAGCTGAAAGACACGCATAGATTGAAAGTTGGGGGATGGAAAAAGATATTTCATGCAAATAGAATCTGCAGGAAAATAGGGTTAGCAATACTCATATCAGACAAAGTAGGCTTCAAAACAAAGTCCATAAAGAAAGACAAAAATGGGATGGGGGGACACATGTATACCTGTGACTAAGTCATTTCAATGTATGGCAAAACCCAGCACAATATTGTAATTAGCCTCTAATTAAAATAAATAATTTAAAAATACCAAAAAAAGACCCTACATAACAATAAAGATTAATACAAGAAGAGAATTTTACACTCATTAACATATGTACACCCAGTTTAGAAACACCTGGGCTTCCCTGGTAGCTCAGGTGGTACAGAATCTGCCTGCATTGCAGGAGACCCCGGTTCAATTCCTGGGTTGGGACGTTCCCCTGGAGAAGGGATAGATTACCCACTCCAGTACTCTTGGGCTTCCCTGGTGGCTCAGATGGTAAAGAATCTGCCTGTAGTGCAGGAGACGTAGATTCGATCCCTGAGTTGGGAAGATCTCCTGGAGGAGTGATGGCAATCCGCTCCAGTATTCTTGCCTGGAGAATCCCCATGGACAGAGGAGCCTCATGGACTATAGTCCATGGGGTCACAAAGATTTGGATACAACTGAGTGACTTAAGCAGAGCACATAAAAGCACCTAAATTTGTAAAACAAATACTAACAGACATAGAAGGAGAAATTGACAGAAATACAGTTAGAGTTGGAGACTTTAATACTGCTCTGACATCAATGGACAGATCAACCAGACAAAATTAATAAGTCAACAGAGATATCAAATGACACAATTTAACTTACTTAATATACAGGACAGTACATCCAAAAAATACCGAATACACATTCTTTTCAAGTGCGCCTGAAACAGTCTCTAGGATTGACCACAAATTAGGACACAAAACAAGCCTCAACAAATTTAAGGGGATAGAAATTATTTCAAACATCATTTCTGAGCACAACGGAATGGAACTAGAAATCAACCACAGAAAGAAAAACAGGAAAACAAAATGCATCGAGACTAAACAACATTTTTCAGCAAAACCAGTGGATCAATGGTGAAATTAAAGAAAAAATAAGAAAATTCTTCAAGTTCAGTGACAATGAAAACACAACCTTACAAAAGTCTATAGGATGTAGCAGAAGCAGTTTAAGAGTTAGAACTGGACATGGAACAACAGATTGGTTCCAAATTGGGAAAGGAATATGTCAAGACTGTATATTGTCACCTTGCTTATTTAACTTATACGCAGAGTACATCATGCAAAATGCCAGGCTGGATGAAGCACAAGCTGGAATCAAGATTGCCAGAAGGAATATCAATAACCTCAGATATGCAGATGACACCACCCTTATGGCAGAAAGCAGAGAGGAATTAAAGAGTCTCTTGATGAAAGTGAAAGAGGAGAGTGAAAAAGCTGGCTTGATACTCAGCTTTCAAAAAATGAAGATTATGGCATCCAGTCCCCTCACTTCATGAGAAATAGATGAGGAAACAATGGAAACAATGACACTTTATTTTCTTGGACTCCAAAATCACTGCAGAGGGTGACTGCAGCCATGAATTAAAAGATGCTTGCTCCTTGGAAGAAAAGCTATGACCAACCTAGACAGTATATTAAAAATCAGAGACATTACTTTACTGACAAGGTCTGTATAGTCAAAGTTATGGTTTTTCCAGTAGTCATGTATGGATGTGAGAGTTGGACCATAAAGAAGTCTGAGTGCCAAAGAATTGATGCTTTGGGGCTATGGTGTTGGAGAAGGCTCTTGAGAGTCCCTTGGACTACACAGAGGTGAAACCAGTCAATCTGAAAGGAAATCAATCTTGAGTATTCATCGAAAGGACTGATGCTAAAACTGAAGCTCCAATGCTTTGGCCACCTGATGTGAAGAACTGACTCACTGGAAAAGACAGGTAATACCACCAAAATACAAAAAATCTGAAGAAAATGCTGTTAACAGTTTGTCAACCTAGAAGAAGTGGATGAGTTTCTAGAAATATATACCCTGTCAAAACTGAATCAAGAAAAAAGATACTTTGAACACACAAATCACTAAAAATGAAATAGAATCTATAATAATAATAAAGCTCCCTACAAACAAAAGTCAAGACCAGAACGCTTCACTGGGGAATTCTACCAAACATATAAAGAAGAACTTAAACTAGTCCTTCTTAAACTATTCCAGAAGATTAAAGAGAAGGGAATACTCCCAAATTCATCTGTGAAGCCACCATCACCCTTATACCAAAACCATACAAAGATTCCATGAAAAAAGAAAATGATGACAGGTAAATACCTTTGAATATAGATGAGAAAATTCTCAACAAAATATTACCAAACCAAATCCAAAAAAAAAACGATCATACACCATAATCAAGTTGGATTCATTCCAGGGTAGCAAGGATGGTTCAGCATGCACAAATCAATGTGATATACCACATTAACAAAAGAAAAGACAAAAATCATATGATCATCTCAATAGAGGCCAAACATTTTTTTATAAAATTCAACATCCGGTCATGATAAAAATCTCTCACCAAAGTGGGTATAGAGGGGACATTTCTCAACATGATAAAAGCAATTTATTACAAACCCACAACCCACATACTTAAGGTGAAAGCTGAAAGCTTTTTTACCAAATTCATGAATAAGACAAAGACACCCACTCTCACCATTTCTATTCAACATAGTATTGGAAGTCCTAGCTACAGCAGTCAGACAAACAAAAGAAATGAAAGTATCCAAATTGAAACGGAGAGGTAAAATTGTCATTATTTACAGATAACATGGTATTTTATAGAGAAGCCTAAATATGCCACATGGGAACTATTAGAGCTGATAAATTAAGCAAGGTAGCAGGATCCAAAATTAATATATAGAAACCTGTAGCATTTCTTTGCCCGACAATGAAATATCAGAAAGCAAAAGTAAAGATCTCATTTATAATCACACCAAACACATACATATACACACAGAGAAAAATCTAGGTGTAAACTTAACAAAGAAGTCGAAAGACCTCTTTGCTGAAAACTACAAAAGATTGATAAAGGACACTGAAGGTGATTCAAAGAAATGAGGGGAATACCATGCTCTTGGATTGGAAGAGGATGTAGCGTTGTTAAAATGCTCCTAATACCTATAGCACTCTACAGATTTAATATGACCTCTGTCAAAATTCCCAGGACATTTTTCACAGAACTAGAACAAATAATTCTAAAACTTATATTGATCCACAAAAAAACCAGAGCTGCCAAAGCAGTACTGAAGAAAAACAAAACTGGAGGTATAACCCTTCCAGACGTTAGACAGTGCTACAAAGGTATAATAATCAAAACAGAATGGTGTTGGCACAGAAATGGACATAAAAATCAATGGAACTATATTCAATATAATAAACCATAATGAAAATAATCTGAAAAAATATATATATGTACCTGAAAAATAAAAAATGAAAATAACAATGAAAAACCATCACTCTTCTGTCATCTCAGTTTGCTTAAGGTCATGTTTATCCTATTACCTTGTTATTTGAAAATTGGTTCCAGATTTTCATTATTTATGTTTACTATTATAGCCATTACAGAAATTTGTCTTAGAATATAGTCCGTATCTTTTTACCTTATAGGTGGCCTGGAGGCTCCACATAGGGTAGCAGAAAGTTGCTGTTTTTCTCATTTGGAGAATTTAGAGTTTAAAGTTTTTGGAGTCAAGTCTACCAACATGGCACCCCACTCCAGTACTCTTTCCTGGAGAATCCCAGGGACGGGGAACCCTGGTGGGCTGCCGTCTATGGGGTCACACAGAGTCGGACATGACTGATGTGACTTAGCCACTTAGCTACCAACTGGGCTACATTGTTGGGTAGATGTTAAGATGGATGTAGAGAGGTTGCAGTCAGTAGCCAGTAATGACCCATGTGTATGAAACCATTCTGAAGTCTTACTAAGATTTCATAGGTTCAGAGTTTTCATATTCCACGTAAGTGGCATGTGGCAGAGTATAAGTGAAGCCACTGTTCATTGGGAAATCTTCCTCAAACTAATGTCCTTAAAAATTTCTGGAGAAAGCTAAGTTACTTAGCTGGAGGTAAATACACAACATTTTATATTATAATTTCATTATATTGTGGAATAAAAGTCAACATTTGTATAACTTTTTAAGGTAAGAAATTTTAAAGAACCACTTTTAAAGTGGTTCTTTAAAAGAACCATTTTAAATTTCTTTAAAATTTTAAAGAAATTTTAAAGCACCACTTTTCCAGGCTCTTCTTTGCTGCTATTTGGATGAAAAATTAAACCAATATAGGTTTTTGCTAAGTAACCAACTTCTGTCTCACCAATTTTGAAGGCTCAGGAGTACATCCAAGGGGAAGGAGGGAAAGGAAGAGTCTACTAAATATGTAAGACACCATGTTTTCATCCATATTGTGCCATCAAATATGACTGCCCAGCAAATTAGGAATTATTCACATTGATTTTTGCATGTGAAGAGGTCTGTACTCACCTCTCCACTAGGGAGCAGAGCCAGAATCTGAATCCTGTCTGTCTGATTCCAGAGTCCTTGTATTTTTCCCTTAACATGGCCTTTCATGAGAATGACGATGTCTCCAAAAGAGCCTGTTTATTAACTCTGAGCATTTTCTGTGCTGGTGGAAGAAGGCTGGCCTTAGTTTCCCCTAGAGTTGTTATTAAACACCAGTAAGTTAACATTTACAGACTTACGTGACACAGTTAAAAGCACGTCCTCACAATATCTTAAAAAGTTCTGGTTTTAAAATGACATGTCGTTATTGTAGTGACCCTCAAGAGTTCCACTGTATTCATTGTCATGATTTTAAAGGGAGGAAAGGAATGGTCAGCAGTGGCTATTTTTAGCCACAAGACATACAGTGTCAGATATAATTTTGTGATCTCACTCAGACATCATGCCTTTGATTTGAGGGAGGCAGCAAAGCAAAATGATTGATAGTTTATGCTTTGCCCTGCAGTTCCTGAGCTGGAGAACCCTGGCCGTACTATATGCTGTGTGATGGTGGGCAAGAGACCTGACCTCTATGCCTTAGTTTCCTTGTCAGTAAGACAAGAACAGTAACAGCTTGATTGCTGTGTATCTGCTTACAACTTTGATAAAAGTGTCCCTATTCCAGGAATGTTATCTCAGAGCATCGTTCATTCATCATGAGTCACAGAGGCCCCTGTGCTTTCTTCTGGAGCTTGTGCTTATCTCAGCAGGCCTGGGCTTGGCCGACCACTCCCTCCTTCTTGAAATTCTTTCTTTCCTTGGTTTCCGTGATGCTTCTCCATCTTGATACTGCTTACAACTCCCTCATTTCTTCTGTCTCTTCTGCTGGATCTGTCTTTCCCCATTCCTGGTCCTCAAACTTTGCAGCCCCAAGGGCTTTGTTCTCTGTCCTATTCCCCATCTTAACTTATTCCTCCGTGATCTTCACTTCCAGGGCCTCAAAAACCTTAAACTGACATGTTGACTTCACAGACTTATCTTCAGTTCCTATCTCTCCCTTGCTTTGCAGCTGCCTGTTTAATCTCTTTACTTGTTTGTCAAACAGCCATCTCAATTTTGACACGTGCAAAACCCAGTTCTTGATTTCTTTTCTAACCCTGCATGCCTGTTGTTTCTCATCTCAGTTGCCCCGCTGAGAAACTGAAGTCTTTGATCCCTGCCTTTCTCTCCAATCTCATATGTGAGCCATTAGCATCCATTCCAAATGCAAGTGCTCCTAACCTCCCACCCACACTCCTAAATCCAAGTGCAGACTACCACCAAATCTTGTGGGAATTCTGCAACCACTGCCTAAGTGAGCCTCAGCTGTGTACCTTTCGCTCCAAGTTCAGACACAGTCACAGCGATCCTTCTGTGTTAGACTTTTATAAGATCTTCAGTGGATTCCCTCCAAATAGTGTACAGTTCAAACTCTCAGCTTTGTCTCCTACTTTATCTCTTCCAGCACTGCCTGTCTCTTGAAGTGCCCTGGACACACCAGACTCTCTCTGTTCCCTGACAAGCTGCACCCCCTAGCCCTACCCCAGAACACTGTCGTCATCCCCTCTCACCTCCCAAACCCCTCCTGTCTAGAATTCCTTCTCCTGCACTTCATTCAGTTCTCTCTCAAAGCCACCCACTCCGAGCTGGCCCTCTGACTCATTTGAAATATCAGTTACTCTGTGTCCTCTTCACATGCTTTACTTGTTTTCAAAACATTTCTCCCCATCTGAAATATGCAAATGGTATTTGTTTATTGCCTCTGTCCTCTGGCATATTGGAAAGATCCCTAAGGATGATGTTCTGGTGCTTAATACACATTTTCTGAACAACTGAAGGAATAGGGAATTAATGCTCTGGTGTGTGTGCTCAGTCATGACAGTCGTGTCTGACTCCTTGTGACCCTATGGACTGTAGCCTCCCGGTTCCTCTGTCCATGGGATTCTCCAGGCAAGAATACTGGAGTGGGTTGCCATTTCCTACTGCAGAAAATCTTCCTGACCCAGGGATCAAACTTGGGTATCTGGCATCTCCAGCATTGTCAGGTGGATTCTTTTCTGCTGAGCCCCCTGGGAAGCCCCCTAGTTCTTTGGTAGCCCTGTATTAAAAATTAAAGAGCCAGATATCTTGTTAGACCCTAATATCCCTGTCTGTCTCTCCCCCCATTTTCTCTGTACCCTTTTAGAATTTCTAAAACGTCTAGATGTACTATAGCTCTTTATTACTCATGTTACCTTACCCTTGATGGTCTAATACCTTTTCTCATCACTCTTGTGTGGTTTCTCAGGGTCATTCAAGTTCTATGTGTCTCTGCCTCCAATAAGTACATTCCCATCCTGTCTTTCTAGATCCCTGATTAGCTTTTAGCACAGTTTTCCATTCTGTTCTTCAAATTCCCTTCTACCTACTAGCCATTTGTTGATCCTTTGCTGGCATCTCCTTTTGGGGACCTCTGAATGTGGAGAATTCTTCAAGTTGTGGCTTAGACCTGCTTCTCACTCTGCACGCTTATTGGTTCCCAGGGCTCTGCTGCTGCTGGTAAATCACATCAGTCGTGTCCGACTCTGTGCGACCCCGTAGACGGCAGCCTACCAGGGTCCGCCGTCCCTGGGATTCTCCAGGCAAGAACACTGGAGTGGGTTTCCATTTCCTTCTCCAATGCATGAAAGTGAAAAGTGAAAGTGAAGCCACTCAGTCATGTCCGACTCAGCGACCCGGACTGAAGCCTACCAGGCTCCTCCATCCATGGGATTTTCCAGTCAAGAGTACTGGAGTGGGTTGCTCCGTCCCAGGGCTTTACACACCTTCAATTAGCTGATGACTCCCCATTGTACGTATGTGTCCAATACTGACCTCTTCTGACCTCCAGGCCCCACATCTGACTGCTTCCTGGACACTTCGGATGCCTTGTGCTCAAGGAGAACTCTTGATTCACTTCCAGATCCTATCTCCCTGAACCTGCCTTTCCACATCCCATCTTAATACCATCATCCTCCCCATTTGCAAAGTGTCAGAAATGGGGTATTATCCTGGGTTTCTACTTAATTGTCCTCCTTGGCTCCAGTACCTTTGTTGTTGTTCAGTTGCTGTGTCCGACTGTTTGCAACTGCATTGACTGTAGCATGCCAGGCTTCCCTGTCCTTCACTATCTCCTGGAGTTTGAGTCAGTGATGCTATCTAACCATCTCATCCTCTGCCATCCCTTCTCCTCTTGCTCACAGTCTTTGCCAGCATCAGGGTCTTTTCCAGTGAGATGGCTCTTGGCATCAGGTGGCCAAAGTACTGGAGCTTCAGCTTCAGCATCAGTCCTTCCAGTAAATTTTCAGGGTTGATTTCCTTTAGGAATGATTGGTTTACTCTCCTTGCTGTCCAAGGAACTCTTTGAGTCTTCTTCAGCACCACAGTATGAAAGCATCAATTTTTCAGTGCTCAGCCTTCTTTATGGTCCAACTCACACATCTGTACATGACTACTGGAAAAACCATCGCTTTAACTATATGAACCTTTGTCAGCCAAGTGATGTCTGTGCTTTTTAATATGCTCTCTGGGTTTGTCATAGCTTTTCTTCCAAGGAACAGGCGTCTTTTAATTTTGTGACTGTAGTCATTGTCTGCAGTGATTTTGGAGCCCAAGAAAATAAATCTGTCACTGCTTTCACTTTTTCCCATCTATTTGCCATGAAGTGATGGGACCAAAGGTCTTCCCTTGGTGGCTCAGTGGTAAAGAACCTGTCTGCCAATACAGGAGACATAAGAGATGTGAGTTCGATCCCTGGGTCAGGAAGATACCCTGGATGGTAACCCAATCCAGTATTCTTGCTTGGAGAATCCCATGGACAGAGGACAGAATCCCATCCACAATCCAATCCCATGGACTGGTGGGCTACAGTCCGTGGAGTCCCAAAGAGTCAGACACAACTGAAGTGACTTAGCAAGCAACACGAATGATGGGACTGGATGCCATGATCTTAATTTTTTGACTGTTGAGGTTCGAGCCAGCTTTTTCACTCTCTCTTTTTTTTTAACCTACATCAGAGGCTTCTTGGTTTCTCTTCCCTTTCTGCCATTAGCATGTTATCATCTGTATATCTGCAGTTGTTATTTCTCCTGGCAGTCTTGAGTCCACCTTGTGAATCATCCAGCCCAGCATTTTGTATTATGTACTCTGCATAGAAGTTAAATAAGCAGGCTGACAGTACACAACCTTGATGTACTCCTTTCCCAATTTGGAATCGGTCTATTGTTCCATGTCCGATTCTAATGGTTGCTTCTTGACCTGCATACAAGTTTCTCAGGAGGCAGGTCAGGTGGTCTGGTATTCCCATCTTTAAGAATTTTCCAGTATGTTTTAATCTATACAGCCAAAGGGTTTAACATAGTCAATGAAGCAGAAGTAGGTGTTTTTCTGGAATTCCCTTGTCTTTTCTATGATCTGGCATTTGATCATAAATGGATGTTGGCATTTGATCTATAGTTCCTCTGCCTTTTCTAAATCCAGCTTGTACTTCTGAAAATTCTCGGTTCATATACTGGTGACGCCTAGCTTGACGGATTTTGAGCATTATCTTGCTAGCATGTGAAATGAGTTCAGTTGTATGATAGTTTGAGCAAAGACTTGTCCTCCGTTTCATTGTCACAATATGGTGAGGAAACGGAGGCTCAGAGAAGTTACATGTGTGCCCAAGGTCACACAGCTTTGTGTCTGCTCTGCCACAGTGTGACCCCTCACTGGCATTACCTCATGAGTCTTTGCACCAACACTGGATTTGCCTAATGAAAAGCTTCTTGCCCTCCACAAGCTGCTATTTGAAAGGGAGCCACACAGGTAGTGAGGTGAGGTCTCCGGCTGCCCTATGGGAGCTGTTTGGGGGACAAGCCCTTCTCAGGACCAGTGCTTACTGCTGATCTGTGGAGCAAGTGACACCTTTAGGAAACAGGTGGCGGTTGGTGCCAGCGGCAGCCTGACTCACCGTTGACAGTGTCTAGCAACTGGTCTGTTGTGTCTCGTCTTGCCACGGCGTGTGCATGCATGCTTCGTGGCTTCAGTCATGTTAAACTCTGCGACTTCATGGACTGTAGCCTACCAAGAGCCTCTGTCCATGGGATTCTCCAGGCAGGAGTCCCGGAGTGGGTTGCTATTCCCTTCTCCAGGAGACCGTTCCCAACTCAGAGATCGGCAGAGCACTCAGAAACACTGAGATGCCATTCTCTGCTCACCCGGCAGTGCGTGTGTCCCTTCCCCCCACCTCCTCTTCAGCCTCACTTCATTCCTCAGCCTCTGACTCCTTCAGTCTTCAGCTACACTGACTGCTTTTAGTCATATCCTTCAACACAGCAAGGTTTCCGATTCAGAACCCTTGGCTTGCTTCCCCGCCTGCCTTCCCCTCCCCCTGCCACCCCAATCCTGAATGCTCTTTCTTTCTGAGTGTTCTTCCTTTAGTCCTGCATAACCAACTCTGTCTCATCCCTTAGGTCTCAAATATCACTCCTCAGGGAACCTCCTCTGATCTGACCGCACTACTCAAAAATTCTTATTTTCTCTATTATTCTCTACCATGACCACTGTATTTCCTTATCCCTAAGCAGAATCAGTTACTTATAAAGGATTTATGTTTAGTTGTTATTATGGAATATAACTTCCCTGAAAAGAGACTTCTGCTTTATTAGCTGTTGCATCTTCTGCCTCTCTCACAACACTGATGCACAGTAGGTGCTGGAACATGGATTCTTGTGTGATATGTGTCTGTCATGAGATGTTTAACATGAGCTCTCGCCGCTCACCCCCACCACATTTTTCTAATGGAAAAGAATTAAGCTTTTATTTTTGTCAAAGTTTTGTATAGTTTATAGCATTTTACATAATTAGAAAATTAATATTCAAGATTTGTTATGAAAAATAGCAGCATCTCCTCTTTCATTTTCTATTCCCCAGAGGCACATGTTTTCAACTTTATCTCATTATTTTAGTAATTACTTCTATATCTTTAATTAACATATTTGTGTTGTTACTTATCTATTTGTTTTATTTTGAGGAGTTATCAATTGCTGAAAAAGTGAGTATTTAGCTTCCTTCATCTGCCCTTGCCCCCTCCCCTCCTCACACACTTTCCAGCCCCCACCCTCTTAGCTGTGTTATATTGTAATTTGTATTGTATTGTAATTTTGGTGAGATCAGTAGGCAGTGTTTGTTATAGCTCGTGATACTTTCTACAGAAGAGCCCTGTAATGTCGTTTGATTACTTTTCCTCTCAAGACGGCCCAGCGGATACTGACTTTTTTAATCTCTTAATTTTTTATGGACTTATGCATATTCAGCCTCAGACTCTACCCCAGTTGTAAATCTTCTCCCTAAATTAGCCAACATAGAGGATCTACCAGGTTCATCTTTGGGGGAAACTCCTCCCAGAGCCTCTGATCTGTCTCAGTTGCTTTCTCAGTCATAAAACAGCTGAGGCTTCCCTTTTGCTGCCCTTCTGAGGTCTCCTTTTGCCTCTACTGTTTTGGAGCTGTCAGTCTCTGGAACTTATAACTTATTCTTTGTCTATGACTTCATTTTGGTGGAGCACATTCTCCAGTTTCTTATGAAAAAGTGGATGTGAGAGGTAACTTTTTGGGACTTGTAGATCCGACATTGCCTTTGTTCTCCACTGGCATTTAATTGATGGCTTGACTAAGTTTATATTTCTAAGGCAGAAATCACCTGTTCTCAGAATTTTGAAGTTTCTGCCATCCATAGTTACATTTGAGAAATTCCTGTCATTCTGACTTAAAATCCTTCATATGAAAGCTCTTTCTCTGGGAATTACTATGATGTACCTTGGGTGCGCTTACAGATGGCTCAGTGTTAAAGAATCCACCTGCCAATGCAGAAGACGCCAGTTCAGTCCCTGGGTCAGAAAGATCCCCTGGAGAGGGAAATAGCAAGCCACTCCAGTATTCTTGCCTGGGAAATTCCATAGACAGATGAGCCTAGCAGGCTACAGTCCATGGGGTTGCAGAGAGTTGGACACGACGAAGCACCCACTCAGGCACGTACTTTGGTGTAGGTCTGTCTGCATTTTATATGCTGGAAACCCAGTTGGCCTTTTTACTATGGAAACCCCATTCTCCCACATCCTACTTCTGTCCTTTCTGTAAAGGAAAAACAATGTCCTTTAATTCTGGGAGAAAATGTCCTTTGATTTTGAAAATCACAAGTACTTCTTTTCTTTGACTATGAACACTGTTATTTGGATATTAGCTGTCCTGATTTGGCCCCTAAACTCTCTATCTTTCCTGTTTTTCATCTCTGTCATCCTGTTCAACTTTCTTGGACATTCCTGAATTCTCTTTCAGGCCATCTATTGAATTTTTAATCTGCCTTCATTTTAAATGTCTGTGAGCTCTTTTTCATTCTCTGTTTCTCTTTCTTTAATAACATCTTGTCCTTATTTCATGAATATACTTTTCTCAGATCTCTGAAGATGCTTGAGTCTTTAATTTTATTTTTAGATTTCATCTTTTTGTGACTTTCTCTTTCCTCTAAATTGCTTTGGTGTTTCTCTACTATGTGCTTACCTTAATATCTGGGAAGTCTTTCTGTTTCCTCCTGTTTTAGATTAGCTTTGAAAGTGAATGGGGTTTGGCAGTTTGGGGCTTCATTCTATGGCGACCAAGCTACACTGTTTGTTTTATTTTGGAAATCTTGCTGTTAGTATAGTTATGTCCTTTTTTTTTTAAATGAGCCTAATCAGATTCCCTGGAGAAGGAAATGGCAACCCACTCCAGTGTTCTTGCCTGGAGAATCCCAGGGATGGGGAAGCCTGGTGGGCTGCCATCTATGGGGTCACACAGAATTGGACACGACTGAAGCGACTTAGCAGCAGCAGCAGCAGCAATCAGATTCCCAGTGAAAATATGACTAGTCAGAAAGCCAAGTTGAAGGCTGGTGGCCTCTCTGTTGAGCAGTAATTTTTCATGTAATCTCTTCAGTATGGAATCCCTTTCCCAACTATGCCTAGACTCCTCTAGTCCAAAGATCCTTTATTGGCTGTTTTCAGGAGATACATTTCTAGTCTTCTCCCAGGTGGCACCTGGGGGGTTGAACAATTACTTGTCTTCAGGGATTAAGGGAGAGTACTGAGGGTCTTAAACTTCTTAAGCAGACTTTCAGCCGTTGCCCTGCCCCACCTCTACCACCAGTTCCAGAGGAACCTGGTGCCACCAGCCTCGGAGTCTTAGGGATTTATCATTTAAATGGGGCTGTTTCTAAGTGGTCCCAGTTTGGGACTGAGCTTTCTCTAGTCTATTCAGCCAGTTGCCGTTTGTCTGTTTGCTCTCCATCTTTCAAAATTGTGTTACTCTCTCTAGTTCTGTTTTCTGTCTTTATCTCTTTTATGTTCTTGTATTTGAAGAGGGAACAGAACTAAATGCATATGTTTAGTACTTCTTTAAATAATTGTTAATGAGGCATTTGATCATGCTTGTGAAACAGATTTCTACATATGCTCTGAATCTCCAGTTTCACCAAATTCACTTCTTTCCTTACTTGCAGTCAGAGTTGGGGGCTGGTGTGTGGTGGAATGTTCTCTGGGCTGGGATTTAGGAGACTTGGGGTCTATCCCCAGATTTGCTGCAAACCATTTAATCTTGGGTCTGCCGCAATTGCTCAAGTGATAAAATAATCCTCCTGCAATGCAGGAGACTCAGGAGAGGTGAGTTTGATCCTTGGGTAGGGAAGATCCCCTGGAGGAGGAAATGGCAACCCACTCCAGTATTCTTACCTGGGAAATCCCATGGACAGAGAAGCTTAGTGGGTCCATGGATTGGCAGAGACAGACACGACTGAGCATGCATGCATGCATGCATTTAATCATGAGCATTCTCTGTCATCATTATTTCCTCATCTAGAAGACCAGGGAATTGAAATAGATAATTGTCAGGTCTCTTTGTACCCATAAGTTTGTTTTATCTCTAAATGGATACTTACGTGTAACTGAGCACTAGATTTAGTAACAAAATTGCAGCAGCCAGCTGAAAAAATCCAGAATGTAAGCTTCTCCTTGTATTTGTCAGTTTCTGTAACTCTGACATCTTTGAAGTCTCAAGTAAAATTGCAGCCCATATTTCATGAACAAGAAACTGTTAAAAGGTTAAAAATTCTGATTTTTTTTTTCCCTCTGTGCTATTTTCAGGCGATAGCAGTTCAACTCCAAAGCATACTTGGATTCAAGTTCTCATAAGTAGATAAAGTATTAGTTTTGAGCCAGGAGGACAAGAAAGATAATAAAGAAAGAAGTCTATTTTTCCCCTTTTATCTTGTGGCAAGGATGACTGTCTTGATTGTAACCCACAAGGAAATGTGCCCTTCCCATCCCAGCCATGTGTGAGTAGATAATAGCCCATCTATATTTCCTCTCTGCTCCATGTTGCTGTTTCTCAGTCAGATGGAAAGACAGAGTGGACATTTCACGTCAGTATGGTTTTGACTGACGGGTGTGATCGCTAACCCAGTGTGCTCAGCAGTGGTCAGTACAGTGACTAGGGAGAAAATGTGGTCCATGAAGCCAGTGACTTGTGTCTCAAGAGACCAAACTTCCTTAGAGCAAAGAGAGCCACCCCTCCTCCGCTTACTAAGAGAGGATCTTCATTGGTTGGGGTGTAGGAATTATTTCATCAAAGTCCTCCAGTTATTATGAAACACTTGTTTCTAGTACTGACTCCGGGGAACTGTTTCTCAGGAGCAAGAGGTCAAAAAGAAAAACGATCTTGAGCATTGAAGGAGTTCAGGGCAAAGCCAGCAGAAAAGAAACTGAAGCACACACACCTAATGGCTCTCATCAATCACAGATAAGGTTTCTACTCCTCACTGCTTTCTTCATGTCCTTAGTCACACCCTTTCCCCTCGTGCTTAGTAGAGCATCTCCGTAAACCAGAGAGGAAGTGGAAGCCTTCAGGAGATGCTCTCAACTGCTTTTTGTTCTTTTCCATATATAAATGTGTGTGTGTGTGTGTGTGTGTGTGTGTGTGTAATGTACATGTAAATTTTTGTTTACACTCATCTTTGCTTCTCTGATTGAGGTTCACCCCCTCTCTCCATCAGTGCTCCCTCCTACCTGTTTTTCTTTCACTCTTGCCTATCAACATGTGTGTGTATATGAATACATAATATATACCATGGGAATATATATTTCATCTTACAAAACAAAGCACAACAAATAAAAATATACCTTCCTCAACTCTACGGCCATTCTAAGTTCTGCTGTATCTTATTCATTTATTCTATGTTCAGTAGTCCAGTATTTATTAGGGTCAGTTGAATGCAGAGACCTTGACTAGGCACTGAGGGTCTGCATCAGATTAAATAGACATGACCCCTGCTCTCATTGTACTTACAGTCTCTTTTTAACCACACTTCTTTTAAAAATTATTGTTCTTATTTTCCCCCATTACAGAAATAACACATGCCTGTTGTCATAAATTTGAAAATCTCTTCTTAATGGGAAGCCACTAAAGGGTTTAAAGTAGAAGAGTACTTGGTCAGAACTGTATTTTCAAAGGTCTCTGGCTGCTCTAGGGAGAAAGGATTGGGAGGGGCAAAAGTTGCTGGCAGGTCAGGAGATTAGTGCTATAGTCCAGATAAGGGCTCCTGGAGGCTTAGCAGTGTAAGATGAGAGAGGAAGACAGCATCAAGAAACACAGAGCACCATACGCTGGTGATGTTGGCTGTGGGGATGAGGCGGAGAAGGGAGTCCGGGAGGACACGCAGGCGTCTGACTGGATGAGCTGAATAGATGGTGGTGCCATTTACTGAAACCAGAAGTAATGGAGAAAGAATAGCTCTGTGTGTGTTCACACGCATGTGTAAACATAAGTTCTGTATGAACACTGCATCTGAGATGCCTGGGAGATTTCTCAGTCAAGTCATCCCATAGGCAGTTGGATGTATAAACCTGGTGTTCAAAAAAAACATCAGAAATAGAGTGATGCACTTGGAAACTTTGGCCTAGAGGTGTTAACAGATGCTACTGGCACATTACAGAGGAATGGGCCTCAGATAGAGCCCTGGATATTTTTAGAAGTGAACGTTCAGTTAGGGCAGAGGCACCAACAGAAGAGACCAGAAGAGATGTAAGAATCTCCAAGGGAAGGAAAGCAAGGGATGAGAATCTTCATAAGAGATCACGGTCACATGGTCAGTTATGTTAATGGCTGTTCAGATGTCACTAAGGTAAGGGGGAAAAAAAGCACATTAAGTTTATCTGTGTGCGCCTCATGCATGACTTTAGCTAGAGCCAGGTGCCAGGTAGTAGAGGCTGATCCCCACCGGAGGCCCACCAACTCACCCAGTGCCCTGGTGGGAGTAAGTAAGGATTTTGGACTGTTATAATGCAGTAGCGGAGAAGGCAGTGGCACCCCACTCCAGTACTCTTGCCTGGAAAATCCCATGGACCGAGGAGCCTCGTAGGTTGCAGTCCATGGGGTCGCTAAGAGTCAGACACGACTGAGCGACTTCACTTTCACTTTTCACTTTCATGCATTGGAGAAGGAAGTGGCAACCCACTCCAGTGTTCTTTGCCCGGAGAATCCCAGGGAGGGGGAGCCTGGTGGGCTGCCGTCTATGGGGTCGCACAGAGTCGGACACGACTGAAGCGACTTAGTAGTAATAGTAGTATAATGCAGTAGATGCAGTGGGAAAGGTCGATAAACTTGTGTTTCCTTTTTATGGTAGTGTCTTGTCTTTATTGTTTTATTCTGCTTACTAAAACAGTACGTACTCACGATAAAATCTTTAAATTAAAAAAATAGGACTGAGACTCACCTCCATAATCACATTCTCTCATTTCTCTCACATAGTCACATTTATACCACTGTTTATAATTTGAGGCACATCCTTCAGAATTTTCGGTGCATGTGCTACCACATACATACACTTTTTAAAAATTGGGTTTATTGCTATATAGTCTGCTGAAGCTTGTATTCTTAGAATCTTATCCATATATTCTTTTTCTATTTTTATTTATTTTTTTAAACTTTTTATTTTATATTGGAGTATAGCTGATAAGCAATGTTGTGATAGTTTCAGGTGTACAATCTGTGTATTTTAGGCATGTGGCTCCATGCAGCAGATATATAGTATTCTGTTGTGCTGTAGTATTCTCTGGATATTTGAGTTTTATTTAGACATTTTTGCTCCCTCACATAATGTTCCTCAGAACATACTTGTACATATTACTTGTGTATTTTTTCATATGTGTACACAAATTTCCATTTAACAAATTCCTAAAGTGGGGGCAGAGGGCATGCACATTTGACATTTTGATCCTGCTACATTGCCAAGGAAAAAGGGTTTTTTTTTTTTTTGTTTGTTTGTTTTTTTAAGATGGAAGAATTTTGAGCATGAAAAATGTCCATAAGGGGCAAATACCAGTAGATTGAAATCACGGAAAAAAGTGCTGAATGGCTGAATGTTCACTCATGAGAAGCTGAGTGGGAATGGAAACCAAGCCATGAGAGAGGCTCTAGGCTGAGGAGGGTGGGCACAGTGAAGAGGGCTGGAGGGCAGGGTCTGCAGCCACTCTTATCCCTAGAGCTTTGCCCTGTGCTGGCATGTGGCAGACATACAGCAGATACTTGCTGTTTGAATGAACAAATGAATGTAGTTTGGTTAATGGGGCAACAGAACTCAGTGATGTTTTCATTTGAAAGCATCTAGTTTTCCACTGTCTCTCCCAAATAGAAGGTTAAGATTTCCTACTGAAATTGGTGAAAGAGGAGCTGCAGAGCTTAAAGGCCTTCTAGCTTAGTGACCCCAGATGCCCAGGTCAGTCAGGACTCCTGGTCTAGGTATCTCTTATCTTTCTTTCCAATCAGCCTGTTGATTCTAAGGCCTTAATATCACTGAACTTCATCTAAGTCTGTTTATTCCCACTACTACCATCATTATGTTATTTAGATTGATGAAAAAGTAATTGCAGTTTTGGACCATGAATTTGAAATCATTATAACTAGGCTGAAACACACCTTTATTAATCAAAATAGGAACCTTTACAACCAACACATTTTTGCCAACAAGAAATAAGTTTGTTTATTCCTGTAGCATAAAAATCTGCACTTCGGGATTCAATGAACTCTTGGAAAGCATTTTCTGCCTCCTGCTGGTTGTGGAAGCATTTTCCTTGAAAAAAAAATTGTCAAGATGCTTGAAGAAGTGGTAGTTGGTTGGCAAGAGGTCAGGTGAATATGGCGGATAAGGTAAAACTTTGTAGCCCAATTTGCTCAACTTCTGAAGTATCAATGTTCAGTCACATGTTGTCATAGAGAAGAATTAGGTCCTTTCTGTTGAACTATGCCGGCTGCAGGCATTGCAGTTTTCGGTGTATCTCATCGATTTACTGAGGATATTACTCAGATGTAATTGTTTCACTGCTGGGATTCAGAAAGCTATAGTGGATCAGATGGGCAGCAGAGCACCAAACAGTGACCATGACTTTTTTTTCGGTGTAATCTTGACTTTGGGAAGTGCTTTGGAGCTTCTTCTTGGTCCAGCCACTGAGCTGGTTGTCACCAGTCATCATATAAAATTCACTTTCCATCACATGTCACAATTCAATTGAGAAATGGTTTATTGTTGCGTAGAATAAGAGAAGACAACACTTAAAAACCTTGACTTTTTTGATTTGTGGTCAGCTCACGAGGCGCCCACTTACCAAGCTTTTTCACCTTTCCAGTTTAGTTCCAGTGTGGATTTTGTTGTCATAGCTGACTCTCAGATGGTCTCCTGTTTCCTCAGGGCTCATGTTAGAGGCAGCCTCCTCCAGCCCAGCCAAGCTGGCTCAGGAATCTCTTCTGTTCCCCAACCCTGTGCAGGCATCTGTTCTCTCTGGATGTCACTTGTGTGTTTATTTACCTAAAGTCCACATGCCAGTGTCTTAATGGCTGTTTTTACTAAGCTGTAGTGCTTAGTTCACATTACATGCTAAATAAATGATAGGTATTATTTTGTGTGAACTAAATATGCTTATATAAACTTGCTACAGGGACAGGAAGGACCAGGAAAAAAAAAAGGCGTGAGATAAGCTCACAGAGCACCAGTAACATAAGACATTTGATCCTGCAACAAGTCTTAGGATTCTTATTCACTGCTTGGGGAGAGGCAGTCATTTGTATTATGATTTCTGTTATTAGCACATTAAATACATATATTGAGAAATTTTAAATATTTTCTTCTCTAAGGTGATTTCCCTGGGTTCAGGTGATCTCTTTATTTTGGACGTCCCATTAAAGAACTATCTGGTGATATTTTCTAGAGTAGAAATGCCTGAGCCATCTTAGCTGCCTCTGGCCAGCTGGAGGATAATCACAAGGCTGAAGTCCCTAATGGGATTCTAAAAGAAACAGCTTTCCAGCTCATTAAAAGAGCTCCTAAATTGGGGTGGAATGTTCCTGCCTGGATCTGCCTGCCTCCCCTGTCACCATGCCCCACCCCCAGCTGCCAGGGAGAGGAGGAGGAGGTCTGTACCAGCTGGCAACTGAACTAGTATTTCAAGTTACACAATCAGAGCTTAATGAACGAAGAGACATGAGGAGTTGGTTATTCTTCTGTGGAGCAAAGAGCACGGGTTCAAACCTTCTAAAGCATTACATTCCTAGCTAAGAAGCACTGTGCTCAGAAGACGGTGAGAGTGAGGATTGGGAATCATCCACATCCCTAGGCCCATCTAGAGCAGTCCTCGTCGCTAGGGCTGCAGTCCTGCAGAAAGAGCTCAGCACCCTGGGACTTGGGCAGATACTTCTTGCTATGATTCCTCCCTTCACATCCAAAATCGGAGCTTCCTTCAAACAGCCACCTGTTAACAGTACAGTTTCCAGGTCCTCAGTTAGGACGGTCATGGCCCTCGCCACTCCTTCAACAGAAGGGCCCAGGTCTAGGTGTCCCACCTTTGAGCAGCCCTGGCTCTTAGAGGCTGAACGAGGAAGAGGATGAGGCTTGTGTTGCTGGGCTGTCCTTTATTTTCTTATCCCATTTTCCTGGAGCGGTGGCAGCACTAGAGGCTCTTTAGATGGGAATTCAGTCACCTTCATGGCGTGGACCTTCAGTTCTATTTTAGCCTAAGATAACGTCCTGAACTATTAAAAACTGATGCATTTGGAAGAAATTTTTGTTGTCTCAGCCTGCTATTCAACTGGTGGCTTGAAAAATGTGTCTATATATTCAAACTTTAAATAATGCACAGAAATATCTAAATATTAATATAGTAGGGAATGCATAAAAATTGGATTTACATTTCTTCATTTTCAGTATTAGACTGAATTTACAAACACCTTCCTAATTTTTTGATACAAAGATTTAATAAACTGCTGTCAGCATTCTTATTCTGTGACATATTCCAAAGGCTGTATTCCTTTTTTTTTAATTGAAAAGAGCTTCAGGAAGGTTCAAAGGTAACATTTTCCCCTCTCTCATTATATAATACTTGTAGCTAATATTTATCTAATGTTTACTCTGTGCAGGTGCCATGCTAAACATTTTACAGCTCATTTCTTTTGCCAAACAGCCTTAAGAGGAAGTATCAATACTATTAGCCCCATTTTTCAGTGTAGACTCTGAAGCATAGAAAGGTTGGTTAAGCTGCCGAAAGTCACCGAGTTAGGAAGTGATGGGTCTGGATTTGAATTTGGGTCTGTCTGACTCCAGCAGGCAGCCAGTCTTGGAGAGGTCAGACATCCGTTTGGCCAGTCATTCAGCAGAGAATTGCGGAGCGTCTGCTGTGGCCCAGACACTATCCTAGGTGCTTGGGATTCAGCTACAAACAGGACACAATCTCTGCCCTCGTGGAACTCACATAATCTGAAGAACTGAAGTGAAAGTCACTCAGTTGTGTCCGACTCTTTGCGACCCCATGGACTATACAGTCCATGGAATTCTCTAGGCCAGAATACTGAAGTGGGTAACCTTTCCCTTCTCCAGGGGATTTTCCAGACTCAGGGATTGAACCCAGGACTCCCACATTACAGGCAAATTCTTTACCAGCTGAGCCACAAGGGAAGCCCAAGAATACTGGAGTGAGTAACTTATCCCTTCTCCAGTGGATCTTCCTGACCCAGGAATCGAACTGGGGTCTCCTGAATTGCAGGCAGATTCTTTACCAACTGAGCTATGAGGGAAGCCCTCACTTACAATCTGTAATAAGTGATTATTAAGTACCACAGGAAAGGTGAGCAAGGGCTCTACTCTGGGGCTGTGTAATTTAGGATTTGAGGGACAGTGTCTCGGAGGCAGGGGTATTTTACAGAGACTTGAATAATGCAGGAAAGCAAGCTATCCAAGGCTGCTGCTGCTGCTAAGTCGCTTTAATCGTGTCCGGCTCTGTGCGATCCCATAGACGGCAGCCCACCGGGCTCCACTGTCCCTGGGATTCTCCAAGCAAGAATACTGGAGTGGGTTGCCATTTCCTTCTCCAATGCATGAAAGTGAAAAGTGAAAGTGAAGTCGCTCAGTCTCGTCCTACTCTTAGCGACCCCATGGACTGCAGCCTACAAGGCTCCTCAATCCATGGGATTTTCCAGGCAAGAGTACTGGAGTGGGGTGCCATTGCCTTCTCTGTATCCAAGGCTGCTGCTGCTGCTGCTAAGTCGCTTCAGTCGTGTCTGACTCTGTGCGACCCCATAGACCACAGCCCACCAGGCTCCCCCGTCCCTGGGATTCTCCAGGCAAGAACACTGGAGTGGGTTGCCATTTCCTTCTCCAATGCATGAAAGTGAAAAGTGAAAGGGAAGTCACTCAGTCGTGTCCAACTCTTAGCACCCCGTGGACTGTAGTCCACCAGGCTTCTCCGTCCATGGGATTTTCCAGGCAAGAGTACTGGAGTGGGGTGCCAGTGCCTTCTCCGTATCCAAGGCTAGTATAATACAGGTACAAGCACAGCCTGTGAGCTCCTGGGTTCAAATTAGGATTGTCCTGCTTATGAGCTGTGTAATCTTGGGGAAAATCCTTGGCTTCTCCATGCCTCCTCATCAGTATAAAAGAAACTATTATACAGTACTTATCTTTACCTTTTTAGGGCAGTTGTGAGGAGGAGATGGGTTCATATATAAAAGGGACTTAGCACAAAACAGGCGCTGGAGCATGGTAAGCACTTTCCAAGTGTTAGTCTCTATTGTCTAGGCCCAATGGGAATGGTGACATGTAGCTGATTTCTGGGTAGATTGTGAAAATTCAACTAATGTGATTTATTGAGGAGCCAAATGTGGGGGTAGGAGAGTTGGGGGTCAGGGATGATTCCAACAGTTTTGGTCTGATTAATTTGACGAAATTACTGAGATGGGGGAGACTTGGGGTATAGCAAGTCTTTTGTAGAGGGCTTTTCTGGTGGCTCGGATGGTTAAGAATCTGCCTGTTATGTTGGAGACCAAGGATCAAGCCCTGGGTTGAGAAGATCCCCTGGAGAAGTGAATGGCAACCTACTCCAATATTCTTGCCTGGGAAATTCCATGGACAGAGGAGCCTGGCAGGCTGAGTCCATGGGCCCCCAAAGAGTTGGACATGACTGAGCAACTAACCCTGTTTAGTGTTCTCTGTGGTTATTGATAATTCACTATTCACAAGTCTTTTATAGAGCGAAGGCAGAGTGCAGGGCAGAAATCAACAAGTTTGGTTTGAGCATGTTAAGGCTGAGCTGCTTCTTGACATGTTCACATTTATATTATGTTCACTGTGGAAATTTTGAAAAATATATACAAGTAAAAAACACCTGTGTAATATTGCTCTCTATAGCACCGGACCTTGCTTCTACCACCAGTCACATCCACAACTGGGTATTGTTTTTGCTTTGGCTGCGTCCCTTCATTCTTTCTGGAGTTATTTCTCCACTGATCTCCTATAGCATTATTGGGCACCTACCGACCTGGGGAGTTCCCCTTTCAGTATCCTATCATTTTGCCTTTTCATACTGTTCATGGGGTTCTCAAGGCAAGAATACTGAAGTGGTTTGCCATTCCCTTCTCCAGTGGACCACATTCTGTCAGTTCTCTCCACCATGACCCGCCCATCTTGGGTGGCCCCACACAATGTGGCTTAGTTTCATTGAGTTAGACAAGGCTGTGGTCCTAGTGTGATTAGATTGACTAGTTTTCTGTGATTATGGTTTCAGTGTGTCTGCCCTCTGATGCCCTCTCGCAACACCTACCATCTTACTTGGGTTTCTCTTACCTTGGACATGGGGTATCTCTTCACGGCTGCTCCAGCAAAGTGCAGCCACTGCTCATTATCTTGGACGAGGGGTATCTTCTCACGGCCGCCCCTCCTGACCTTGAACGTGGAGTAGCTCCTCTCTGCCCTCTTGTGCCCACTCAGCCGCCACTCCTTGGATGTGGGGTTGCTCCTCTCGGCCACTGCCCCTGACCTCGGGCATGGGGTAGCTCCTCTCGGCCGTTGCCCCTGACCTCGGGCATGGGGTAGCTCCTCTCGGCCACCGCCCGTGACCTCGGGCATGGGGTAGCTCCTCTTGGCCGCCACCCCTGACCTCGGGCATGGGGTTGCTCATCTCGGCCACCGCCCCTGACCTAGATAGCATATTAAAAAGCAGAGATATTACTTTGCTAACAAAGGTCCGTCTAGTCAAGGCTAGGGTTTTTCCCGTGGTCATATATGGATGTGAGAGTTGGACTGTGAAGAAAGCTGAGTGCCGAAGAATTGATGCTTTTGAACTGTGGTGTTGGAGAAGACTCTTGAGAGTCCCTTGGACTGCAAGGAGATCCAACCAGCCCATTCTGAAGGAGATCAGTCCTGGATGTTCTTTGGAAGGAATGATGCTAAAGCTGAAACTCCAGTACTTTGGCCACCTCTTGTGAAGAGCTGACTCATTGGAAAAGACTCTGATGCTGGGAGGGATTGGGGGCAGGAGGAGAAGGGGACGACAGAGGATGAGATGGCTGGATGGTATCACCAACTCGATGGACGTGAGTGTGAGTGAACTCCGGGAGTTGGTGATGGACAGGGAGGCCTGGCATGCTGCGATTCATGGGGTCGCAAAGAGTTGGACGCGACTGAGTGACTGAACTGAACTGAACTGAAAAAACTCCTGATCTTCTGCCACCCATTATCTTTTGCTTAAGTTTATTTTTACCTCCACACAAATTTTAAATATCATAGTGTATATAGGAGGTTTTTGGGGTTTTTTAATACCCTCTACAGTTAATTGGAAATGTTTCATGGCAAAAGGGAGAGTTAAAATACAAGCCAGGTGATAAGAGCACCATGAGAGCCCTCTATACCCACCACCACTGACACAGATTTTGAACTTGAGAGGGTTTTTTTTTTTTTTTTCTTCAATTTTTTTTGTCTACACTGGGTCTTGGTTGTAGCTCATGGCCTTCTTTAGTTGCAGTGCATGGGCTCAGTAGTTGGAGCTTGCAGGCTCTAGAGCTTGAGGTCTGTAGGTTTAGTTACCCTATGGCATGTGGTATCTTGATTCCCCAACCAAGGACTGAACCCACATCCCTGCATTGGAAGGCAAATTCTTAAGCAGTAGACCACCAGGGAGGTCCCTTTAGAGAAGTTTCTGCTAAGGAGGGTAGAGCATGACACAGATCTTATTTCTGCTCATCTAAGAACTCCCAGTCCCTACTGCCTTACAACCTTATCCACAATTGTTGGCAGACTTTAAACTACCCTTTTTTTTTTCTCTCTCATTGTAGTAAAATATATATAACGTAAAGTTTACCATTGTAACCATTTTGAAATGTATGGTTCAGTGGCATAAAACAAGTTCACGCTGTGTAACCATCCCCACCATCCATCTCCAGAGCTTGTTCATCTTGCAGAAGTGAAACTCTGCACCCATTAAACAATGGTTTCCCGTTCCTCCCTCCCACCAGCCTCTGGTATCCACCATTTACATTCTTTCCCTCTGTATTTGACTATTCAGGGACCTCATGTAGGTGGAATCATAGAGTATTTGGCCTTTTATGATTGGCTAATTTCACTTATAATATCCTTAGGATTCATCCATGTTGTTATATGTGTCAGAACTTGCTTTTAAGGCTAAACAAAGTTGCATTGTATGTTTTGTTTATCCATTTATCCGTGGGTGAACACTTATATTGCTTCTACCTGTTGGCTGCTGTGAATAACACTGCCATGAACATTAGTGTACAAGTGTTTGGGTTCCTGCTTTCAATTATTTTGGGTATGTACTAAAATCTCATTTTATAATCTTTTTCACATTAAATACATTGTTAAAATTTTCCATGTCATGAGTATTTTCCTCCAAAATTAAATAATTGCATTATGTATCATAGAGCTGTGTCCTAGTTGATTTAAGAAAGCAAGTATTGTTTCATAGAAATAGAATTATAAATTCTATTTCTAGAATTTATAAGGGTATGACTAGTATTGAAACTGTCGCTGCATTTGTCAAATTGCTACCAAGCAACTTACACAATCCAGCGGTGGCAATATCTGTCCTTGCATCTTTGCTAATGTTAGGTATTAATAACTATTTTCTGTAAATTTGATAATTAGAAACAACATATCAATTCTGATTTTCCTTTTATGCAAATTTAGGGTTCACTTTCTGGGTTAGAGTTTATTTGTAGCTGATTACTGGGGGAAATTTTGATTTGCTAAACACTGAGCTTGTGAGATTGAAGAAGGAAATGGCAACCCATTCCTGTATTCTTGCCTGGGAAATCCTATGGACAGAGGAGCCTGGCAGGCTACAGTCCATGGGGTCGCAGAGAGTTAACACAACTTCTGGCAACTAAACCACTACCACAGCCAGTTTGTGAGATGTTGAGAAGTGATGAAAGTCTAGGAATCTTTCCTTCATAGTCTTTCATTCTAAGGTAGTTGCAAGTTCTTTGCTCTATGTGTATCTGACAAGCTGCTGTAATAGAGCTTTTCTGTTATTTTGTTCTAAATATACTCTTACTAGTTAAACTTGCATAAATCTTTACTCACAATTCAAAAATCCAAAAAGTGCTAGAAAAAAATTTTTCTGGTAATTCATATTACAAAACCTGTCAGATCTGATGGAAAAAACCTGACCACGGCCAACATGAGACTCCTTATGTTTTTTACTCATCCCATTAGAGTGTTCACATTTTTGGCTGCAAAACATGATAATGGTTGAGTAAGAGATGCTGTCCCAGGCCCCACTGAGGTTGCATAGTAATATACAATATATACAGAGAAGAGTTATTTTCTTTCTGAATTCTGAAAAATTCTGAACTTTGGCATCAAAAGTTTTAGATAAGGGAATGTGGACCTATAGTGGGTTTTTTTTCCCTTGTATTTCTATGTTCTCATCTCTCCTAGGCTTTAAAAAACTGATTTTGAAATCAGGCCTACTGTGGTAGGTTAAGCATAGAGTTATGACTTACATGTGCTTTGCGTTTAAAGACAATAGAAATGTATGTGTGGTATCTTCTTTCATCCCCAGGACATGTATAATCACCATAATCTGGGAACTGACAGATCAATGACTAGAACCAAGTTTTAGCTGAACCATAGCCAACAGCAAACTCAGGGTGGTGTTCCATTGGGAACCCTGGGGGTCTTAAGAGACTTGAGGCAGTTGGACTGTGGAGTATAGTGATAGCTTTCCAAGCTGTTGTTGGAACATACTTTTATAATTGATACCACTTGTCCTTTACAGAGCATCAACCATCTTAGCCAGAGTTTTAAAAAATAATACCAAATTGGTAAAGTTAAATAAAAATTAGTTCAATTTTAAGACTGACTGTTGTTCATGTTATTAAATCTAAAATTTTTCAGATGTAAAAATACATCTGTTAACATGATAAAGGATGCAGAAATGAAAAAGCTGACTCATAGTCATGTGGAATTGCAAGGGGCCCCGAAGAGCCAAAACGATTTTGAAAAAGAAGAATAAAATTGGAGGACTCACACTTATTGATTTCAAAACTTACTAGAGAGCTACTGCAGTAATCAAAACAGTGAGATACATGCACATAGACCAACAGCACAGAATTGAGAGTTACGAAATTGCCCGGAAATGACCAATTGATTTTTGAAAGTGGTGCCAAGTTCGCTCAATGTGGAAAAAAGAGTCTTTTTTTAAACAAATGTTTTTGTGATAACTGGATTCCATATGCCAAAAGAATGCAGTTGGCCCTCAACTTCACATCACATATATAAGTTAACTCAATATGGATCAAAACCTTAAATATAAGAGCCAAAACAATAAAACTGTTAGGAGAAAATAGAGGTAAACCTTTATGACCTTGGATTTGGTAGTGGATTCTTAGATAAAAACCAAGAGTATGGACAACAACAGCAAAATAGATAAATTGGACTTTTCAAAATGAAAACTTCAGTGCAACAGAGGGTATTACCAAGGAAATGAACAAAATAATGGTGGGAAAAACATTTGGAAATAATATATCTGATGAGCCTTTAATATCCAGAATACATAAAAAACTCTTACAGCTTTACAAAAAGACAAACAATCCAAGTAAAAAATGAGCACAGGACTTGAGTAGATCTTTCTCCAAAAAAGATCTTCAAATGGTCAGTTGTGCATGAAAAGATGCTTAGCATCATTTGTCATTAGGGAAATGCAAGTCAAAATCACGACGACATTTCACATATGCTACAATGGCTGATTTTTAAAAAACAGAAAATTATAAGTATTGACAAGGATATGGGGAAGTTGACACCCTCCTGCATTGCTGATGGGAATGTAAAATGGTGCAGCCACTGCAGAAAACAATTTGGTAGTTCCTTGGAAAGATAAAAATAAAATTACTGCATAACTCAGCAATTCCACTACTAGGTATATACACAGAAGAATTGAAAACAGGAGGCCTAAACAAATAAGTGTACACTGTTGTTTCATTGCAGTATTATTCATGATAGCTGAAAGGTGCAAACAACTCAAGTGTTCATCAACAGATGAATGGATAAACAAAATGCAGTATATACCTACAATGGAATATTATTCAACCAAAAAAAGGAAAGAAGTTTTGATACACAATGCAACATAGATGAACCTTGACATGATTATGCTAAGTGAACAAAAGGACAAATATCACGATTCCATGTATATGAAACATCTAGAATAGGCAAATTCAGAGAGACAAAGTAGATTAGAGGTTACTGTGAACTAGAGGAAGGAGGAAATACGGAGTTGTTGCTTAATGGTTCCCGGAGTCTCTGGGGTGATTTTAAAAAAAGAAAAAGTTTTGGAAACAGTGGTTATGATTGCATAACATTGTGAACAGAATTCACGCCACCAAATTGTACACTTAAGAATGATTTATATGGCAATTTTTGTGATGTATATTATGTTACTACAATAAAACTTTTTTAGATGATGAAGAAACTAATAAACTCAATTAGAATCTGATAGGTTTGTTATATATATTGGGCTTTCCTAGAAAAGCATTAGCTCATCTGGTTGGGATGTGAGAATGAATAATGTGAGTTCAGAAAGAGGCATGTTTACCTTCCAGGAATATCTTTGGAGCTGACTTATTGGGAGAGGGTTGTGGGAATAGGGAAAGGCTATTGAGAGGAACTAAAACAACACCAAGCATCACTGGGAACGTAACAAGACGGAGAAATCGTATTTCCTGGAGCTCTTCTCAGGAGTAGTATTGTTATTTGTGGATGAAGGAAATCCTTAGAGTTGCCACTTGGGGTAAGGCTGGGAGGATGAGATGCCCAAGGGACTCACCGAATTGTCCGTTTCCTTCTTCCATAGTGTCTTCTGTGCTGCAGGTAGGAGATGTTTCTGGCTGACATTTTGCTGGATCAGTGGGCAGGGTGGAGGAGAGGCAGAGTCCCTTCTTTTTATGAATGTTGTCCAAACACTAGAAGACTGCTGTCTTGAAGGGACATTCTCCTGTTGGCCTGTTTTGTATGTGGATATATCTCAGTGTGGCTCACTGCAATATATTTCTGGAAATATAAAATATCTCTATTAGTACATAGATAATTAAGTTCATTTTGAGGAACTGAGTGCTAGTAACTTTTCTAGACTGACAAATGCTTATAATTCATTCCATCATTTGTTCACTGCCCGATGGAGCATTCTTAATATGCTAAGTGTTGTTCCAGGTTCTGAGGAAATAAAGTAGCTTAAGACAGTGGCTTGCTCTCTAAGAGCTCATAGACCAAGTGGAGAACAAAATCAAGTCATGATCATACAGTGTGATAATGAGATGGATAGCTTTTCTCTCTCTTTTTTTCACCCAGATTTTCTCTTCTTAGAGGTAGCCAATTTGTGAGAAAGTAGGCATGGCAACCTACTGCAGTGTTCTTGTTTGGGGAATCCCATGGACAGAGGAGCCTGGAGGGCTCCAGTCCATGGGGTAACAAAGAGTTGGACACAACTGAAGTGAGTTAGCATGCACACACATTACTGTGTGATTGAGATTCTGTTCAGTATAAGCTGCAAATTAATTTATTTAAAATAATCACTCAATTTTATATCTTTCTATACTTTAATGAGAAGACCAACTGAAAAATACTGTATTTTAATATTAATAGCTAGTAATACAGTAATTCAGTTTTTTATTCCATAGTGACACAACGGGTTTTATTAATACTAGACCTGCAAAGTTTAGTGATTTTGTTACCAAGGGAACATTTCATGCAAAGATAGGGACAATAAAGGACAGAAATGGTATGGACCTAACAGAAGCAGAAGGTATTAAGAAGAGGTGGCAAGAATACACAGAACTATACAAAAAAAATATTCATGACCCAGATAACCACAATGGTGTGATCACTCACCTAGAGCCAGATATCCTGGAATGTGAAGTCAAGTGGGCCTTAGGAAGCATCACTATGAACAAAGCCAGTGGAGGCGATGGAATTCCAGTTGAGCTATTTCAAATCCTAAAAGAAGATGCTGTGAAAGTATTGCACTCAGTATGCCAGCAAATTTGCAAAACTCAGCTATAGCCACAGGACTGGAAAAGGTCAGTTTTCATTCCAATCCCCAGAAAGGCAATGCCAAAAAATGCTCAAACTACCACACAATTGCACTCATCTCACACACTAGTAAAGTAGTGCTCAAAATTCTCCAAGCCAGACTTCAACAATTCATGAATCATGAAATTCAAGATCTTTAAGCTGGATCTAGAAAGGTCAGAGGAACCAGAGATCAAATTGCCAACATCCCTTGGATCATCAAAATAGCAAGAGGGTTCCAGAAAAAATATCTACTTCTGCTTTATTGACTATGCCAAAGCCTTTGACTCTGTGGATCACAACAAACTGTAGAAAATTCTGAAAGAGATGGGAATACCAGACCACCTGACCTGCCTCCTGAGAAATCTGTATGCAGGTCAAGAAACAACAGTTAGAACTGAATGTGGAACAACAGACTGTTTCCAAATCGGGGAAGGAGTACGTCAAGACTGTATATTGTCACTCTGCTTATTTAAGTTATATGCAGAGGACATTACGCGAAATGCTGGGATGGATGAAGCACAAGCTGGAATCAAGATTTCCGGGAGAAATATCAATAACCTCAGATATGCAGATGACACCACCTTTATGGCAGAAAGTGAAGAGGGACTAAAGAGCCTCTTGATAAAAGTGAAAGAGGAGAGTGAAAAAGTTGGCTTAAAACTCAACATTCAAAAAACAAAGATCATGGCATCCAATCCCATCACTTCATGGCAAATAGATGGGGAAACAGTGACAGACTTTATTTTCTTGGGCTTCAAAATCAGTGCAGATGGTGACTGCAGCCATGAGATTAAAAGACACTTGCTCCTTGGTAGAAAAGCTATGACCAACCTAGACAGTATATTAAGAAGCAGAGATAGTACTTTTCCAACAAAGGTCCTTCTACTCAAAGCTATGGTTTTTCCAGTAGTCATGTAATGATGTGAGAGTTGGACTATAAAGATAGCTGAGTGTCAAAGAATTGATGCTTTTGAACTGTGGTGTTGGAGAAGACTCTTGAGAGTCCCTTGGACTGCAAGGATAGCCAGCCAGTCCATCCTAAAGGAAATCAGTCCTGAATATTCTTTGGAAGGACTGATGCTGAATCTGAAACTCCAATACTTTGGCCACCTGATGTGAAGAACTGACTCATTTGCAAAAACCCTGATGCTGGGAAAGATTGAAGGTGGGAGGAAGAGGGAATGACAGAGGATGAGACGGTTGGATGGCATCACCGACTCGATGGACATGAGTTTGAGCAAGCTCTGGAATATGATGATGGGCAGTGAAGCCTGGCGTGCTGGAGTCCACGGGTCACAAAGACATGACTGAGTGACTGAACTGAACTGAGACCTGCAAAATGGTGTAAGACCATGAGGTTCAGACAACTAATTTAACCTTAACATAAATAGTGACATTAAAATAAAAATTTAAACAAAAGGTAAAATGGAGTTGAGAGGAAGTGCATTCTAGACCAAATGTACTTTAAGGTTGAATATAAAAAGGATAAAACTTGATGACTGACCAAATATCAAAAATGGGGAAAAGAAAAGTAAAAAACAGCCCAACTCTAGTTTGGGTGGTTGAATTGATGCTAATACATTAATCAAGAAGGCAGATACAACAGGGGGAACTCTGAAACAAGGCAGTTTTTACCATAATGTAGGGAGTGTATTTATTAATTTTCTAAATTACTTGATGGGTAGGTATTAATAGTACTAGGTCCCAGTCATGACTCCAAGAAAAAAGGAAAGGTCTTGCCCTAACAAATTTTACATATCCGTGAGTGTTTTTTTTTGTTTCCTTCTTCTCACTAGCTATTTTTTTTCACTTCCAGAATTATCTGAGAGGTCGGGGTGCACACTTTTATCTTTCTGAGGATGAGAAAAACAGAACTCTAAATTAATCCATGAAATTCAATTTGGAATTTGCATTCCAGGAATGATTAGAGGAGAATTCCACAGTTTTTTTCATTTAAATAGTATGGTCGTTGAGTTTATATGCTCGTAAAAGCTGTAGTAAGAGACTGATCCATCCAGATTCAGGAAAGTGAGGAAACATTTCCTGATTCACATTGAGGTCATTCAAAAATATTTGCTGAATTAGTGTTATCTTTTTCTATGTTTAAACTTCTTTTATTATATTAAAAAAGAGAATGATTGGTAGGGATAATCAGCCTAAAAAGTCAGAAGGGAAAATGGGTGCCTAACAAGGTAAAGGATGACAAAATTTATTAAAGAATGAAATTTTTAAAAAGTAGTTATGTAGTATTAATATTTAACAGTCTTCAAGTCACTTTTATATATGTATCAGTTAGTTTATTTTTCACTTTCTGATGTAGGTATTATAGAAAGTGAAAATGTTAGTCACTTAGTCATGTCCAACTATTTGCGACCCCATGGACTGTAGACTGCTAGGCTCCTCTGTCCATGGAATTCTCCAGGCAAGAATACTAGAGTAGGTAGCCATTCCGTTCTCCAGGGATTTTCACAACTCAGGGATAGAACCTGGGTCTCCTACATTGCACGCAGATTCTTAACTATCTGAGCCACCAGAGCCTGTAGGTATTATAATCTACATTTTAATGGTGAGGAAACTGAGACTTAAGGTTGATGGGTTGATGGATGTGCCTGAAGCCACAGGGTTATACTGCGTAGAGGTTTTATGAATCAAGCCCATTGCCCTGGGTAGTAGAGCACAGCCATCTTAGCCTGGAAAGAAATTCTCCTGTCTTTGTGTTTTATATTTCATTATTAACTTTCTTTTCATTGATAATGACTCTTTGGCCCCATTTTAGAATTGCAGTTAATATTTTGAGGCCTATAATCTGTAAATTTACAGCCTCTGGAAATAGGGAAAAGAGATTTTCACTTACCTGTTATCAAAATTCAGTAGATCCTGTAAAACTGAGGCCAGAGGAAGAGACACTGGAACCTGGAGACCAAGTATGATACCATAGGATGATAGACGTAGGGTGTAGGCTTAGCCTTAGGTGGTGTGGGGATGGAGACTGGGCAAGCCTGCATTATATCTGGATATTATGGAGTGACAGGAAATGGTGGTCCAAGTGTGTGGTTGCTTTAAAAATAGTGGCTGGTGGGTGTTGATATTCAGGTCAAATATTAGATATGTGCCAATATCCAGTTTTCATAGACTTGTAGTCCAGTGGGCAAAGAGAGTTTCAGGTATAGGACTACCTGGCAGATCACTAGACATCCTGCCCAATCTGAATATGTGAATGTATCTTCATATCCTAAGGTGATATGGGCCATTCTTTTAACATTTCTTCAACTGTACATTCACTAAATCATGGGATTCCTGAGGACAATTTCTATGCCATCTTCATCCCGATATTTGTACTCATATTGCTTAGCTCCATCCTTGGCACATGAATATCTTTAATTACTTGTCAGAATATTGTATTTGTTTATTTTGTGGAGCTTTTCTATTAATTCTTCTAATTGTGAATGCTATATCAATAAATTTCACTGCATTTTTTTAATTATTTGCTTTTCAAGAAACTTCTGACTTATACTCACAGTGCTAATTTAATTTCTTATCAACTAATATTTAGCATTAGAGAGCTTCTTGGAATTATTTAGAGCAGTTTAGGAGACATTAGTATATTAAAAAAGATGTACAATTTTGGAATTAGATTCCCATTATATCAGTTTTAGTGGTTGATTTCAGGCAACTAATAACCTGCAATTTTTCATCATCTGTGAAAACAAGGATAAAAAGAAGATGAAGTAAGATCAAACCTTTAGAAGTGCCAGACATTTTATAATACACCCAGGAAGATTCTGTTTACATTTCTTTATATCATGATATAAAGATATAATTATATATTATATATGATATAATGGTTATACATGATATAATCATATCATGACATGGTATGATTAGGTTCTGTGTACAGGAACTTAATTTATGTTTAGATCATGTTTTATTTTTTTACAACATGTTTTTGAATTGTCATTCGTGTTCCTTGCGCAACCTGTGGGATAACCAGGGGAAGTAATTTTATCACTAGTTTCAGATAAACTGAGAATAGGTCATTGCCCAGGATCATGCAGCTAAGTTGCAGATCAACCCAGTCAGTCTCCTTAATTCATGCCCTTTGCACCTGGCTGTGGTCTGTTTTTCTCTGCTGTCTCTCTGATGATTTCAGTCATGACCAGTCACCATAAAGAATATGTCATTTGAACCCAATGACCGGCTGTACTGATGCTGTGTGTATGCCTAATTCTGATTACTTTTATTGCAGGGTCAGTGCTTAGCAGGCACTCTGGGTCTTACCCATGAGGTTCTCGTGAGGTCATTTTGTGTTTTCTGATGGATGATAGATTATCTAAGTTATAAAATGTAGATTATGGATCTTTTTA
Source organism: Bos indicus (assembly GCF_029378745.1). NCBI lineage: Eukaryota > Metazoa > Chordata > Mammalia > Artiodactyla > Bovidae > Bos > Bos indicus. The sequence goes on along the minus strand of NC_091764.1, from coordinate 35,099,663 downwards.
TTACACATTTTAAGTAAATCTTACTCATCTTTGCTGTAGAAGTTTTCTCTTCATTTTGCAATTGGACTGATTTCCATTTCTGATTGATGGACAAGTAATCAGGTGACCTGCAACTTTCTGCTGAGGTTTCTACTGTTTTCTTATTAACCCATTATTGTGAGTGGACTTCTACACATTTCTATTGGGCCCTTCATGGATGTCACAGCTAGTACCACCAATGACTTTATTCCTTTAATCTTAACTATAGTAACTGCATTGATAAAAATTTTAAAACTATTTTTTTTTAATTTTAAACTAATTGTTATGTGATTCATAAAGTTAGGAAAACTAAATAGTGGATTTCTTTTGACCAAATCCTCAATTATTTGAGTTTTACCAGTAATAAATCAGTTGATATCTGTGCATATTGTGTTTTCTTTGGTAGTCCTACAATACTCCATTAGTCTGTCTAACGTAGCACTTAACTAATTATCCTAAAAATAGCATTTATCATGCTTCAAATTTCTTTACTCAAAAAGAGGCAACTTTGGTTCTTCTTGATATCCCCAGGGCCTAAGAAGACAATGACTGTGCAAAATATGTGTAAACCGGGCAATGAATATTTGTTGAACCTGATTTCCAATTGAACTTTAATTTCACATCCATACAAAATGTTATTGACATGTCAAAGCAAAGACTTTTCATGGAATAACCAGTTTTCTCAGCAGCTCTGATGAACAGATAACAGAGAAGTCCCACATGCTTTTTATATTCCAAGTGCCAGAACTAAATGAGCTAATCATGATACCATTCAAGGAGGTACTTCTGTAGTACAAAGTGAGGCATTATGGCAATGCTAAAAATGCATTCCCAAATATTACATTTTAAAATGACTTATATCAAGAAGGAAACAAAATGAACATTTTTGCCTTTTTAGAATTTTTCCCTCTGATTTTGCACCTATTTTGATAAAAAGCCCTCAAAGTGTCACCTTGATTCTGACTATTTTATTTTTGCTGAGAAATGAACTTTTTCAACTATGTTAGATTACCAGAAATGAGAATGTCAAACAGTAACTGGAGCCCCTTAGTAGGGAAGTATAATTATCGTATTAGCATCATAAATCATTTGCTTCTCAGTACTGCATTAGGTCATGAGAGCAACAGCTGCAGCTTTGTTCTACCTAGATGTTTCAGTAACTGTTTCTGTTTTATTCACTTAAATTTACAGTTTCTCCTTTGCATTGACATTAACTAGTGAATCTATTAGTTTCCATTACCAGCAGAATAACTGAAACTATAAATAGTTCTATATATTCTCCCTCAAATACTGTCAAGCTGCATAGATGCCTTAAATTTGATAGAACATCTGGGTAATACATCTGCTTTCTTCTCTGTGTTTAGGCAAAATTTGTACTTTCTTAAGCTTATCCTTTCATTTAAAAGAAAAAATCACCGATAGCAGCTCTGTCCCATCTGCTGACCCCAGGTACATAACGGATAAACTGAGCATCTATTTATAAAAGAATACAGATAAGATGCAAAATCAAGTCATTCCATTAGATTGATGGTAATCATTTAAAAAAATACCTGTAGTATTATATTTCATTGACTTGCTAGTTCTGCCAGAAAAAAAAGATGAATCATAAATACCACAGATATAATTTATTCAATATCTATTTTACTTCAGTGAAAAGGTTAGATCTTTTCTTTTTGCTCTAAACCAAACTACAAAACACCAGTTGATAACCCATCCTCATAGCCAACTAGTCTAAACATATATTTTGACAGCTTTTAAAGGTGATCTGCAAGCATGTAATTATGTTGGACAACTCTTGGTCTGATGTTGAAATAACCAGTTTATTCCAGTTCCCTGAGTGTAACAGACTGTGGTACTTGCTGTCGTCCACCAGAGTTCTCAGGAGCAGGCACCTTACTTTTGGCTCAGATCTCAGCTCTGTAAGCCTTGCTTGGCTCCCCTCATCTGTTTCTTGTTTTTGCTTTGGTTCACTGTGATGAACTCAGTTTTTCAGAAGCATTAGAATCGTTTGTGTCCTTTTCTACTGGCGTTTTCTTGCAATCCGTAGGATTACAATTCATAGGATTATAGGGGGCAAGATTCTGAGTGAACCTAAGATCTAATCCAGATATTGGGGTAGTGAAGTGCCAAAGCTAAGTAGCTGAATTGTTGACTGATAGTTTGGTTTTGTTAAACAGTCACTTAGAGATCTCTTAGTGACCCTCACCTATACATACCCAGCTGTCCTTTGGGCCATTGAAGGGAATTTTTCTGGTTCTGTAGGAACCTAGCCTTTTTGTTCGCAAAATCCTCTAATGGATTTTTTAAAATTACTATGCAATTAAAAGTCACTACATTTCATAACATTAAAAGTAATTTAACATAACTTAATGCTTATTCCATGCTCAGTCTCCCTAGTTTTGATAAACAAAAACCTTTACAGCTAGTTTCTTGAAGTTAGGATCCAGATGAATACCACATGTAGCTAGTGGTTGTTGAGATATTGTGATTTGTAATAACTGTATATTGACTCTTCCTTGGTTCTTGGCACAGAGCTTTTTTTTTTTTTTTTTTTAATTTTTTGGTCATGCTGTGCAGCATGTGGGATCTTATTTCCCTAATCAGGGATTGAACCCTCATCCCCTGCATTAGAAGCACAGTGTCTTAACCACTGGACCACCAGGGAAGTCCCAAGGGCAACTTATTTATTTATTTAAATTTATTTATTTTTGACTGTACCTTGTGGCTTGTGGGATTTTAGTTCCCCGACCAGGGATGGAAACAGTGAGAGCCTGGAACCCAAACCACTAGACTCTGGGGAACTCCCATGGAGCTCCTTTTTAAAAAACACTCGGAATTTCCTAAGTGATGAGAGGGATAAAGATGCCTTTTATTATGTTAGTAAGGTCTTCTGATAGCCCCTAGGTAACCAAGGGGCTGGCTACCTGGGGAACCCACGAAGTGATTTGAGGATATAAATTTTCAGTTCCACCTCCCTGGCCCCTGGGTAGGGGAGAGGACAAATTGAATCAGTTGCCAGTGGCCACTGATCATCAATCAATCATGCCTCTGTAATGAGGCCTCCATTGGGCTTACCTTGTGGCTCAGAATCTGCCTGCAATGTGGGGGAAGGTTCGATCCCTGTTTTGGGAAGATCGCCTGGAAAAGGGAAAGGCTACCCACTCCAGTATTGTGGCCTGGAGAATTCCATGGACTGTATAGTCCGCGGGTTCACGGAGTCAAAAACAACTGAGTGACTTTCATGTATACACATATAAAAACCCCAAAGGACCAGATTTGGAGAGCTTCAGGTTGGGGAACACGTGGAGATGTGGGGAGAGCGGTGCACCTAGAAAGGTGTGGAAGCTCTGCCCCTGTTCCCACACCCCTTTCCCCTGTACCTCTTCATCTGGCTGTGCATCTCTAGCCTTTATAACATCCTTGGTAACACACTGGTAAGTGTGAGTAAATGTGTCTCTGAATTTTGTGAGCCACTCTTAACAAATTAATTGAACCTGAGGAGAGGGTGGTGGGAACCTCTGATTTATATAGCTGGTTAGTCAGAAGCACAGGTAGCAACCTGGACTTCCAATTGGCATCTGCAGTGGGGGCAGTCTTGAGGCTGTACATACGCTGTGCAGTTCAGATAGATCATGTCAGAATTGAATTAATTGTTTGTTGGCATGGGAAAAAACACACACTGGAGTTCTGTTCCTTAGGGCTCTCTATTTTTTTTTAATTTATTTATTTTTAATTGAAAGATAATTGCTTCACAATACTGTATTGGTTTTTGCCATACATCAGTGTGAATCAGCCATAGGTATACATACGTTCCTGTCTCACATCCCAGCTCATCCTACCCCTCTAGGTTGTCACAGAACACTGTTTGAAGCTCCTTAGGGTTCTTCAAATCTCTAATACTCTACATATTTCATGTCATTGATTTATTGAAGAGGCTGGATCTGTTGATACATGAGATTATTTAAATGCTTAATAGTATTTAAGATTATTTATGTTAGTTTATTCAAGAACATTTTCCTACATGGCCAAAATTGCAAATCACACTTATTGATATTAATATAATCCAATGCTTAATGAGTATTCAAATTTTCCTGATTTTGTTTGGAAGTCTTTCATATCTGGATCATTTAAAGCAGGATCCAGCCCAGAACCAAACACTTCAGATGATTGTTTTGTTCTCTTAATGTGGTTTAATCTGGAACAGTCCCTTTTATTCACATCGAGAACTTGTTTACAAGAGGAGACTAGTGTCTTGCAGAATGACCCACTCTCTGAATTTGGCTTCTTTATCTCTCTAACTGTGCTGTCCACTGTAGTAACCACTGGTCCCATGAAGTTATTGAGGTTTTGAAATGTGGCTAGTTCACACTGAGATGTTGTGAGTATAAGACTAATAACCACAAATGTAAAGTATTTAACTAATAATTTTTATATTGAATATACACGTTGAAATGATAATCTAGGTATATCAGGTTAAATAAATCTTATTGCTAAAAATAATTTTACCTATTTATTTTTCTTAATGTAGCTACTAGAACATTTTGTTTGGCTCCCAGTATATTTCTATTAGATAGTGCTTTTCAGCAGATTTTGAAATTGCTACCCTAAAATGATTTCACATCAGCTTCCTGAGACATAGTAGAGGAAAAAAGGACATCAGTAGGCTAAAGTTTTCCTGAACTAGAATTGTATAACATTTAGTTGCCGTGTCCTTACATGTAGAAGCTAAATGATTTTCCATGGTAGATCTAGCCCAGAGCATTTTAAGACCTAATATAAACATGGCATTGTCCAATAGATGAAACAGCTGCTGAAGATTTTGAGTGTCCTGGTACCTGAAAGCATTAAATAATGTCAATTTGTAAGTGTGCCAGAGGCACGGTTGTTAATCTGATGCTGCTGACTTAAAGTGAAAAAAAAAATGTATGTAAGTCAATGAAAGTTCATGCTCATTTATTTTTCCGTTTGTTTCTTTTCAGCCTTGGAAAACCTTGAACAGACAAATGTCTCTGGTTTTGGATCATTGAAAAGTCAGCAGGACTTGCGAACCCCAGAGTTTGTGAGTACTACTTACTCTATCTTAAATTTGTATCAGTTACCTAGAGAAAGAGGGTTTGTTTGTCTTAAACTGAGTTCTTGGTTTCAGGGGCTCTAGGTCTGGCACACGTCTGGCTGGTAGGAATGTGTGTGCAAAGCTCTGGTCCTCTGGGGAGCAGGTTCCTGAAGTAGTGTCTTAGCATCATGCACCGTAAGCCCGCTGTTCACGCTGCTTGTAATGACGAATGAGAACTCTGCAGTAAAATGGTATCATGTTTCTAAAACTCCCCCTTTATTCACTGACACCCTTACTACAGTTTCTGCTATCCATAACCCTGGAAACCAGTCTAGTGAGCACATCCAGGACGTTGACCAGTCCGATTCATGTTTCATTCTGGAGTTTTCAGTCACACAACCTGTATGGGTACGTCTTGTAGGGCTATTCTATTGGTTGTTTCTGCTAAGAGGGGGACTAAATGCTCTCACTAAATTAGACTCATTAAAAATCAGCCATGGTTCCTACCCTCAAGGAATTAAAAATCTTATTAGGTGCTACTGGGATTGTATTCATGCCTTGTTTAAAGAAAATGGAGCACATAGGATGCTTGGTACAGAACGTCCTTGACTGGATTTTATATTGCGCTCTTTGAAGAGGGGGATGGGAAGAAGCATTTCTCTGACTCATGTACCACGTTACTGCACCAGATGTGTGAGCAGAGCATGCCAGGAGGCACCTAGATTTACTTTTTGCCCCCTGCTGCGCATGGCTTGTCCACCACATTAGCAATGGAAAAAAATCTGTTTTTCAAATTTATTTTTGAAATACAATATATAATCACCTCTCCAGTAATTGGCAGAGCACAGCTATTATTGATAGGGACAAAAAAAAACAAAAAAAGCCCACCCCACCTCATGATGTGGTTTCTTTCTTCTCATTGATTCTTTAAGGATCGCCCCCGCCATTCGGCCAAGAGTAAGGAAACTAGGCAGGGCTCTGGACTGAAAAGGGGCCACATAGGAGACTCTATCCACGGTGCCGTTTTATTTCAAAGTGTGGGACTCCTGTGGTGTACTAGCAGATTGCCTACTGTGAAAATCACTTGGATATAATAGAAAGACATAGTATTCAATGACTTCCCTATTATATTCAGTGAGATTTTCAGCAAAGCAAATTGTGACTGCTCACCAATATTCCCACATCTTAAAGTAGCAGAGCCGTTTTTGGTTTTTCCGATTTCTGCTATTACGGCCCCAAAGGAGAATTGACACAGATTTTTTTTTTTTCATGTTTGAGTATGATACTCGCGCAGACTTATGGAGCTGGCCCTTTTCTGTTATTTTCTTAACTGCTTTTTACTGATAATCTTTAAGCAATGTGTGTGCAGCTCTAAAAAGAGCTGTGTGCAGTAAGATGTCAGTATGCCTGGTAAACACATACATTGTCCACACCAGTTCCCCGTGTGAAAATAAAACAGACTTCAGTATGTAACAATGATGTTTGAAATTGGCATGCCTCAGCAGTGCCTTTGCTACAGTCTACTGGGAATTACACTGCTAATCTTCTTCCACCTTCATTGCTAACCCACCACTTTTCCCTTATCAAAGTGTGAAGACTGGTGAGACTAGGCTAGAATGACCACGGGTGGAACTCGAAGATCATAGGCTATGCTTCCTTTTGGGGACCCTTGTCTTAACAATGAGTCTTACAATACCCACACCGAAAGGAGATTTTTAGGTTAAGTCTCCATATTTTTGTTTTCCACTGTCATGCCTTAAAGAATATCTAGAGTCATTTCTGTAGACCACATGATGGTGCTGAAATTGTTAATCAGAGTTTCCTTATTTGAGTGGCTGATATAAGATCTCCATGTCCTGGCTAGTATCATTCTCTGATTGTGTGTTCACATTGTGTTCAGGGAGGAATCTGTGATTTTCTTGCGTTTTATAGACTTTCACATGTACTTTTGTTTTATTGACTATGCCAAAGCCTTTGACTGTGTGGATCACAGCAAGCAGTAGATAATTCTTCAAGAGATGGGAATACCAGACCACTTGACCTGCCTCTTGAGAAATCTGTATGCAGGTCAGGAAGCAAGTTAGAATTGGACATGGAACAACAGACTGGTTCCAAATCGGGAAAGGAGTTTGTCAAGGCTGTGTATTATCACTCTGCTTATCTAACTTATATGCAGAGTACATCATGATAAATCGTGAACTGGATGAAGCACAAGCTGGAATCAAGATTGCTGGAAGAAATATAAATAACCTCAGATATGCAGATGACCACACTTATGGCAGAAATTGAAGAACTAAAGAGCCTCTTGATGAAAGTGAAAGAGGAGAGTGAAAAAGTTGGCTTAAAACTCAACATTCAGAAAACTAAGATCATGGCATCCAGTCCCATCACTTCATGGGAAATAGATGGGGAAACAGTGGAAACAGTGACAGACTTTATTTTCTTGAGCTTCAAAATCACTGCAGATGGTGACTGCAGCCATGAGATTAAAAGATGCTTGCTCCTTGGAAGAAAAGTTATGACCAACCTAGATAGCATATTAAAAAGCAGAGACATCACTTTGCCAACAAAGGTCTGTCTAGTCAAAGCTATGGTTTTTCCAGTATTCGTGTATGGATGTGAGAATTGGACCATAAAGATGTCTAAGTGCCAAAGAATTGATGCTTTTGAACTGTAGTGTTGGAGAAAACTGTTGAGAGTCCGTTGGACTCCAAGGAGATCCAACCAGTCTATCCTAAAGGAAATCAATCCTGAATATTCATTGAAAGGACTGATGCTGAAGCTGAAACTCCAATACTTTGGCCACCTGACGCAAAGAACTGACTTATTTGAAAAGACCCTGATGCTGGGAAAGATTGAAGGCGGGAGAAGGAGGGAGCGACAGAGGATGAGATGGTTGGATGGCATTACCGACTCGATAGACATGAGTTTGAGTAAGCTTCAGGAGTCGGTGATGGACAGGGAGGCCTGGCGTGCTGCAGTCCATGGAGTCACAGAGTCCAACACGACTGAGTGACTGAACTGAGCTGATAGACTTTCACATGTCTGATGCTCATTACCTGCTGCATCTTTTGTAGCATGTGTATAGCTGTTCATGTTTTCTCCTCAGTATCAGTCTAGCCCATGGTCTCCCAGTTCCACGGTAAACATCTATTCCCCAAACTGCGGTCTCCATGGTAAACAAACAGGAGATATAGAAGCCACCTTGAGAATAGGGTTCTCAGGGGAACCCGGTGTGATATTTAAGGGAAGCCTCTTTTGTAGACAGAAAGTTACAGCATCAGTAAGAATGGGTGGCTCTCGTTGGGTAGGGAGGCCGATTGGGAACATGCCAGGACAGAGTCGGGTAAGTTGACCCAAACCAAAATCTTAAATTAGGACAGTGACAGCAGTGCAAATTTGGGAGCAAAATGAGCCCAAAGACAAAGCAAAACTGAAAGCAGAAAAGGCAGAGTAGAATAAAAGGAACTGAGGAATCCGTATTCTGTTCTTCTCAGGGTGGCATTTTGGAAGGTCCAGCTGTAGTTTGCTGAGTTGAACTGAAATAAAGTAAGTCTTAGACCATGTTTACTCAGGCCTTATCCTCAAATAGTTCAGATTTTAGAAGGCTCCAGAGCCGTGTTTTTATACAGTGGAATGTATTTATATCGTTTGACCAAGGGGGAGCACAGAATTATTATCGCTATTACTTTGTTTCCTTCAGCTGTTGTCTTTCTTTCATTTGAAACAAGTCCTGAAAACAGTGCTCCTTGCGGCATGATAAGGACATTAAAAGGTTTCCTTCCCAGCCCAGGTGTCTGTAATGTGACTAGTCGAACAAAGTACCACTGTATTGTCTGTGTAAATCGTGGGTAGGAAATGCTCTCGTGAACCCCTCCTGTGCCTGCAGACAACGGCCACCTTGTAGGGCCGTGATCTCATGATCACGTGTTGTCTCGTGATCTCGTGCTGCTCGTCCCTACCTCCCACTCCACTCTGCAGGTTGAAGTGGGTGAGGTTAGCTGAACCATGCTGACATAAGGGGTAAGTGGAGATGTGGACACTGGTGCATGAGTTGTTGCCACCCCAAACTTGTGAGGAGCTGGGAACATGTTGAAACTGGACATCGAGCCGCTCTGAGGTGAGATGCATGTGTGGGTGATGGTCAAAGTGAAAGAGTCTTGGCTAAAGACTGACCTTTCAGAGAGTCCCTTGGTGACCTCACTGTGGTGGAAAACCACCTCAGTTGTGGTTTGGTTTTTTGTTCAAGCACAATAAAAATCTGCATTATGACTGCTTTGTTAACTTAATATTTTATCCCAAATATTTTCCCATTCTGTTCTTTCCCCAGTTTTCATGGCGGTATAATCGACGTGTAGCATAGTGTACATTTGAGCTGTACAGCTCCATGCTGGTTTTTTGTCTCTGACATTGCTATCTTTGCTGACATTTTCTGTTCACTGTGTCAGTAAACTATAATTCATCACATTAGGAATTTTCAAAGCAGTTAGTTCCAGAGGAATCTCATCGAGTAAATGGTGGCATGGTTGGATGCTCTGTGACCATGTGATTGGTGACTATCATTTTGGGACCCGGACCCTGAATGTAGATGGGGTGCAAGATGACAGGTATCAGAGTCTGAAGAAGGGGATCAACCAAAGTGAGGCTGGGGACTGAGTACCAGAGACCCAGATAAACGTGTAGAGTTCACACTGAGAAGTGGAGACTACAGCACTAGGCAGTCTGGTTAGAACCAGGGATGGGGAACCATTCACATGGTGACGGAGCAGATAAGGGTGGCCCTGCAGAATGGCAGCACAGACATGGGGCATCCCAGGCTCCCACTAGTGTCCCCATTCCCAGATATAGTTGAGAGCAAAGGCGATATGATGTTTCAGTGCAGGGATGCAGCAGGCATGACTGCCCAGCAGACCCCAGGTTGATTCCAAACCCCAAGGAGTAGGAAAAAACCTGGGGGTTGGGGGCTAATAGGCAGAAAGTTTGGGTAGTGGTCAAGGCTCTGTGTAGAAACCCTGCCTCTGTTGGCACTAACCCAGGAACTCACATGGGCCTGATTGCTTGAGTATACATGGGGTGAAGGATAGGGTATGGAGAGGAATTCTCATCTAGCAATCACGGATCTATCCAGCAGCAAGCTGGATAGAAACCAGGCTGCAGTCAATATGGAAGCACATGGAATGAAATAACAGGGCTAAAAAATTACATTTTAAGATTTAAGTCTTGAGAATAAGAGCCTCTTTTTTGAGTTTTTCAAGTTTTTCAAGTTTCAAATAGTTCAAGTTTTTCCAGAACTTGAGATTTCTGTCTGACTCTCTGGATGTTTTAGAGGCAGGACTTCCCTGACAGCTCAGCTGGTAAAGAATCTACCCACAATGTGGGAGACCTGGGTTGGGAAGATTCCCTGGAAAAGGGAAATGTCACCCACTACAGTATTTTGGCCTGGAGAATTCCAAGGGCTGTATAGAATTCCATGGGGTCACAAAAAGTCAGACACAACTGAAGGACTTTCACTTTCAGGCTTCTTATTATCCCTTATCTCATGTCAGTTGATGATGTTTCCTTTGTTTAGCTTCTATGAGATTTGGCATAAGTAATACGAAAAAGTCTAGACTGGCAAAAGAGTATAGGATTATAACAGGATAAATCAGGGAAGATGATGAGAAACCACAGAATTTAGAAAAGACAGACTCAGGAAGATGAGAATTAAAGTGGAGCAGGTATGTTCCCTTAGTTCAGCACTCATGATTATGCAGAGAGAAGGATGTGGGAAGAGTACTTACGCTATTTGGAATTTTGTTTAACTGCATTCTCTTTTTGAGAGAGGATACTACCACTAGGGCTTCCCTGGAGGCTCAGTGGTTAAAGAATACACCTGCAATGCAGGAGACACAGGTTCGATCCCTGGGTGGGGAAGATTCCCTGGGGAAGGAAGAGGCAACCTACTCCAGCATTCTTGCCTGGAGAATTCCATGGACAGAGGAGCCTGATGGGCTACAGTCCATGCAGTTGCAAAGATTCAACCATGGCTGAGCATGCCTGTACTACTTAATAGAAAATACAATTGATTTCCTGAAATTCAAATTTGATTGTCTTTAACTAGGTGAAGATAGATGTGACCCTGAAGAGTTAAGATATTAACTCATTAAACAAATATTTACTTGGTATCTACTGTTTTAAGGCCTATGGTGGACAAACAGAAAGCATTCTGCATGTGTGGAGCTTGCGTTTTGGTAGTGCAGATATAAAACACAAAATAAAATACACAGGATGATATTAAATCCTTCAGAGAAGGAAGGATTATTTGTGTGTGTTGTGCAGGGAGTTGGTTATGGTTTTCAGCAAGGTGTACAAGCATATCTCCCTGAGAAGGTGAGGAGTGGAAAGGCCTGAAGCAGGGGTGCTGGAGCAGACTCTTTGGAAATCTAGATGAAGAGCATCCCAGGCACACAGAAGAACATGCACAAAGGTCTTGATGTGGGAGTTGGTGAAATGTTTGAGGAAATGGAAGGAGGCCAGTGTGACTGGAGTAGAGTGAAGGGTGGTGAGAATAGTAGCTAGTGGGGACTTTACAGGTGATTGCAAACACTTTGATTTTACTCTGAGTTGGGAACTTATTTGAGGATGTTGTCTGGGAAAAAAAATGCACAACCTAACAGTTGAGAGTTATGTTTTATTCAGTGGACTTAATCTTAAGACTTCAAGCCCAGGAGACAGCAACTCAAGTAACTCTCAGATACTGCTCCGAAGAGTCAAGCGGGCAAGCAAAGATATACAGAAGTTTTTGCAACAAAAGACCAAGTGGTCAGTCTTAATGAGAAAATACCAGACATCTCAAATTAACGAATTTAGTGCTTTGCTATGTAAGAGAAGGTAAGAGTCTGGGCTCACTGGAACTACCCCTTTGATATGCACCTTAGCTCTCTGGGGCCAGTATCCTCTGTTTTCTCATCCTGCGTCTCCTCAGGTACACCATCGGGGGTCTCTGCAGCGGCTAGCTGTCCGATGGGCTTGGCAGTGAGCAGTTTGTCTCCATCCCGAGTTCCCTCAGGGCTCACTGTCCAGGAGGCTGCCATGTGATGGAACATCCTTTGTTTACTGATACGGGCAGACAACATTTGAGTTCTCAGGGGTAACCCTTGGGAGGGCTTCCCTGGTGAATCAGACAGGAGTGAGGAGGAAGAATTTGTGGAATGATGACCTTGACAGGGCAAGAAGGGGGTGGTGGGGTGGGTGTCCCCCCATAGCTGTAGAGACGGTTCATTCCTAGGGACAGGGGGGAGGCCAGCTTGTTGGGGCCCAGGTGGAGCAGTTCAGTAGATTTACTAGTAGGAGCTTGTTGAAGTTTTTACTTAATTGCTTCCCATTTACCAATGAAATGGGAAACAAAGCCTAGCTAAGGTTGAGGAAGAAAAGAGATGAAGAGGTCTGAAGAGAGAGAAGTTATGAGACAGTCATCTGAGAGTGAATGCACTGGGTAATGGAACATGATGGCCTGGCGGCCCTAAGAGCCCACTTGAGGTCAGCTGTTTTTCCTATTCAAGTCCAGCTTGCGGGGAGCAGGTGTGGAGTAGGTAGAATTTGATTTAACTTATTTGGGGGTCAGTTCAGCAAAAGAAGATAAGGATGAGAGAGTTGCAGGGTCTTTGTAACAGTAGAGACCACAGACATGAGGAAGAAGAGACAGTAGGATCAATAGATTTAGTCTGTAGTGGGGTTTGGTAATTTTTGGAATTTGTGGTATTGAAGAGAGTGAACTGGAAAGATAGGAGGCTGGAGTTGGAGAGTCAGATGTGTATAATTGAAGGTGAAGTTGCAGTAAGTGGTACAGAACAGGCTTGGGCTGTGAGCTCGGGAATGCAAGGCTGAGAAAGGGTGGAGCCACAGGGAAAGGGTGTGGGAAGGATTACATTTGTGGAGAGAGAAATCCCTAAGAATTATGTCTGGAGTAGTGTGTTGGAGAAGTTAACAGTGAGCCAGGGCTTAAGTCTCCAAGGAATAAGGGGCAGTGACTCGAGAATCAATAGATGGCTGCAAAAGGAGAGCGCTGGAGAGGCTAAAGAAAATCTGGAGCATGGCCAGAGGGAAGCTAAGAAACAGATGAAGTGGTGAGTAGTTTTACGAGTTTTGTAGGGGTCGTCATCTCAGGATTTGTCAACCTCAGCACCGCTGACATTTTGGTCTGGATTTCTCTTTGTTATGGGGGCTTTCCTGTGCATTATAGAATGTTTAGCAGCATCCTTGGCCTCTGCCCACAAGATGCAAAGGACCCTCTCCCCAGCCAGATAGCTCCAGACATTGCTCAATATCCCCTGGAGACAAAACTGTCCCCATTTGAGAGCCACTGAGTGAAATGACCAACCTAGACAGCATATTAAAAAGCAGAGACATTACTTTGTCAACAAAGGTCCGTCTAGTCAAGGCTATGGTTTTTCCAGTGGTCATGTATGGATGTGAGAGTTGGACTATAAAGAAAGCTGAGCACCGAAGAATTGATGCTTTTGAACTGTGGTGTTGGAGAAGACTCTTGAGAGTCCCTTGGACTGCAAGGAGATCCAACCAGTCCATTCTGAAGGAGATCAGTCCTGGGTGTTCATTGGTAGGACTGATGCTGAAGCTGAAACTCAAATACTTCGGCCACCTAATGCAAAGAGCTGACTCATTTGAAAAGATCCTGATGCTGGGAAAGATTGAGGACAGGAGGAGAAGGGGATGACAGAGGATGAGATGGTTGGATGGCATCACTGACTCGATGGACATGGGTTTGGGTGGACTCTGGGAGTTGGTGATAGACAGGGAGGCCTGGTGTGCTGCGGTTCATGGGGTCACAAAGAGTCAGACACAACTGAGCAACTGAACTGAGTGAAATGAATACTGAAAAGGCATTGAGGTCACTGGTGTCCTCGGATAGAGCTGCTTCTCGGGAGCGTGGAGATGCTCCTATAATCCATGTTAGGGCGGATCATGGAACGAGAAGGAGAAAAGGAGGTAGAAAATACTGAGCTCTCTTTCAAGGAAGGGGTTTGACTCTGAAGGGCTCAGAGAACTAGAGGAGAATATGAAGGCCAGGGATGGTTTTTTTCTGTCAAATAGAGAAACTTGAACAGGTTTTAATGGTGATAGGAAGGATCCACATGAGAGGAACTGTTGACTCTAGAGGAAAGTACAACTTAGAAAATGGCCGTGGATGGTTTGTAGATATAAAGGAATCAGCATTCCGTAGGAAGAGCATTGTCTCCTGAGACACAGGTGCAGTGGGCTGATGCTGTTGGTTTATGGCTTTGATGGAGAGAAGCTGAGGGAGTTCCCATCTGACTGCTTCAAGTTTCAGCTGCTGAGAGTGAAGAAAACGCTAAGTGTGAGGAGTCAGCATTTTGAAGTACTTGTGGAGAACTGGGGACCAAGCTGACCTGGAGAAACTGAGGAAAAAGTGGTAGGCTTTCTGAAGGCCCATGTGGGGCTGAGGACTCTCAATTTATGATGAGGCCAAGCTGCCCTGCTGCGGCTTCTCTCCAGCATCACTCAGACACCGAGAAAGCACATAGCTAGTTTTAGCCAGAGTCGGAACTTTGCTCAGTGACCTTGATGGAAAGGGTTCTGGTAAGAGTGTTACTGAAAGGATGACCTGGTTATGGAACTTTAAGAAAGAAGGAAGAAAAAGAGGATCAGCAGATTAATTAGGAAAAGTCATGGGACCTCTGTGGTCACTGTGAAATGAGAAGATGTTGTTGTCTTCAGAAAGAGGGGTTCTTGAGTAGGTGACTTTGGAACAGAAAATGTTTCAAGTGATGACAAGGTCCAGGGTGGGACCTTGGAGGTTAATACATGAAAGGGAGAAGCACATTGGAGATGAAGAGTCCAGTTACTGAAAGGCCAGTGTGCACTGGTCTTATCTGTGAATGCAGATGTGCTTCTGGTCTGATGGGAGACCTGGAACAGAGAGGGACGATGTGAGCTGGGGCCAGATTTGCACTGAACTAGAAGCAGCAGCTAAGAAGTAGGGGATGCTAGGCTCTAGGCAAGCCTGGGGGTGTATTCTACTTGCATGGACCTAAAAGGAACTATTTCTTCCCCCAAGAACACTGGAGAGTGATGATCTGGAAGTGGCACAGAGAACCAGGGAACTGTAAGTCTTTCTGCCCCTGAGGTGTGAACGCTCTGGGGGAAAAATCAGAGCCAGCCGAGTCTGCAGCTTTGTTTCCATGTTTTGATTCAAAATGGTTGGTCAAGTTTTGTTTCAAAGTGGGCTCAAGGATCAATTTTCATCTTTATTTCCTGCACTCTCCCCCCAAATCCAGACTTCATTTTTTTTTTTTTTCTAGTCTAAATGACCCTGAGGCAACTGAATTGGTTCTGGGTCTATTGAGAATAAGGTTTATTTTATGGTCAATCCAGGGTCTTCCTTGGAAATCCTGAGAAACCCAACTTAAGTCCCAAAGACTGCCTCGGACTCCAAGATCTTCAGGATTGAGAAGACTGGGAATAAAGCTTCCATTCAAGTATTTCTATTCTCTTGTGCCTTCTGCAAATAAAGAAACAGACCGGCTTTGCCTTGTAGCTTTATGGCACCAAGTTCACTAAACTAAAGGAGACAAAAAAAGCGCAACTAAAAAGCGTTTCTCCAAAGAAGACATGCAGATGGCCAAAAATCACATGAAAAGATGTTCAACAGCACTAATTCTTAGAGAAATGCAAATCAAAACTACAGTGAAGTATCACCCCACGCAGGTCAGAATGGGCATCATTGAAAAGTCTACAGACAATAAATGCTGAAGAGGGTGTGGAGAAAAAGGAACCTTCCTACACTGTTGTTGGGAATGTAACTTGATACCCCCTCCCCCCCATTATGGAGAACTGTATGGAGGGTTCCTTAAAAAAAACTAAAATAGAGCTACCATATGACCCTGCAATCCTACTGCTGGGCATATATCCAGGAAAAAACCGTAAGTTGAAAAGATACATGTACCCCAGTGTTTGTTGTAACACTGTTTACAATAGCCAGGACATGGGAGCAACTTGAATGTCCATTGACAGAGGAATGAATAAAGAAGATGTGGTACATATATACAATGGAATATCAGCCATAAAAAAGGAATGAAATAACGCCATTTGCAACAATATGGATGGACCTAGAGATTATCATTATAAGTGAAGTAAGTCAGAGAAAGATAAATATGATATCACTTATATGTGGAATCTAATAAAAAATAATACAAATGGACTTATTTACAAAACAGAAATAGACTCACATATATTGAAAGCAAATTTATGGTTACTAAAGGGGATATTGGGGTGGGATGGGGCAGAGAGTGACAAATTAGGAGATTGGGATTAACATATATTCACTAATATATATAAAATAGATAACTAATAAGGACTTACTGTGGGCTTCCCTGCTGGTGTTAGTGTTAAAGAATCTACTTTCCAGTGCAGGAAATGCAAGAGACATGGGTTCAATCCCTGGGTCAGGAAGATCCCCTGGAGGAGGGCATGGCAATCCACTCCAGTATTCTTCCCTGGAGAATCCCATGGACAGAGGAGCCTGGTGGGCTACAGTGCATAGCGTCACAGAGAGTCAGACACAAGTGAAGTGACTTAGCACACAGTACAAGAGCCTACTGTATAGCACAGTGAACTCTGCTCACAATTTTGTGATAACTTATATGCCATTGCCTTATCCATATGAAACTGAAAAGAAACTGAAAAAGAAGGTGTGTGTATATATGTGTGTGTGTGTATATATGTGTACATGCACGCTAAGTCACTTCAATCGTGTTCGACTCTTTGTGACCCCATGGACCGTAGCCCTCAGACTCTTCTGATCTTGGCATTCTCCAGGGAAGAATACTAGAGTGGGTTGCCATGGCCTCTTCCCAGGGATCTTCCTGACTCAGGGATTGAACCCGGGCCTCCTGTGTCTCCTGCATTGGTTCTTTACCACTAGCACCACCTGGGGAGCCTATGCACACACACACACACACACAACTAATTCACTTTGCCGTATATCTGAAACTAACACAACATTGTATGTCAATTCTATTCAAATAAAAAACCTTTTAAAAAGAAGGGGTATCACCCAAACAAAGGAATGTTAATTTGGCATAAGGATGGTCAAAAAGGGAAATGAGATCAAAGGTAAATAGACTAGTAAGATTTCCTAAATTGGTCCATTTGCTGTGGTAGAAATTCACAGGGCATTTCGGTGTTGAAAGCTTTTTGTGCATTCAAGAGGAAAAAAAGTGATGGTGTTTTTCCTGAATCTGGAGGAAGAGGATCTACTCATATGTTTTATGTGATTGATTCAGAAGCTACATCTGTGGATTTGCTAGGGTTGGGGCCTAGGAGCAAAAGGCAGTCTAAGACACAAAAATCTGAGAAATTTCTTTCTGAGTCACTTCTCTGGAATGCAGAGTGTATTTTCCCAGAGCAACAGTCATCAATGGTGAGTAGGCTTCTATACCCAGCCAGGCCAGACTTGCTAAACGCAGCTGAACACAGAGTGCTAAGAAGTGTTCATTCTGTGCATTAGCACTGATCCTCTGGAATACTCCAACTTTATTTTTTTCCATTATTACTAAAGAAGGGCAAATAAAACTAAGGTGCAGAGCGAGTGAGTGAGCTGAGGCCTGTGAACAAATGCTTAGCGTCATGAAAGAGAAGGAAAGACTTTGAGTTATGTTAAACCCTGAAGCAGTGAGGAGTCCCACACCTGAGGAGGAAAATTTAATGGTACAAGATGACAGAGAAAAAAAGAGCTCATCAGCTTCTATATTACTACTTTTGTCTTTTCTGCTAATGAAGGTTTTCTGCTTATCTTTTGATTGCAATGGCTCAAGTTCTAATATGGGGCTATAGAAGCCCACGCTACACTAGACAGTTTTAGAAAGGAATACAATTTTTCCAAAGCAGTTTAAGCTTCCTGACTAGAAAAATTATGTATCTATCAGGGCATTAAAAGAGCTTATAAATTTGTTCATGGAACCACAGCTGATAATCTTGAGGTCATATGGGGACCAGGACAGGTGCCAGAAGAATAGAAAGAGGGACAAATGTGATGGTCTTCAAAAAGGGATGGGGTTGGGTGGAAGTTTGGCATGATGGACTATATTCTGATAAATGGAGACATTGAAGCTGGGGCATTTATCTCCAGGGATATTACAGCTGAGGTTTTTTTTTTTTAAGCAGATGGGTTGTGACTGTTAAAAGGTCATCAGGAACCAACTTGAGTTCAGTAAAACAGTAAAAATAAGTCATGTCAAACTGACAGCATGTTCCTTTTCTTTCCTTTTTTTTTTTCATGGGCATTATTAGGCTTTTAGAATAGGAGAAAGCTGCAGACATTTTGTGTCTTGAGTTTAGCGAGGTGTGTGGGAAAATAATCATTTTTAAATACAGATTGAAGAAATGTGGGCCTAGTGAGAGTGTGCTTATCTGGGCAATTGATCTTGCCAAGACTGCGGAATAAGGATGGAAATCAATTTCTAGAGGAGACAAAAATCAATATGAATTAAAGTCAGCTCCAGCTCCTAATTCGTAAGTATCAGTTGCCTAAGGAAAGATCACAAGAGCTGAGGCCAATAACTGATCGCATGGAGGCTATAATTAAACTCAGTATGAATTGAGCATGTAATAACGATGTCAGAAATTTTATGTGAATCTGGGTTGTATTCACACCTATCTATCCAAAACCAAGAAATTACTAGACTTTTTCTGTTCAATATTGGTGAAGCCACCTCCCCATCTGGGTGCTCCATTTGAAGGGAAAATGTATGGAGAGGAGAAAGGTGAGCATGGTGGTGGATCCTGACCCAGGCAAGAAAATGACGGCAGGTACATACTTTGACAGTGGTAATAGGTAGATGATGGTGCAAAATATGGTATTAAAACCTAGGGATAGAAGGTATACATAGGCAGACAGATTGCATTTCAGTAGAAAGACGGTCTCATAATTGAGCTACCTTGGAGTCGTTCACAAACGGACAGACTAGGTAGTAGTCTCGGCAGATGATGAATACTTGGCCAAGCCAGTGGGGAAGGAAAGGAAGGGCGTGCATGTTTTATGTGCTGCAGGACTTGGTAGTTGATGGAAAGTGGGGAAGGAGGGAAAGAGGATGTTTCTGGGAATGTACCATTTAGTCAGTTACATTTGGCTCATGGATGCATCTGAGTTGCTTTTGTTCTATTTTTTAGTTCCCTAATTCAGCCTATTGTCATCAGCAGCCAAATGACGTAATTAATTAAAACCCTTTCCTCCACAGAGCAGTGTTCATTCTACCTGGTTTTATTCCCTGGTTTCAGAAGCCCTTGACTGTAAAATGCTTTGTGAATGGCTCTCCCACAGTGCATCCCATTTGAAATTCAGCAAGCTATCTGTTATCTGGGGAAAGTCAAAATTAATTTGACAAAAACATGCATGAGGAAAGCAGGGAGCCCTGGGCATTCTGAACAAAGATGTGATAGCAGTATTTACCATGGAACTCATTTGATTATAAGTCATCTAGAAGCATATCGCAGTAATGGCCAGAAAAGCCCACAAAAGCAAAAGAATTGAGTTAAAGCTGAAAGTCTGCCAGTAAATGACCTGACCGTGCCGTGACCTAAAAAACAGCGCTAATGTAAAAAAGTTGTAATAAAAATTTAAAGAGAAACACAGAACTTGGTGGAAATGTAAACACAATATGAATTCACAGGATTCCTAGAAAATTGAAAAGGGGAGCTCAGTGAGATTTCAGCTGTAGCTGACCCTCCCGC
This sequence comes from Bos indicus, assembly GCF_029378745.1. NCBI lineage: Eukaryota > Metazoa > Chordata > Mammalia > Artiodactyla > Bovidae > Bos > Bos indicus. Next base: position 35,079,844 of record NC_091764.1, on the reverse strand, counting down.
ATTTTGAACTCTTCATTAATTTGGAAGGCTTAAGGGCTCTGGAAAGAGGATTTAAAATTCTTTCATTCCTGAAGTCTTAATACTTAACTGTAGTTTTTCTTATTTCAACAATAATAATAAAAAGTGCATTTTTACTCAAGTCTCAAATATATTCCTTAAGTCTGTCTCTGGTTTGAGGGAAAAAAAAAAAAAACCAACAACTATAAATATGCTTTTACCCTGAAAACCCTAATGGCTCCTTCAAAAAAGGAAAATGTATTTACAGTTCCTTCTCCCAAGCCACTTTTTGAAATGTAGATTAATGTGATCTGACAGATTGTAATGGCTACTGAAGAGAATTTTCATTAATTATAATGGACAAACCAATAATATGGATCTTTACAATGTTAATATGAATTAAAACATATCAAGTCAAGGCCATACTTGAAGCTGGATTAAAATTTGACTGTGAAGTCCAAATCCATTAGAATAAAAACACATGATGAAAGTTTTGACAGATCATTTACTGATGCTAATGGTATCACCACCCTTTCATGAACTTTCATGAGCCTCAAGTGTTTTTAACAAGTAAACTAAATAAACTATCTTGTGAGAGAGGAAGTAAGAAAGTTGAGAGAGGTGAATGAGAGGATGCACTTCTGTAACTTTGAAAAGTGTTTTTATTTTTTTGAATATTTTTTTTCTTTTTCATAAAAGAAAGTCCTAAAAGCACCCCTAGGAAATTAAGCATGATGGAATTCCAGGGGATCGGAAGCCCTCCATCCCTTCGCGGCTCTGCTCTCAGTCCCTTGGGGAAAAAGTTGATTTTCCTTTTAGGAGCTCAGTCTCCTCATGTATAAGTTCAGTTCAGTTCAGTTACTCAGTCATGTCTGATTGTTTGTGACCCCATAAACTGCAGCATGCCAAGCCTCCCTGTCCATCACCAACTCCCAGAGTCCACCCAAACTCATGTCCATTGAGTCGGTGATGCCATCCAACCATCTCATCGTCTGTTGTCCCCTTCTCCTCCTGCTTTCAATCTTTCCCAGCATCAGGGTCTTTTCAAATGAGTCAGCTCTTCGCATCAGGTGGCCAAAGTATTGGAGTTTCAGCTTCAACATCAGTCCTTCCAGTGAACACCCAGGACTGATCTCCTTTACAATGGACTGGTTGGATCTCCTTGCAGTCCAAGGGACTCTCAAGAGTCTTCTCCAACACCACAGTTCAAAAGCATCAATTCTTTGGTGCTCAGCTTTCTTCACAGTCCAACTCTCACATCCATACATGACTACTGGAAAAACCATAGCCTTGACTAGACAGACCTTTGTTGGCAAAGTAATATCTGTGCTTTTTAATATGCTGTCTAGGTTGGTCATAACTTTCCTTCCAAGGAGTGAAGTGAAGTGAAGTGAAGTCGTTCAGTCGTGTCTGACTCTGCGACGCCATGGACTGTAGCCTACTATGCTCCTGCATCCATGGGGTTTTCCAGGCAAGAATACTGGAGTGGGTTGCCATTTCCTTCTCCAGAGGATCTTCCTGACCTAGGGATCAAACCCAGGTCTCCTGCACTGTAGGCAGACACTTTACCATCTGAGCCACCAGGGACTCCAAGGAGTAAGTGTCTTTTAATTTCATGGTTGCAGTCACCATCTGCAGTGATTTTGGAGCCCAGAAAAATAAAGTCAGCCACGGTTTCCACTGTTTCCCCATCCATTTGCCATGAAGTGATGGGACCAGATGTGATGATCTTAGTTTTCTGAATGTATAAAAGCAGAAAAATCAGCAGTAGATTTCCTCACAAGAGTGTCGTTCAGTGACTGCACAGGGGTTGAAAAGCATTTTAGCTATCTGAAAAGTGTGTTCATAAAATAATAATACAGTGAGAAGTCTTATCTAACATTTATGGATTGCAAGTCGGCAAAGCATCTTGCAGGCACGGGGCTAGCCAGCCTTGCAGTGCCCCAACCCATATTCTTCAGTGTAGCCAAACCCTCCTCCTGCTCTTGCAGATTAAATCAGACTATGTTGATCTCAGGAATTGGTTTTGCTGTCCTTAGATCGAGCTCACAGGAGCATTTGTAGCTTTTGCTGCTAAGAAAGTAGTTACAGACACTTTGGTGCCTACCAAACGATCTCTGGGTTGAGAATTAATCATGCCTGGCAGTATCACAAATACCAACAGTACAGTCTGTTAATAAATACATATATAGAGCATTTATTGACACTTGCTGATAGAGTTTTCAGTTGAAATAAGAGCTACTTAAATTATGCACTGTTTTGAATAACCACTATCAGCTTCTCTAAATATTGCAGTAAAATTTTTATGTATCCCATCACATAATAATTCATTAATCAGTGTGCTTCAAAGAATAATATTAAGCTGTATATCTCAGGGTTTGCCCTCAAGATCAAGAGTGGGTATACTGTTGCCTGTATCCCCTGCACACTGTATTATTATCTGACAGATGTTAAATCATGTAACTGATGCTGGTTGGTTGGCTGGTTGAAAGAATGTAAGACGGTGTGCTGTGTTTGATGATTTTCAGTGGCACTTACAGCAAAAGTGCCAGAGGAGTTCGGCTTGGACTGTAGTTCTCAGCCTTGGCTGTGTGTCAGAATTACCGGAGAACCTCTTTTAAAACATGAACGCCCACGCTCCGCCTTCATGTACTAATCTTGCTCTTGCCTATGTTTATATACAGAACCTGAGTGTGTTTATATAAAGTTTACAAGGGTGACTCAAATGTGCAGCCAGGTCTAGCATCATTGTCTTTGAAAAATCAGGTTTGTATTTTTGAAGAAGGTGGTATGTATTGCAACCTTGAAGAGTACATTTTATCAGGTGCTAAAATCTGTACCAGTCAAGGTTTTACCAGAACGCAGAACTTATAGAATATCTAGACACAAACACACGCGTGTAAGCATATGTGTATGTGTGTGTTTGGCTATGTCTGTACGTGTGTATGGGCTTCCCAGGTAGTGCTTGTGGTAAAGAACCTGACTGCCAGCGCAGGAGGCCTGAGAGACACAGGTTTATTCCTGGATTGGGAAGATCCCCTGGAGAAAGGAATGGCATCACACTCCAGTATTCCTGCCCAGAGACTCCCATAGATAGAGGAGCCTGGTGGAAAAGAGTTGGACACAACTGAGGCAACTTAGCACACACACATACACATACATGTATATACACAAATGTACATGTATGTATCTGTATTAATACACACACAGAGAGAAATATTTATTAAAGAGACTTATCTCAAGGAACCTGCTTCCACAACTGTGGGTTCTAATCTGTGGGGCAGAGAGGCAGGAAGGGCAGGCTGGAAACCCCTGGGTAGGGGCAGACACTGCAGTCTCGAGACGGAATTTCTTTTTCTCAGAGAGGCCTCAGTTTTTTTAAGGCCAGCCAGCTGCCTACCTGAGTCCCACTTAGATCATTGAGAATAATTTCTGTTCCCTAAAGTAATCTGATTACCACATCAGTTAACCACATCTACAAAATAAGTTCATAGCAACTCTTAGATTCGTGTCTGATTGCTTAAGTTCCCTGGTGTCTCAAGATGGTAAAGAATCTGCCTGCAATGTGGTAGACCTGGGTTCGATCCCTGGGTTGGGAAGATCCCTTGGAGGAGGGCATGGCAACCCTCTCCAGTATTCTTGCCTGGAGAATCCCCATGGACAGAGGACTGGTGGGCAACAGTCCATGGGGTCAAAAAGAGTCCAACATGACTGAGCAACTAAGCACAGCATAGCACAGAACCCAGGCAAGGTGGTGCATAAACCCAACCGTCTCAGTAGATATTTTACTGGAGGGTATCCAAATAGCACAGCCTAAGTCAAGAAATGAAAGTGGAAGAGGGTGAGGTATGCTCAGTTTGTATCCAGCACAAAGTTGATCTAGGGAAGTGGAAGAAAATGAAGTTAAAAAGTTAGTTCTATGAACTTATAGTTGCCAGGGAGGGAGAGTGGGGAGAAAGGATAGTTAGGGAGTTTGGAATTGATATGTACACACTGCTATATTTAGAATGGATAACCAATGAGGACCAACTGTATAGCACAGGGAATTCTGCTTAATGTTATGCAGCAGCCTGGATGGGAGGAGAGTCTGGGGGAGAATGGTTACATGTATACGTATGGCCGAGTTCCTTTGCTGTCCACCTGAAACTGTCACAACATTGTTAATCGGCTATACCCCAATATAAAATCAAAAGTTAAAAAAAATATAAAAGTTACTTTCGGGTAGACTGTAGCAGTCTCCAGCTAAGGGTCTGGACTTTTGAACTGAGGAGACAAAGCTATGTCTAGGGGCAGCTCTGACCGTGTTTCCATCTGTTCTGTGTCTGTGCTGTCCACTTAGTTACACGTGGTTGTGGAGACACTTGAAAGTGGCTAGTGAGACAGAGGAACTGCATATGTAATTCTGTCTCATTTTAATTCAGGTAAATTAAATAACCCCATGCAGCTAGTAGCTACTGTATTGAACAGTGTAGCCAGAGAGAGATCAGTGTGGCATGAGTATGTAGGGGGCATAAGAAGGAGAAACAGAACATAAGCTGTCCAGTTAGTAGCCTCCTCTGGTAGTCCCTGTGTGGGGGTGGGTGGGGGGGACAGAGAAAGTGGGAAGGAAAAGAAGGGCGTGGGGGAGAAGGGAGTCAGTTTACCATGTGGTTGCCCCTCTCTCCATCTTTCCCACCACTTCTCTGCCTTCCCACTATCTGCTCCTCTCTCACCCAAGCCCCTCCTGTCTGTCCCATGTCCTCAGAGCTCACCCAAACTCACCTGCTCTTCTCACTCACTTCCTCAGATTCGATTATAAGCTCTGTGTTAACACCTCCCAAGTTTATACTTGCAGCCTCAGCTCTCTCTCAACCCCAGACCCGTGGCATCTCCACTTGAAAATATTACTGATTCATAATCTTCCCTCTCTAATTGTATTTCTCTTCCAGCTTTTTGAATTTTGGTAAAAGTAATCTCCATCCTTTCAGCCACTTGGGCTGGAAACCTCAGAATCTTCCCAGCCCCTTATGTCTGACCTGCTGATTCAGCCTGTCCCTGTCTTCTTGCCCCCCTCAGAAGCATTGCCACCTCTCTTCCCGGGACTCACACAGTCCCTCTGTGCACACTTCTGCCATCCATGATCTACTTTCTGAGCAGTTTGTCTAAAAAGAGAAAACACATCAATTTGTTTCTTCTGTAATGTGTAATAAAATTTTCCTCCTGATGCTTTAGCTATCATATTACTAAATGTCATAGGATAAAGGGTTAATTAATTTCAGTTGATTTATTTAATAATATTTATGCATTTAATATTTCTATAACCCTGTAAAATAGATACAATTGAAAAATTTCACTGAAATATCCCTTGGGGCATATATTCCAGTGAGAGAGACAGACATTAATCAAATAATTACACAATTAAAATTGTGAGGTGACATTTAAAGATGAATATAAGGTGCTCTGAGAGAAAGTCAGAGAGAGACCCAAGCTACAAGGAAGGTCAGGAAAGGGCTCCATGAAGAGTCAGAAATCGTGGAGAGGGAGAGAAGGAAATTTAGGAGATGGAAACTACAGGTGCAGAGATAGGGGAAAATACTTGTATGGAACAACATAGTCATTCAAAATGTCATTGAGGGTTTTCTTTCCCCCCTGGCTGCGTGCGTCTCCGGCCGGTGATTTGCCCGGGCGCCTCCGTGCGCTCGGCCGATGGCCTCTGAGACCGCCCACCCGAGCACCCCAGGAGCCGGCGGACCCTCCAGCGGGCCCAGGGGGACAAAAGTGGCTCTAAATCCAGCACGTGCATACTGAGGCAAGTTAATGGATTTAATATGAAGCACAGAAGCAAATAATGCCAAAGAGCAAGAAGTAATTGGTACACATTTAGTGAGTGGGGCAGCCTTTTCTTCTCCCACTGCTGCTGAGATGGTGGAAATTAGTCGAATTCAGTATGAAATGGAATACACCGAAGGTATTAGTCAGCGAATGAGGGTCCCAGAAAAATTAAAGGTAGCACCACCAAATGCTGACCTGGAACAAGGATTTCAAGAAGGAGTTTCAAATGCTAATGTGATTATGCAAATTCCAGAGAGAATTGTGGTAGCAGGAAATAATGAAGACATTCCATTTTCAAGACCAGCAGATCTTGACCTTATACAGTCAAATAACTCCCTTTAAGCCTCTGGCTCTAAAAACACCACCTCGTGTGCTTACGCTGAGTGAAAGACCGCTAGATTTTCTGGATTTAGAAAGACCTGCTCCAACCCCTGAAAATGATGAAATCCGTGCAGTTGGCAGGCTAAAAAGAGAACGCTCTATGAGTGAAAATGCTCTTCGCCAAAATGGACAGCTGGTCAAAACTGACTCCATTCCTGTGTCGTGTGATGGGTCTGCTGCCACCACTTCTCATCCTCATCATGACAACGTCAGGTATGGCATTTCAAATATAGATGCAATGATTGAAGGAACTTCAGAAGACATGACAGTTGTAGATGCAGCTTGATTAAGACGACAGAGAAACTAAATAGACGTCTACAACTTCTGAAAGAGGAGAACAAAGAATGGGCTGAAAGAGAAATGGTCATGTATTCAATTACTGTAGCATTCTGGCGGCTTAATAGCTGGCTCTGGTTTCGCCGCTAGAGGTAACCTCAGCTCTCAGAAATTGTCTCAACAGCTGGAAATATAAAGAATTTGCAAACTTCAAAAAAAAAAAAAATGTCAATAAGGGTTAACATTAGTGAGAATTTCCTGGAGATCCAGCTGTTAGGACTCTGCACTTTCATTGCCACAGGGACACAGTTTCAGTCCCTGGTTGGGGAACTAAGATCACACAAGCGACATGGTAAGGCCAAAAACAAGCAAACAAACGAAAACATGTTAATGGAATATAGTAGCTGACAACTGCATTGGGATAGAGCATAATCTTAAATTTTCCAGACCACCTGGAACAGCCTTTGGAAACTGACAAGGCAGAACCTTGTCTATTAAACACTTTGACTTGAATATGTTATCTCAAGGCAATTCAGCAAGTATCTGTTGGCTTACTTTCCTAGTTGTTATAGGTTAAAAACAGTTCTTTTCCTTCACATTATAATCCAATTAAAATTATAGTATGTATACATAAAAATAGGTGGCATTATACTCTATATGGGTTTCCCTTGTGGCTCAGCTGGTAAAGAATCTGCCTGCAATGCGGGAGACCTGGGTTTGGTCCCTTGGTTGGGAAGATCCCCTGGAGAAAGGAAAGGCTATCTACTCCAGTACTCTGGCCTGGAGAATTCCATGGACTGTATAGTCCATGGGGTCGCCAAGTCGGACATGACTGAGCGACTTCACATACTCTATATGGTATCATACTGTTACAATTTATATAATCTAAAATTAAAAGCCAGAATGAATGCTATAGAACAGTAGTTCTAAACTTTTTATATTCTTATACTTTACGCTGTTAATAAAATATTGACCCCCAAGAGCATCTTTAACATGGATATATCTATCTGTATTAAATAACTGATAGTATTAGAACTGAAAAAAATAATTAAACAATCCATAAGAAACTCAAAATATGAAAATTTTTTACATATGAAAATATTTTATGAAATTGACTTTTCTAAAACAAAAATTAGCAAGAAGAGTGGCATTATTTTGCATATTTTACAGATCTCTTTAAGAGAAGACAGCTGTTTCTTCTATTTGAGGCTTTTAACTTTAGTTAAAAGTTGCAATATGTTGTTTTGGTTGAAGTATATGACATAGATGCAGCCTTACAGAGATAGGTAGGTAGAAAAGAGTATTTTAAAGCCTTTTTAGGTCAATGTCAATATTCTTCTTTGATGCCACATTAAAATTCAATAAATAGTAGTTCTTAAACATTGCATATAATATGGAATGCAAAACCATTTCAGTGAGCTTTTGTGTGTTAAAAGCCTGTCTTGCATCTCTCTTATATGCCTGTTGTCCTTCTGCATTACCTCTTTGGAAAAATGCCTGTTCTTTTCTTCTGCCCATTTTTTAAATTGGATTGTTTGTTTTTTGATGTTGAGTTGTATGAGCGTTTGTATATATTGATTATTAATGCCTTATCAGTCATATCAATTGCAAACATCTTCTGTTCAGCAGGTTGTCCTTGGCAAAGCTTTTAAGTGTAACTCAGCCTCATTTGTTTATTTTTGCTTTTGTTTCCTTTGCTTTAGAATATGGGTCCAAAAAGATATTGCTGCAACTTACTTCATAGAGTATTCTGACTGTATTTTCCTCTAGGAGTTTGATAGTATCCAGGCTTACATTTAGGTCTTTAGTCCATATTGAGTTATTTTTGTGTGGGGGGTTAAAGAATGTTCTAATTTCATTAGTTTACGAGTAGCTGCCTAGGCACAGAAAAAGATGCTCAACATCACTATTCATCAGGGATCAAATCAAACCTTCAATGAAATCACCTCACACCTGTCAGAATGGCTGTCATCAAAAAATAAATAAATAAAGGAATACAAATGTGGGGAAGGATATGAGAAAGGGAACTCTCCTGTCTTATTGGTGGGAGCAGCCACTGTGGAAAATAGTATGGAGGTTTGTCAAAAAACTAAAAGTTACTATATAACCCAACAATTCCATTCCTGGGTATAGACCTGAAAGCAGCAAAAACACTAATTTGAAAAGATGCATCCACCCCGATGTTTACAGCAACATTAATTACAATTGCTAAGGCATAGTAGCAACCTGGATGGACTTGGATGGTATTTGGCTAAAGTGAAGTAAGTCAGACAGACAAAGACAAATACTGTATGATATTACTTATGTGTGGAATCTAAAAAATACAGCAAATTAGTGAATAAAAGAAAAAGAAGCAGATTCACAGAGAGTACAAACTAGTTGTTACCAGTGGTGAGAGAGAAGGGAGGATGGCTAATATAGGGGTGGGAGGTGAAGTCTGTCTTGCATTTTGATTGAATCTTTATCCAAGCATGATTTTATTATTGTGCATTGGGCAGTTGGAAAATATTGGTTCATTGAATTAACTAACTTTTACAAATTTTGATCCATTTCATGATATCCATTTTATGATATAAAATATTTTAAAAAATATCTCCAATCTCCATTTCATCAATCTCATAAGAAAATCCATTAAATATTGGGAACCTGTCAAGTTCCCAGTGGCAAATACAAGTTGTCTTAAATTCTAATACGTTAATTGCTCAAAAGCGTGAATTTTATCATTAGCAACAAATATTGTCAGCTGTTTTCCTTGAAATGACAGTTGCGCTTTGTTCATTTTAGGGAAAATATCTGCCAAACACTTAAGCTTGATAACTGCGTTTTGTGTCAGTTGTCTGTCAAGTGAAAGTAGGGTCTGTGGAAAAAACCGACAACTCAAAAATTGCTCAGCAATTTTCCTGAAGACCACCATCATACTTTGATGCACAGCAGGAGTGCTTTCTGAGTACCTCCATTTCTTTACAGAATATTAAAAACCCAGGTACTCAAGGGTCAAGGTTTCATAAAGTTAGTAATTGTTTCAGCTTCATGAAGAACATTCCTAAGTGAAGTGATTCACAAATAGAGAACAAACAAGTGGTTACCAGTGGGGAGAGAGAAGGGAGGATGGCTAATACAGGGGTGAGAGGGGAGTCTGTCCTGCAGACTGTGAGTTGGTGGTGAAGAGCACGATGATGACTTGCACGCTTTGGTGCCACTACTGAGATGTGCTACGGTGCTGGTTTTTGTACCATCATTGTAGATGTTAACACAATGAGAATAAGAAATAACATTTTAGTATTGTATAAAAATGCTTGTGACCTCATGGGCCCCCTCAAAGGATTTCAGGAATCCCCAGAGGTCCACAGAACCCACATCCATTGGCATGGACAGTAGTCTGGTGCCGGAGAAAGAAACATGAAGCCAGTTGTTAGAAAGGCTTCGTGAGAGAAGAACTGAGCTACACCTTTGAGGAAAATTAGGATTTGGATCAGTGGAAAGAAGCATGGAAGGGGTTTCCAGAGGGGAAATCATGTGAGCAGAGGAGGAGAGACAGAAAGCAGCATGATACAGTCAAGGTCTGACGAGAAAGCATGGTTGGGTTGGAGGGTTAGGAATGGAGAGGGACAATAAATACAATGTGAGATGAATCAGATTAGGAGAGATCTGAATACCTATCTGAAAAGTTTGCACTTTCTCCAGAGGACGTTGTAGGTAACAAGGTTTTTGAATCTGTGATTTGAATGTGTTGATTCAGGAACATCCATATAGTGACAGTGTATAAATTGAATTGGCAGACAAGACAACTGGATACTAGGAGATGAATTGGGATATTCATTGTCATCTAGTTAGCGAAGGTCAAGAGCATGGGCGAGGGTGATGGTAATAGATGAAACTAAGTGAAATGCAGACTAATGGCTTCAAAAGTAGAAGCAATATGAGAACTAAGGACAAAAAAGTCAAAAGGTTACCAGTATATTGTATTTTATAACCCCAGTTCCTTGCCAAGGACATTGTTAGGAAAATGGATAAAAAGTGGGTGTTTCTGTGTAAGATCATACATGAAGCTTTCTCCTCCCTGAAAAATCAGAATGCTTCCTTTTTTCTGATAACAAGGACTGTATCACTGAACACACTTCCTTCTTGCTCTGCTGCCAGGAGGCCTTGTGCCAGTCTCCTGTTAAAATCACAACAATTAAAATTGTTCCTGTGGTTAGCATTTCTTCCTCCTATGTTCGATAGCCCTGATTCTCCATCTATGTTTATTTATTTGTTTTTTATTAAGGTATGCTGCTGCTGCTAAGTCGCCTCAGTCGTGTCCGACTCTGTGTGACCCCATAGACAGCAGCCCACGAGGCTCCTCTGTCCCTGGGATTCTCCAGGCAAGAATACTGGAGTGGGTTGCCATTTCCTTCTCCAGTGTATGAAAGTGAAAAGTGAAAGTGAAGTCGCTCAGTCGTTCCCGACTCTTAGTGACCATGGACTACAGCCTACAAGGCTCCTCTGTCCATGGGATTTTCCAGGCAAGAGTACTGGAGTGGGGTGCCATTGCCTTCTCCGATATTAAGGTATAGTTGATGTATATAATATTATATATTAGAGGTATGCAACACAGTGTTCATAATTTTTAAAGGTTATACTCCGTTTACAGATACTGGCTATATTCCCTGTGTTTACAATATTTCCTTGTAGCTTGTTTATTTTATACATAATAGTTTGTACCTCTTAATCCCCTACCTCTTTCTTGCCTCCCTGCCTTCCTTCTCCCCTGTGGTAACCATTTAGTTTGTTCTCTGTGAGTGACTCTCTTTTTTGTTGTATTCACTGCTGTGTTCAATTGTTAAGTCGTGTCTGACTCTTTGCGACCCCATGGACTGCAGCATGCCAGGCATCCCTGTCCTTTACTGTTTCCCAGAGTTTGCTCAACTATCTCATCTTCTGTTGCCCCTTTCTCTTTCTACCCTCAATCTTTTCCAGCATCAGGATTTTTTTTCCAGGTGTCCAAAGGATTGGAGCTACAGCTTCATTATCAGTCCTTCCAATGAATATTCAGGGTTGATTTCCTTTAGGATTAACTGGTTTGATCTCTTTGCTGTCCGAGGGACTCTCAATAGTCTTCTCCAGCCCCACAGTTTGAAAGCATCAAATTGTTTCTTTGACTATATGAACCTTTGTTGGCAAAGTGATGTCTTTGCTTTTTAATATGCTCTCTAGGTTTGTCATAGCTTTTCTTCCAAGGAGCAAGTGTCTTTTAACTTCATGGCTGCAGTCACCATCTGCAGTGATTTTGGACCCCAAGAAAATACAATCTGCCACTGTTTCCATTGTTTCCCCATTTATTTGCCGTGAAGTGACGGGACCAGATAGAGATGATCTTAGTTTTTTGAATGTTGAATTTTAAGCCAACTTTTTCACTTTCCTCTTTTCACCCTCATCAAGAGGCTCTTTAGTTCCTCTTTGCTTTCTGCCAGTATGGTGATATCATCTGTCTATCTGAAGTTGCTGATATCTCTCCCAGCAGTCTTGATTCCAACTTGTGATACATCCAGCCCAGCATTTTGCATGATGTACTCTTCATAAATTAAATAAATGGGTGACAATATACAGCGTAACATACTCCTTTCCCAATTTTGAATCAGTCAGTTTTTGCATATCTGGTTCTAACTGTTGTTTTTTGACCTGCTTACAGGTTTCTCAGTAGACAGGTAAGGTGGTCTAGTATTCTCATCTCTTTAAGAATTTTCCACAGTTTGTTGTGAGTCACACAGTCAAAGGCTTTAGCATAGTCAATAAAGCAGACGTAGATGTTTTACTGGAATTCTCTTGCTTTTTCTATGATCCAGTGGATGTTGGCAATTTGGTCCTGTTTTATTTTTAGAGTCCACATATAAGTGATAGCATACAGCGTTAGTCTTTTTCTGTCTGACTTATTTCACTTAGCATGATGCTCTCTTCAGTCCATCCATGTTGTTGTAGATGGAGGAATTTCTTTTTTTTTTATTTTTCGTCTCTGTCTCTATTTACAATTCATTAATCTTACTATTTTCATTCTGTTTGATGCCAGATATCATAGGACCTCTTTTGAAAGAGATTGGGATAAGAGGAGTAATATATGTTAACTCTACCATATTTTATTCATTTCTGGGATGGATCCCTTTGTTTCAGTCACAGTTTACTCAGAATCTGAAGAAAGCTAAAAAGCCTCTGACATCCAAAACCAAAGCACCACGGCCATTTCAAAGAAAGTCAACAAATTTGGTTAATCTGGTTGCCCAAAGCAGATAGAAGCAGTATATCTATGATAGCAGTATATCACTATCATAAAGGAGTAGTGGAATACCTATTAAAAACTGGTAAATTCATAACAAAAGAAGAGACTTTGTAATCTGAGTGGTAGCAGAGAGAAACAGCAAGATGCAGGTGAAAGTTCATAATGACTGTAAAGTATGTGAATGCACTTAACATAATCAATTAAGTAGTCAATAAAGAACTATTTCATGTTAAGTAAAGAACACCAAGATCTCACATTTATTGAGCTTTTACTGTGTTCTGGGCTCTGTGTAGTTGCTTTACATGCACATCTCACTTAATCTTCCTAAGAACCCTGAATTTCTTTCTATGATTTCCCCCCTTTTTACAGGTAAATAAATTCAGTTTAAAGAGATAAAGTATATACACAGAGGCACACAGCTAGCTAGCTGTATATAGTTGAGTTGCGATTTGAACCGAGCTCTGCCAGATACCACAACCCGTGTTTTTTATTTTTAATTGAAGCTCTCTCTCCATTTTTACCTCCTTACTTATAATGTAGTAGTAGTAATAGTAGTTGTGTGCAGTGTCCTCTCTAAAGATCAGAAATGTTATGTACTACATTTGGGGAAATTTTGAGCACAAAAGGTTAAAGTAACCTTTTAATTGGTGTAAAGTTCATCTGAATACTCATTTCCTCAGAACACTTTATTTCTTAAGACTTCCCAATAACTGATTGGGAGGAGGATTTTTTAAGGTGTTATTTATTATTTGTAGTCAATTAATAGATTTTTGTGCCATTGTTTTAAATGAGTCACTTGGGTTTTTTAACTTTGTTTTGGAAACATCTCTGCATCCTCATTTTGATGCCACGAAGAGCAGCCATTCTTGTAAACTGTGTCTTGAGTTACAACCGAAAAAATACTATCTTTATAAAGCATTAACCAGCTGACAGGAGTTGGCACCGTGCTTGCTTTGCTGGGCACCAGATGCTCTGATTTGTTTTTCTTCCTCTTGCTATGAATGAGGTTGCAAACATCGGTTCCCAGAGAGATGGTCTGAGAAGATTATGCCCAAGGCACATGTTATGACATGGGGATATAACAGTCCAATAGGGGAGTCATAGTGGAAGACAGGACGCTTGTGCTGCAAACCCTAAGCAGCCAAAAATAACTCAGGGCAGTTCTTAGACGGCGCAGGGGAATCTCCTGTGGAAGATAAAGAGCTCTCTGGGAATGATGGGTTGTCATTTTGAGGGAGTCTGCAGAAGAATTACATGTGAACCTAGTGAGATGAACACCTGTTGCCTTACTTACGCCCTCAGTTACACCTTATGTATCTTCTTCAGCTCAAAAATCTGAAGAACAGTATCTTGAAACTCCCTTTTCTGTTTATTCTCAGATCATATTCACATTTTATGAGATAGGCTTTCATTCAAAAGCATGAAATATCAGTGGTAACCCAGGTCCCATGCAATTCACGTTACTGAGAAAAGAGGGGGCAGTTCACAACTGTGGATTTGGTGTATTAATTAGCCTAACAGTTAATATTTCTGAGTCATAACCACTTAATTTTCCAAAAACTGAAATTAAGTATGCTATTGAAATCAGATTAATTAAGAGTAACTAGAGAGTAAGCGGTGGAAAACCTATGGTAATAAAGTCAAGCTAAAATTATTGTTAAGTCGAAGGATCTTAAAATTGTAGATGGGATAGTGTGCTAGTCCATTAAGTCATGAAGGATTTGGTTATAGCAATATTATTTTTGTTCTGATTCCAGAGTATGAGATTGGGAGCTATTTCTTAAAGATCAAAAAATGTCATTTAGGACAGCCATCATGCCTGCATCGAAAATCTATTGCATAATCTTCCTTGAGAGGTGACATGAACTGAAAATGTTAGTAGGTTCAAAAAAGTTTAAGATAATTGGAATGCTGTTAAATCTATAATAGAATAGTAAAACTTAGGGGATATCAAATTAGAGGTCAGCCTCCAGGAAGATAATCATTCTCTTAAAAATGTCCTATTGCACACACTTGTCTTGTTTCATCATGTCCATCATTTTATCATTCCTGACTTTATTTGGAATATCTTATAGCTTAATCTCACCCACATTCCTTTCTCTAATGTTACCACTACTGGATGAGAACAGTGCAAGCAGATGATGGCTTCTTCTGGAAAAGGGGAAGTATGAAAACAGCCACTCCAGACTTTTTCACATTTTCCCTCTTCTTTTCCTTTTCTTCCTTTTCCTTTCTTTTTTCCTCTTGTTTTCTGCAGATCACCTTTAAGGATGGCTAAGCAAAAGTTATAAAAATGGTGGACTGCCTGTGGGGAAACAGGAAAGCAAAACAAGTTTGAAATCGTGCTAACGCAAATCCCAACCCCAACTGCAACTGTGGGTATAAGGAAAAGTTAACTCAGAGTCCCTCTGCTCTGGGAAGGCTCCTAAACTAATAAGCATCTTCCCACTGTGGAAAGCTTATTATCTGCTTTGGTTGCTTAACTCCTTTTAAGGAAGCTTTATTGTAAATGTCATGTCATAGTTCTATTTTCATATTTCCTCTAGCCTGGTTCATAAATTTTAAGAATGTAATATTTAAAAACATAGGGAACTCTGTTTGCTAAAACTACTGCTTCCTTGGCAGAGGCTAGAGGGAAATATTGAACCACAGTTATGCCTGAGGCATTATGCCTCCACCCTCATCCTGTGTTTGAAACGTGATGTTCTAATAATAGAACTCCAGAGTTTATTTTAACACAGGCAAACAAAGGCAAAATACATAGACCAAACTAGGGAGCTATCGGCATTGAACGTTCCTTTATCAATATAACAACAAAAAAAGAAACGGCAGCAGTAGCAGCATTTTCATGGCAAAATCTAATATTATTTATAAATGAACTACATATATTTCTGATGGGAAATGACTGAAAGTAGTCAATTGTACTATTTGGAAACTATAGCCATTTACAAATATAAAATAGCAAGTCTTTTTTTTTTGTTTTTAAGAATTTGTACATCAGTTTTTAACCAGCAACAGAAATCATTTGTAAACTAAATAAGCAGTAAGTTCTATATTCTAAAGAAATATGAGTCAAAATATATCCTCATATTTGGTAGTTGCATAGGAGGCGTATAAACTGTAATGGAAAGTGTGTCCAGGGGGCAGTGACCTTCTCAAACTACTCTCACACATTCCAGTTAAATGTCTACATTTCAGAAAACACATCAGCATTGTTGAGGACAGAGTTGGTGGACAGCGCCCTAGAGTCTTTCTCTCTTTTTCTTTTGGGAAGTAACTATATGGTCTGCTTCTGTATTAGCATTTACTTACAGTGTGGTCTTTAGAATCTCATGAGTAAAAACCAAGATAACCTACTGGAAAGGGATTAAATAATAAGATAGTTAGGTCAAGAATGTGTTATAAATAATAAGATAGTTCAGTTAGGTCAAGAATGTGTGTGTGTGTATGTCAACGCACTCAGTCATGTGACTCTTTGTAATCCCATGGACTCTAGGCCACCACACTCCTCTGTCCATGGAATTTTCCAGGCAAGAATACTGGAGTGGGTTGCCATTTCCTACTCCAGGGGATCTTCCTAACCCAGGGATCAAACCCACATTTCTTGTGTCTTCTGCATTGGCAGGCAGATTCTTTACCGCTGCACCACCTAGGAAGCCCAAGTTGAAAGTAGTAATTGACATTTCAGAAAAGCAGTAATTCAGTTGGGCAGTACCCACAAAAATGTTAGTGCTCTCTAATTAAAAGGTGAAAATGAATTTTTTTTTTTTTTTTTTTTTTACTATCATGGGAAAAGTGAGAAAGAATGAAATCCAGTGAGGGAAAGGCACTTCATACTCTACTGGTGGAAGTGTTCATTTTTATAAATATTTTGGATGATGGTTTGGCAACATATATATCAAAAAACTTCCAAAACTTAAAATCTTGTAGAATTTAGCCTAAGGAAATAGTGATTGAACATGTACACAGATATATATGTACAAAGATGCTCCTTGCAGCAGTTTATGAAAGCAACAGATTGGAAGCAGCTTATACATGTTCATCAGTGGAGGAACTGTTTAGATGGTATTGCAGCTATTAAACATGATGGTGTAGAGCTTTATATCAAGCTAAAAAAATGGTTGTGATGGGTGTTTTTAGAACAGTGTGCATAGCATGGTATTCTCTTAGTGAATGTGCATGTGTGTGAGAGAGAGATCCAAAATATTGACAAGCGTGGCTCCTCTTTGGGAGATGGGATTACATATGACTTTTATTCCTTTATACTTCTCTATATCTTCAGAATTTTTTTGTTACTGAGTATATATTACTTTTATCATCAGGAAAAAAAGAAAGGTATTTTTTCCTAGGAGAAAAGCAAACCGAGCTCCTGCTAAATGCGAAGACGCAGCAGAGAACTCAGGGTGAACAAGAACTGGCCACCGGCCTTCAGAAGTTGATGGTGTGTTTGAGTGGAGAAGGAGACAGTGTAGTTTGTACAAATGTCATTCTGGGTCACTCCTGAGTCGAGTTTCCCCTGATTGTCATGGAGTTACTAACAAGGGATGTTCTTGGACTCTAACAGAGTTGTAGTTGTCACAGAGACCTCCTCCTTGAATGAGTAACTTTTCCACTGCATTTCTTTCCCCTCACACGTTCATGAAAAGGGAAGTCAAAGTGTTAGTCGCTCAGTGAAGTCCGACTTGATTTGCAACTCACAGACTGTTTGCCTGCCAGGCTCCTCTGTTCATGAAATTCTCCAGGCAAGAATATTGGAAGAGGTAGGCATTCCCTTCCATAGGGGCTCTTCCCAACCCAGGAATTAAACCCGGGTCTCCTGCCTTGCAGGCACATTTTTCTACCGTCTGAGTCACTAGGGAAGCCCACACATTCTTGAATGTCTCATCAGAAACATGTTGACTAATCCCCATAACATGCCATTGACTTGACTGACTTCCCTTTGGCTCCCTTGTACATCCGTGTGTTTACTTATTCTTACTCCTGGTAGTGAAAGTGGAAGTAAGCCCTGGGACTAACGTGTTACTCCCGTCCCTGCTTCTCACAATACTAATCTTCCACTTTCCGCATTCAGCCCTCCACACCTGCAGTTCTTGGCGTTTTTCTTTGTACTTTGCATTTTCTCACTGTCAAGTATTCTTTCGGGCCAAGGAGGTGGCCTGAATAAAAGGAATAAGAATTAATCCAGTCTCTGCTATCCTTTGCACTAATTTTGCACAATTGTTTAAAGAAAAAAAAAATGTTCCACTAATTCTTATGCCTTGAATCTGCCTGGACTCTGCTACAGTTAGGGAAAACACCAGAATATATTGATACCTCATTTATAACTACATGGCATATAAATAAATTTTCACTATGTTCTAGATTTCGTGGGATCTAAATATTTACATAAAGGCTTTTGCTTCTAAATTTTTGTTTCCCTATAACTTGCTATGGGCAGAGATCCAAGGTTTACTGAAAAACAGAAAATCCTGTATTTTCATTTTAGTTTTCTGCTATGATTAAAGTTTGTTTTTGTCTTTTGTGTTCTTCTTGGAATTAACTAACTACTTTGTTTTGCTAGTCTTAAGGACTATAGAGAGCCACATGTGTTTTCCATATTCACGTATCACTTGCTCTTTAATTACATGTTTTGATATTGTTTACTTTTCATAATGTAATTCCTCAACTATCATTGTTAGACAATAAGGCTTTTTGTGTCCTACTTTCTGTAAAGGTTGAGACCATTAATCTCAATAAAGCTGGAATACTCTCTCATCTCATAGTAAACAACAACCCTGTCAGGGCAGGAATAGAGGGTATGGAAATTCTCTAGAATTTTTAATCTGATACAGTCAGATAATATCACTTGTTGTAAGGCAAGTTTCTAGCATCATTATACATAAACAAGAGTTTGAGCAAAGATAACAATCTGATTGCTTTGTATCCAGATGTTGGGCAAATCATTTAACATTTGCATTTTAAACTCTAGGAGTAGATGGCCTCTGTTGTAAAATAGGATTTCCAATTTGGGTTTTGCAGAGTTTATTTGCAGAAACGTTTTGTTTACTTATTTAGTGGCTCACATGGTGAAGAATCTGCCTGTAGTACAGGAGACCTGGGTTCAATCCCTGGGTCAGGGAGATTCCCTGGAGAAGGGAATGGTAACCCACTCCAGTATTCTTGCCTGGAGAATTCCATGGACGGAGGAGTCTGGTGGGCTACAGTTCATGGAGTCGCAAAGAGTGAGAAACAACTAACACTTTCACTTTTTTTATTTAAAGACACTTGGGAAGTGTGAGGTTGGACACATGTTGAGGAGCAAGTCCTGGACTCACCAAGTGCTGATGCCAAGGGTTCCAGGAGGGTGCTTTGTGAGATCAGCTGCTTATCTCTAACTGGCATAAATGCCATGGAGCAGTGTCACCCAGGTAGCTGTCTCCCAAAGTTCTCTCCGTCCCCATCCCTTCTTTTTCCACCATGTAAGCATCATGTGGGAGAAGGCAATGGCACCCCACTCCAGTACTCTTGCCTGGAAAATCCCATGGATGGAGGAGCCTGGTAGGCTGCAGTCCATGGGGTCGCTAGGAGTCGGACATGACTGAGCGACTTCCCTTTCACTTTTCACTTTCATGCATTGGAGAAGGAAATGGCAACCCACTCCAGTGTTCTTGCCTGGAGAATCCCAGGGACGGGGGAGCCTGGTGGGCTGCCGTCTATGGGGTCGCACAGAGTCGGACACGACTGAAGCGACTTAGCAGTAGCAGCAGCAAGCATCATGTGACCCTTCGTGTACCCGAAGCATCCTGTTCAAGAAGTCCAATGCCTTATTGGATTCTGAGATTACTTAAGAGAAGTTTTCCTACCAAGGAATTTCAGTTGTTCCTTGGTATTCACAGGGGATGGCTTTGACCCCTGTGGATACCAAAATCTTTGGATGCTCAAGTCCCTTAGATATAATGGCATAGAATTTGCATATAGCATATACACATCCTCCCATGTCCTTTTATCATCTCTAGATTACTTATAATACCTAGTACAATGCAAAGGCCTTGTCAGTAGCTGTGGATACAATCTGCATAACATGTGAACAGTTGCTAGCACATGGCAAATTCAAGCTTTGCTTTTTGGAACTTTCTGGAATTTTCTTTTAATATTTTTTAACCTGAGTTTGGTTGAATCCACAGATTTTGGTAGAGTAATTTTGCTGCTTACATTTTTATCCCGTTTTGGTTAAGCATTTGGTTAAAGGGCCCAAAGGCTCTTCCATTGAAGGAAAGTGAGAGTAGTGAAAGTGTTAGTCACTCCGTTGGGTCAGACTCTTTGTGACCCCCATGGACTGTAGCCTGGCAGGCTCCTCTGTCCAGGGATTTCCCAGGCAAGAATACTGTAGTTGGTTGCCATTCCCTTCTCCAGGGGATCTTCCCGTCCTGGGAATTAAACCTGGGTCTCCTGCACTGCAGGCAGATTCTTTACTGTCTGAACCACTAGGAGATGCCCTGCAAATAAAAGGAGGAAAGAAGCCAGCTGAGAGCAGGGAGACCTGGAAAGAATCACGTGGGTACATCATACCTGACCTTTCTTATCCCTTCTTTCCTACATTGCTTTGCCAGGACCTTATTTCTTAGCTCACCCCTTGCTCAGAACAAGCATGTCTTTTCTTCTTCTCAAGCGTAAAATATGATTGCTAACAGCCTAAGACAGAGGTGATCAGGTCATTCTTCTGCAGTGGTTGGCTGGTTGGTTTTTGTTTATTTTGATATAATGACAAATAAACATGGCTAGTCTTTTTAACCATTGCAGTCTTTACAGCTTTGGGTCAGATTGCTGCACATGAGTAAATGAATGCTATATTGGTGGCATCTAGTATCCTTGGGACCAGAGAAGGCAATGGCTATGAACAGATAAAGCATATTATAGACCCCAAACTGTAATCAGAAGTTTATTCGTTATTTTTCCAGGACAAAAGAAGTAGCAACAACTAGAGACTTTTGACTTTTTTGACATTCAAGACATTTGCCTAAGACCCTTAGGGTAACAGTAAGTTACTCTGATGAACATAAGAATTAATAAGCTTCCTGGTGGAGAAGCAACAGTTAGAACCAGATATGATACAACGGACTGGTTCAAAATAGAGAAAGGAGTACGTCAAGGCTGTATATTGTTACCTTGCTTTATAAAAATTGTTACCTTGCTTATTTAACTTATATGCAGGGTACATCATGCAAAATGTGGGGCTGGATGAAGCACAAGCTGGAATCACGATCACAGGCAGAAATATCAATAACCTCAGATATGCAGATGACACCACCCTTATGGCAGAAAGTGAAGAAGAACTAAAGAGCCTCTCGATGAAAGTGAAAGAGGAGAGTGAAAAAGTTGGCTTAAAGCACAACACTCAAAACTTGAAGATCATGGCATCCAGTCCCATCATTTCATGGGAAATAGATGGGGAAACAGTGGAAACAGTGACATACTTTATTTTCTTGGACTCCAAAATCACTGCAGGTGGTGACTGCAGCCATGAAATTAAAAGACACTTGCTCCTTGGAAGAAAAGCTATCACCAACCAAGACAGCATATTCAAAAGCAGAGACATTACTTTGCCAACAAAGTCTGTCTAGTCAAGGCTATGGTTTTTCCAGTAGTAATGTTTGAATGTGAGAATTGGACCATAAAGATGTCTCAGTGCCAAAGAATTGATGCTTTTGAACTGTGGTGTTGGAGAAAACGCAAGTCCCTTGGACTGCAAGGAGATCAAATCAACCAATCCTAAAGGAATCAACTCTGAATATTCACTGAAAGGTCTGATGCTAAAGCTGAAACTCCAGTACTTTGGCCATCTGATGCGAAGAGCTGACTCATTAGAAAAGACCCTGATGCTGGGAAAGATTGAAGGTGGGAGGAGAAGGGGCTGACAGAGGATGAGATGGTCGGATGGCATCACTGACTTGATCACATGAGTTTGGGCAAGCTCCAGGAGTTGGTGATGGACAAAGAAGCTTGGCGTACTGCAGACCACAGGGTTGCAAAGAGTTGGACACGACTGAGCAACTGAACTGAACTGGTAGAGAAGTCAGTTCCCATATATAAGCTCTGATCTCTAAGATGATTTGACCTGATAAATTTTAAACCATCTGTTAAAGTGTTTTTAAACTGAAGCTGCTGAACTGGAAAGATTGTTTCAGGGGTTGGTTTTTTTTTTTTTTTTGTCTTTCACCTTGATGGCATTTGAGTTGGTAGAGAAAAACTAAAGATCAAATTTTGAGTTGACCTCGAGAGTCAGGACTAGAATAATCCATTTCTGATTAATCAGTTGTTTAAGATGATCAGTATTTATCTGGGAAACTATTGAAACTTTACTTCAAAACTTTAGAAGAGGGTTGTTTTGGTTTTTAGTTTTCTGTCATTTTAATACCTGTTGGATGAGTCAGTCCTGTAGTGGAACTTATAACTTAAAACAATCCAGCCTTTTTTTTTTTAAACAGCACAGATGTGTTCATAGGTCAGCCTCTTTGATGTGGGACAGTTTCCTTCTTTGTTAGGAATGCTTTCCAGCCCAGCGTTTGTTCCTCCCTTCTTCCCAGTTGTTTTCTGCCAAGAGATGGGAAACCTGGATTTCACAGCAGTACAGAGTTGGCTCCTTTCCCCCAGCATTGCATTCTAATAATGCCATAGAGTCTGACCTAGTTATTTCACACAGGCAGCTTTTGCCAAGCCAGTGGGGTTTTCCTCCAACAAAGGGCCATGGTCTTCTATCACACAGGAGAGACATGCCTGCAGACCAGATTGTCTGGTAGCAGGCTGCCAACATATGTGCTGAGCGAGGGCCATGCAGGGAGGAATGCCGGGGGCCCCATGCAGACATCATTCTCTTTCCGTGTGTCATTCTTCACAACCTGACTTCAGTGAGCACCTGCGGATGCCACCAAGGAAAGGCAGCAGAACGTGGGCTCCAGAGCACGAGCTGCTCTTGTACACAGACATCTGTGATGATGACCAGGTTTTGGGGACTGTGTTCCACCCTACCTCACTTCCCCTTGGCCTCAGAGTTTTTCCTCTACGCACAGTTTTCCTCTAGTAACTGCCCAGGTTGTCACCAATAGTAACATCTTCAGTGAAAGAAAGAGAAATTGAAGAGAGGGGACTTAAGGACTCCATTGCTGAAATGCAAAAAGACAGGCCTTGGCATGTGGGTACAACTTTTTAAAAATATAGTTTTAATTTATGCTTTTAATTCAAGTATACTTGATTTACAGTGTTGTGTTAGTTTCAGGTGTACAGCACAGTGATTCCATGTTATACATCTGTCCTTTATCAAGCCCATCTTTGCATGAAATGTTCCTTTGGTATCTCTGATTTTCTTAAAGAGATCCCTAGTCTTTCCCATTCTGTTGTTTTCCTCTATTTCTTTGCATTGATCGCTGAAGAAGGCTTTCTTATCTCTTCTTGCTATTCTTTGGAACTCTGCATTCAGATGTTTATATATTTCCTTTTCTCCTTTGCTTTTTGCTTCTCTTCTTTTCACAGCTATTTGTAAGGCCTCCCTGGACAGCGATTTTGCTTTTTTGCATTTCTTTTCTCTGGGAATGGTCTTGATCTCTGTCTCCTGTATAATGTCACGAACCTCATTCCATAGTTCATCAGGCACTCTATCCATCAGATCTAGGCCCTTAAATCTATTTCTCACTTCCACTGTATGATCATAAGGGATTTGATTTAGGTCATACCTGAATGGTCTAGTGGTTTTCCCTACTTTCTTCAACTGCAGTCTGAATTTGGCAATAAGGAGTTCATGGTCTGAGCCACAGTCAGCTCCTGGTCTTGTTTTTGCTGACTATATAGAGCTTCTCCATCTTTGGCTGCAAAGAATATAATCAATCTGATTTCGGTGTTGACCATCTGGTAATGTCCATGTTTAGAGTCTTCTCTTGTGTTGTTGGAAGAGGGTATTTGTTATGACCAGTGCATTTTCTTGGCAAAACTCTATTAGTCTTTGCCCTGCTTCATTCCGTATTCCAAGGCCAAATTTGCCTGTTACTCCAGGTGTTTCTTGACTTCCTACTTTTGCATTCCAGTCCCCTATAATAAAAAGGATATCTTTTTTGGGTGTTAGTTCTAAAAGGTCTTGTAGGTCTTCATAGAACCATTCAACTTCAGCTTCTTCAGCGTTACTGGTTGGGGCATAGACTTGGATTACTGTGATATTGAATGGTTTGCCTTGGAAACAAACAGAGATCCTTCTGTCATTTTTGAGATTGCATCCAAGTACTGCATTTTGGACTCTTTTGTTTGCCATGATTGCCACTCCATTTCTTCTGAGGGATTCCTGCCTGCAGTAGTAGATATAATGGTCATCTGAGTTAAATTCACCCATTCCAGTCCATTTCAGTTTGCTGATTCCTAGAATGTCGACATTCACTCTTGCCATCTCTTGTTTGACCACTTCCAATTTGCCTTGATTCATGGACCTGACGTTCCAGGTTCCTATGCAATATTGCTCTTTATAGCATCGGACCTTGCTTCTATCACCAGTCACATCCACAGCTGGGTATTCTTTTTGCTTTGGCTCCATTCTTTCTGGAGTTATTTCTCCACTGATCTCCAGTAGCATATTGGGCACCTACTGACTTGGAGAGTTTCTCTTTCAGTATCCTATCATTTTGCCTTTTCATACTGTTCATGGGGTTCTCAAGGCAAGAATACTGAAGTAGTTTGCCATTCCCTTCTCCAGTGGACCACATTCTGTCAAATCTCTCCACCATGACCCGCCCATCTTGGGTTGCCCCACGGGCATGGCTTAGTTTCATTGAGTTAGACAAGGCTGTGGTCCTAGTGTGATTAGATTGACTAGTTTTCTGTGAGTATGGTTTCAGTGTGTTTGCCTTCTGCTGCCCTCTTGCAACACCTACTGTCTTACTTGGGTTTCTCTTACCTTGGGCGTGGGGTATCTCTTCACGGCTGCTCCAGCAAAGCGCAGCCATTGCTCCTTACCTTGGACAAGGCGTATCTCCTCACCACCGCCCTTCCTGACCTTCAATGTGGGATAGCTCCTCTAGGCTCTCCTGTGCCCGCGTAGCCACGGCTCCTTGGACATGGGGTTGGTGCTCCTGGCCGCCGCCCTTGGCCTCGGGCTTAGGGGCGTGGGGTAGCTCCTCCCGCCCGTCGCCCCTGGCCTCGGGCTTGGGCCATGGGGTATCTCCTCCCGGCCCCCACCCCTGACCTGGGAAGCGGGGTAACTCCTCTCGTCACTGCCCCTGGCCTCGGGCATGGGGGCGTGATACCAAAGGAACATTTCATGCAAAGATGGGCTCGATAAAGGACAGTAATGGTATGGACCTAACAAAAGCAGAAGATATTAAGAAGAGATGGCAAGAATACACAGAAGAACTGTACAAAAAAGATCTTCACGACCCAGATAATCACGATGGTGTGATCACTGACCTAGAGCCAGACATCCTGGAATGTGAAGTCAAGTGGGCCTTAGAAAGCATCACTATGAACAAAGCTAGTGGAGGTGATGGAATTCCAGTTGAGCTATTCCAAATCCTGAAAGATGATGCTGTGAAAGTGCTGCACTCAATATGCCAGCAAATTTGGAAAACAGCAGTGGCCACTGCCGGGGACCAGCCCTGGCTGATCCAGGGTATTCGAAGCGGGGATGGCCTCGGCGACCTATTTATTTAAATATTTATCAAAGATATAAAGAGTAATAGGATGAGGATAGCTCAGTAGGAAAATTCAGTGGAGAAAAGAGGCTGAGTAGCTTGGTTTACGCGGGAGGCCAATAAAATTTCAAGACAAGAAGTTTGCACCACTTACGTAGGCCGCAGGCATCCTTCCGTTCTCCCGAAGGAGAGGAGACACTGAGGCCTCCCCGGTTGGATCTTAGAAGCCCAGGCATAATTAGCAAGCATGGCGGGTTCCATGCTCCAGATGGAGACTCAGCCAGAATTTGAGAGAGAGCGCAACATGGGGAGACCAAGTTTCAGTGAACAAGGCCCGCACTTTATTTTCCAAAGTAGTTTTTATACCTTAAGTTGTGCATAGAGGATAATGGGGGAAGGGGTGGAGTCATGCAAGGACAGCAGTTCCTGGTCCTAATCGAAGCCAGGCTTTCAGACTTGTCATATGCAAAAGTTCAGGTGAATTACATCATCTTCTGGCCAGGAGGCCTGTTAACATTTTAAGAAACTTATCTTTCTCTTAAGGTGATTATTCCAAAGTCAGGCACCAGCCTCCAAAAAAGCATTGGACAAAACTGCATTCCTATAGGGCAAAGGTGAGATGGGCTCAATCAAGAAAAGAATTAAGGGTCCAAGGTTACAAACATTAAGGCTACTACTTACATTTCTATACACCCACATATCAATCAATACACTGCCAAGGACACAGTAGGTAAGGAGTATGGAGACTTAGCAGCAAACATTGGCCCAATAAGTGAAAAAACCCTTCACCAATACAATTTCTAATCAATCTTTTAACTACTCAAAGGAATCTGTGTTTAGACAGTTTAGAACATC
Organism: Bos indicus; assembly: GCF_029378745.1. Lineage (NCBI taxonomy): Eukaryota > Metazoa > Chordata > Mammalia > Artiodactyla > Bovidae > Bos > Bos indicus. The sequence continues at coordinate 35,053,627 of NC_091764.1, read as the reverse complement.
TCCTGCCTCTCACAGTTGGGAGGCTCTGAACAATCACATGTGGCCGAAAAAACCTATTCAGGCAGGTTAGAGGTTTTCCAAAGGAGTTTGTAGGTTAAACACTGTCACGCCCGGGAATTATTAACTGGAGCTGTAAGCTAACTCTTTTTTCAGAGAGAGGTAGTGGGGGACAGCCCCCCGTAAAGTCAGAGGTGTAGGTGAAAGCACAAAGCAGAAAGTAGGCAGACTCTGGTTTTGGGGGTAGATGTTCGAGAATTTCCAGGGGGACTCCTGAGGCTCGATCCCGCCTTTGCGTATGCCGAGCCTCCTTCCTCATGACCTTTTGTCATGGGCGGAGTTCCTCATGCTGGCTCCCAGCGGTGATAGAATTCCAGTTGAGCTATTCCAGATTCTGAAAGATGATGCTGTGGAAAGTGCTGCACTCAATATGCAATATGCACTCAATATGCAATATGCACTCAATATACAATATGCCGGCTCCCGGCAGGCCACAGGACTGGAAAAGGTCAGTTTTCATTCCAATCCCAAAGAAAGGCAATGCCAAAGAATGCTCAAACTACCACACAGTTGCAATCATCTCACACGCTAGTAAAGTAATGCTCAAAATTCTCCAAGCCAGGCTTCAGCAATATGTGAACCGTGAACTTCCTGATGTTCAAGCTGATTTTAGAAAAGGCAGAGGAACCAGAGATCAAATTGCTGACATCTGCTGGATCATAGAAAAAGCAAGAGAGTTCCAGAAAAACATCTATTTCTGCTTTATGGACTATGCCAAAGCCTTTGACTGTGTGGATCACAAGAAACTGTGGAAAATTCTTCAAGAGATGGGAATGCCAGACCACCTGACCTGCCTCTTGAGAAATCTGTATGCAGGTCAGGAAGCAACAGTTAGAACTGGACATGGAACAACAGACTGGTTCCAAATAGGAAAAGGAGTTCGTCAAGGCTGTATATTGTCACCCTGTTTATTTAACTTCTATGCAGAGTACATCATGAGAAACGCTGGACTAGAAGAAACACAAGCTGGAATCAAGATTGCCGGGAGAAATATCAATAACCTCAGATATGCAGATGACACCACCCTTATGGCAGAAAGTGAAGAGGAACTCAAAAGCCTCTTGATGAAAGTGAAAGTGGAGAGTGAAAAAGTTGGCTTAAAGCTCAACATTCAGAAAACAAAGATCATGGCATCCAGTCCCATCACTTCATGGGAAATAGATGGGGAAACAGTGGAAACAGTGTCAGACTTTATTTTTCTGGGCTCCAAAATCACTACAAATGGTGACTGCAGCCATGAAATTAAAAGACGCTTACTCCTTGGAAGGAAAGTTATGACCAACCTAGATAGCATATTCAAAATCAGAGACATTAGTTTGCCAACAAAGGTTCGTCTAGTCAAGGCTATGGTTTTTCCTGTGGTCATGTATGGATGTGAGAGTTGGACTGTGAAGAAGGCTGAACGCTGAAGAATTGATGCTTTTGAACTGTGGTGTTGGAGAAGACTCTTGAGAGTCCCTTGGACTGCAAGGAGATCCAACCAGTCCATTCTGAAGGAGATCAACCCTGGGATTTCTTTGGAAGGAATGATGCTAAAGCTGAAACTCCAGTACTTTGGCCACCTCATGCGAAGAGTTGACTCATTGGAAAAATCTCTGATGCTGGGAGGGATTGGGGGCAGAAGGAGAAGGGGACAACAGAGGATGAGATGGCTGGATGGCATCACTGACTCGATGGACATGAGTCTGAGTGAACTCCGGGAGTTGGTGATGGACAGGGAGGCCTGGCGTGCTGCAATTCATGGAGTCGCAAAGAGTCGGACATGACTGAGTGATGTGATCTGATCTGATAAATATATAATATATATTCTTTTCAGATTCTTTCCCCCATAGGTTATTACAAAACATTGAGTATAGTTCCCTGTACTCTATAGTAGCTCCTTGTTGGTTATCTGTGTTAAATATAGTAGTGTATATATGTCAATCCCAAACTCCTAATTTATTCCCCCACCCTTTCCCCTCTGGTGACCATAATCTTGTTTTTTGTGTCTTGTATAACTTTAAGTACTCTCAAAGTTTACCAATGTTAAAGAGCTGAAATTGCAAATAAAAGACTTGAGTAGTGGCCTCAGCCTTGGACACTGATGTGTCTGTTTCCATGGTCCCTCAGTGCCCCGGCTGGGCAAGGCCTCAGGACAGGTCACACTGTTCACAGTGAAGGTCCCTGGTCAAATGCAACCTCGGTGAAGGGCTGCAAGTTAGCTTACATTGCCAGAGTGCATTCTGCAGGTGAAATATCTTGCTGAATGAAAGGAACTTCAAATAACTGTTAACAATCTTCAGATGCTCTGTGGCAGGAAAGAAGAAAGGAAAGACAAGTATCAGGTGGTATTTGTTGTTGTTGTTTAGTTACTAAGTTGTGTCCGACTGTTTGCAACCCCATGGAGCCCGCCAGGCTTCTCTGTCCATGGGATTTTCCAGGCAAGAAAGTGGAGTGGGTTGCCATTTCCTTCTCCAGGGGATCTTCTCGACCCAGGGCTCAAACCCCTGTCTCTTGCTTGGCAGGTGGATTCTATACCACTGAGCCACTTGGGGCTTCCCCATCAAATTGTATACATTTGGCAAAAAACCACATCGTATCAAAAGCGTGACAAAAAGGAGAAAGTGGTTGTGGTAAAATAAGGTGATTTATGTACTAAATGATGCTGAGTGCAGAGAATTAATCACACTTAGTAATTAAGTGGTTTCAGCAAATGACTGCAAAGTCCTACATTCCCATGAATTTTTAATGGAAAAAAAACTTGAAAAATTAAAAAGTATTACTTAGTTAAAACGTATTTCAATACTAAAGCAAAATTCACGTAAGCATCTTGACCAGCTATGTGAGAAACACAAACTCAAGTTTTTCCTTAGAGCAAATAAAACAATACTATCCAAATCCATATGGTAAGAGATTGTTTTAAGCTGTATTAGGTCTGTTCTGGCATTATGACTTTGTTTTTATGCCATAAGGCTTTTAAGCTCTAAATTAAAGGCTCATTTATTTGTTCTTGTTTCTGGGATTTTTGTTTGTTTTTTGCTAGGAGTGAGTGGGTATTTTGTGTGGATTTGGAGACAAATACCAACAACTGCTGTGTATTTTGTGTGTATCAAAGCAGTTTTTGGCTTTTGTTTAAGGTTATAAAATGATACTTTTTATAAAGTGATGTGGTTCAGAGAGAAGTCATGAAAATTGATGAAAAGGTTAGATAATATGACATAGGTAGGATGCAGTCATTCACTCGGTTGTGTCCAATTCTTTGGTACCCCATGGACTGTAGCCTGCAAGGCTTCTCTGTCTGTGAAATTCTCCAGGCAAGGATGCTGGAGTGGGGAGTCATTCCTTTCTCCAGGGGATCTTCCCAACTTAGGGATCGAACCTGAGTCTCCCACATTGCAGGCAGATTCTTTACCATTCTTACCATTCTTTACCATCACCAGGGAAGCCCTGAGATTTTCATAAACAGTGCTATGCCTTAGATATTTTTTCTCTTGTTAAAACAACTTTAATCCTTCAGATAGGTGTCTCTGGTTACTGTGTTTATTTCCAAACTTGAAACTCCTTTTCTTGTTCTTGTGGGAATAATTCTGGGATAATCCAGAATGCTGATATTTCCCTGTATATTTTAGAATAATGCTGCTGCTGCTGCTGCTGCTAAGTCGCTTCAGTCGTGTCCGACTCTGTGCGACCCCATAGACAGCAGCCCACCAGGCTCCTCTGTCCCTGGGATTCTCCAGGCAAGAACACTGGAGTGGGTTGCCATTTCCTTCTCCAAGAATAATGCTAACCTGCTCAATTCAAGGACTTTCTTTCAGCAAAAACAGACCATGCTTGCAAAGATCATGTTGGTCATGCCCTCTTGGTCAAGTGACTAGTAAAGGATGTATTTCATTTTCTGTAAACATTCTGATGTACCTACTAAAGCTACAAAATAAGCACTTATGAACTGACACTTTTCAAGAAACTATATTAAAATTTATTTTTCTTTTCCACACAGGAAGAATTTAATGGAAAACCTGACTCCCTCTATTTCAATGATGGTCAGCGAAGAATTGACTTTGTTCTAGTGTATGAAGATGAAAGTAGAAAAGAGACCAATAAAAAGGGTTCAAATGAAAAACAAAGAGTAAGTTTATTTTCCTATTTTTTTATTTTTATTCTTTATAATATTGTAAAATGAAAAAAATAAACTGCTGTTTTTGTGGAAGCAATGAAGTGAAACTGGTGTTTGAGATATCAAGTCAGGCATACCTTTATATTTTCTCTATTCATCATTCCCTCAAGGCATGGTAACAAAAAACATTAAAAAAAAATTTTTTTTTTTGAGTTTTAAACAGAAACTTCCTCAGGCTCTTAAGCTGAAGGCAGATTTTCTTCCAAGGAATTGCCCTTTCTATCTGTAAAAGAGATTTACACTAAAAGCACACTTGGCTATTTGCAACTAGATATGAAAGGAAGCTAATAATAAATAACGACAACAGGGATAATACCAACCATCCAGTGTCAGGGTATGCTAACTCATGGATGGTCTGTTATTTTGCATGCATGTGCTCATTTAATTCTCAGAATAACCTTGTTGTGGTGGTGGTGGTTCAGTCGCTCAGTCGTGTCTGACTCTTTGAGACCCCGTGGACTGCAGCACGCCAGGCTTCCCTGTCCTCCACTGTCTTCCAGAGTTTGCTCAAACTCATGTCCATTGAGTTGGTGATGCCATCCCAACCATCTCATCTTCTGCAGCCCTCTTCTCCTTTTGCCTTCAGTCTTTCCCAACATCAGGGTCTTTTCCAGAACAACCTATAAGGTGCCTTTTATTTTCATACCATTCTGGATAACAAAATCGGCCCTTAGAGAGATTAAACGATTGCCCAAGTTCATGGACTCTAATGTAAGAACTGGTGGAGCTACAATTCATACTCTTGTCTTGAATCGCGAACCCGTGCTCTTGACGTCTCCCACTTTCTTCCCTTCCTTTCCCTTTCATTCATTGCCAGTCAGGCTTTACTTTTCCTTTGCATCAGGCTCTTTCAGGTAATGCGGCCATCTTTATCTCAAGATATTAAGCCATTTAACCTGCTAAATATATAACAACTTCCTGGAACTTCTTTACCAAACTGTATCAGACTAAAACAAGACAAAAAAGAAAATATACAAGTGTGACTTTTACCCACTTTGAAAATCACTTCTTCATTCTGGTTTTGTTTTTTCTCACATTTGTGCTGTTACAAATACACAACTATTCATCTGTCCCTCTCTGGGCTTTCTCTCTAAAATATGTCATCCTCAAATCTATTGATTTCTGTCTAATTTTTCAAACCAAGAATGAAACCTACTTAAAATGAAGGAAACAGTCCTTTTTATTTTTTTGTTTTGTTTGTTTTGGAAAGGGTAATTTTGGAGGCTTGTATTTGCATAGTGTCACAGAATGAGCCCAGCTTTTGGAACCTGATATTCAGATTCTGATTCTGCTGCTGTAGTGTTTGGAGTAATTCTAGTTGAGGCAACACCAGCCTAGAATTACAGTGGCTTAATAAAATAAAAGTTTACTTATGGCTCAAGTCAGTCATGGCATCCCTGTTTGGCACAGTGTCTTGGAGGTATGGGCAGGGCTTTGTTGCTTGCAGTCATTCAGGAACCCAGCCTAACACAAAGGCTTTGCCATATTCAGCAGGTCGTTTCTGAGATCACTCTGGGCATCAATAAATGGTAGGTAGAGTAAGGGAGAGGATAAAGAACGCACTCATGCTTCTTTACCTGTCTGGGTTGGAACTGACATCATCAGTTGGGTTCACATTCTTTTGGTCAGAACTCTGGAAGGTGGAAAGTATAGTTTCTGGCTGGACAGACATTTCTCAGTAGGAATTCCATGCTATGGACGGGGAACATTAACTTTTGGTCATCAGCGGCTTGTCTTTGCCACAGATTCCAGCTAACTGTGTGAGTTGGATGAATTTTCTCATCAGCCTCATATTTTATTATTATTTGGAGATGCCTTTTATTTTTACATTTTAACATCTCTGAAATCAGGGTACATCTTTAAAAAAGTGTATCATAATTTCATTGGATGAATTTTTATTGGCACATAAACTATTGGCTCACCATACAACTAGAGGCATCTTAAATTCTGGAAAATAGGAATCTCAATACCTAGTCCAGATAATTATGTTTAGGATTGAATAAAATAGTATACACAAATTTTTGTAGTATACAGAATTTGTAGTATACAGAATAGTATACAGAAATTTAGGTAGTATACAGCTACATAAATTTTCAGCACATGTTAGAATTAGATGTTAATTTTTGTACCTTCTCTTTTATTTGGGGTATACACTGGTATGAAAAGGCATCACTCTCTGATTATTATATAATTTTGTCACTAAACTAGCTTAGAGTATTTTATCATTTTCCTGTGAACACTAAGATATCTTCTGTGCAGTCAGGGTCACTGTCATCAAATATTTATTAGGCATCCATATGCTGGTGGAACTGAATTGAGCACTATATAAAGTAAGTTAAACAAACCTAATCCATTACAGTATAGAGGAAACAGTTTTAGTTTTATATAAGGGCTCTGTCCTATGGTAAAGGAGCCTAGAGCTGGTTACATTATTAACAAGGTCTGCATTTGAGTTATACAGAAACAAAGGTGCTGAAGTAACTTTCATAAATCAAGAGAAAAAAAAACCATCATTAATTTTGGTATCTAAACTCATGGATTGATGTACCATGATGTTGGTATTTATTTATAAGCTATGCTTTTAAGTGTTTTGAGACTATTTATACATGTTACTTAATTTAGATTCTACTAGAATTTGAAGCTCAGCTTTGGAATCACATTTTTATTAATTGAAAAATCATTTGCAAGTTCCATCATACTCTCTATCAGGCTGTATTCAGAATTTAGGACAATGCCAAGGAAAGGCAATTTCAAAATTCTCTTTTCTTTGAGAGGAAAAAAAAATTATGTCTAAATCATATTGATTTCCTAAAACAGCCCCAAGGTTGACTTTGCAGGGGCTGATCTAAAAAGTATTGTTAAATTCTTGTTAGAGGTAGAGAAAGATAAAACTGATGGTGCTGTGAGCATCAGAAACATACAGGAGTAAAAGTCTCCATCTGCATATGAGCAAAGAGAAATTATTTTTCTAGCCAGACCTCCAAATATCATATAACTTTGTCCACTTGTATTAGTGAAAATACCTCAGAATCTCACACCTCCCTTTGGAAAAGCATAAACCGTCTGTATTACAGATGGGGTCGATCATAAGTTGTTCCAAGAAGAAGTGTTTCTTTAGGCCATACTGCTGTCCATGGCGTGGAGTCAGTTCGAATGTCTTTTACTGGAAGTAACAGGGAAACCAAACTCAAAATGTTTTAAGTGCTAAAAGGAAATAATTCTCTCATTTAAGAAATAGTGTGGAGATAGGAGCATTTCTGAGTTAGATAATTTATTGGCTTAATGGGGTCATCAGGACTCGAGCTTCATTATATCCTTCCACCCTGCCATCCTCAAATGTTGGCTGTTCTTAAACTGTCTTCACTTCGTTTCATGATGTTTGTTGTGTTTCCAGACACCAGTGGCAGTAAGAAGGAACGCCCTTTCTTTCGGCCCGCTTTTAGAAAGGGGAAGAAATCTCCCCTAGAATGGCAGACTTCCTTTCACTGTTGATTGTCTCTCACAGGCCTATTCCTAAACCAACCACTGGCAAGATGAATGAAACTACCATCATTAGCACAGACTAATCAAGACTAGTCTTTCATTTCCTAAATCATCTGATCACTTAGTATCTGAAAAACTGTCAGCTTTTCTTGGTAATGAAGAAGGGGAAGATGACTGTTGAATAGGCAGCCAGCAATGCCTGGCACATCTCATGATTAAAATATATCTAAATAAGTTTGCTCCATACTGTGAAGAGCAAAAGTGTTTTAAATGAAACATGTTTCCATATGTTTCTCCAACTCTTCCTGCTCAGTTTTGTTCGTCATTCTTCTTTCTCCCATTTCCCTTATCTAGAATTGCTAATGGATGACATAACTGATCTGTTCTGAATTTCATTTTGTCTGACACTTGGCCTCCCTTCTAAACAGATGTGTTTATGACCAAGTAATGATATAATGCAGATGATGATAAAGAGAATAGAAAAGTCTAGATAGCACAAGAACAGTATAAGTCATCCTGAATGTAATGCTTTTTTATCAGCAGAATCCATCCCTAAAAGTTGATAGAAAAAATATTTCCTTGAAGTTGATGAAAAGTTATGGAAGTATAAGTTTATCTTGTATATCAGGCCTTAAGAATTTGTTAGTGGATCTGGCCAGTAGAGAGTACAGAGTAAGAAATTTTCCAAAAAATAAGTGTTTAAGTTACACCCAAACCTTCAAATAATGTGGAAGAACTGACTAATTGTTTATAGATCCCTTGAGCTTTTAAAACTGTTATCCGTTGTTTTATACGAGTTATCATGAGGCTGGAACGGTTTACATAGAAGCTAGATGAAATCCCTTTGGAAATGGTTAAAAGTTCAACTGAAAATTCTAATAAAGTGAACACAGTGCACTATTCCATGTATTAAGATTTTACATACTTTAGTAAAGTTTTATAATAATGTCTGAGGATCTTATACATTTTTATTAACTATTATATTACATTTTTGTTGCTGTTATCAGACACATTTAATTTTTTTATTTTTTTGCTTGTGATTTAGTATTTTGTGTTAAGAAAGAAGTCTATTGATTTTTTTTATAAGATCTAGTTACATTGAGAAACTTTTTAGTTCCAGCAGTTTCTGATGCTTGTTTTAAGTTTATTCAAAGGAAGACCATGTTGTCTCCAACTGACAGCTTCACTGTACCTTTCTTTATACTCCATTTGTTATCTTGTCCAAGTGATATGGCTAAGACCTCTTGAATAAAACCTGCAGCACATACTAGTCACTCATATTGTTCCTGAGTTTGGTGCAAGTGTTCTAAAATTTCATCATTAAATATACATTTGCTATAAATTTTTGGTAGTTTTCTTTTACAAAGTTAGGAGTTCTCTTCTAGTTGATATTGCTATGAGCTTTTATAATTGGGTTTTTAAATTTATCAAATGTGCTTTCTTTGCATCATTGCTTTATCAGTAAGTCTTAGTGCATAAAGTATATGATTCTTTGTAGCTCATAAGATGATAGCTAACAGTATAGAATATTCAAACATCATTCATTATTGGCTTTAACATGCAATGTATCATTTTTATAGTCACTAGCTTTCTACTTATGTTAATACTATGTTATAACATAGTTTATTTATAATTCATTAAAAAGTACTTGAGGTCACATACAGAATATAACATAAATAAAAGTAATTAGATGAGGATATCAAAGCTATGGTTTTTCCAGTGGACCATAAAGAAAGTTGAGTACCAAAGAATTGATGCTTTTGAACTGTGATATTGGAGAAGACTCTTTAGAGTCCCTTGGACTGCAAGGAAATCCAACCAGTCAATCCTAAAGGAAATCAGTGCTAAATATTCATTGGAAGGACTGATGCTGAAGCTTAAACTCCCAATACTTTGGCCACCTGATGCAAAGAACAGACTCATTTGAAAAGACCCTGATGTTGGGTAAGATTAAAGGCAGGAGGAGAAGGGAACAAGAGAGGATGAGATGGCTGGATAACATCACTGACTCGATGGACATGAGTTTGAGTAAACTCTGGGAGTTGGTGATGGACAGGGAAGCCTGGCGTGCTGCAGTCCATGGGGTTACAAAAAGTCGGACACAACTGGGTGACTGAACTGAACTAATCATGGTAACAAAAATGTAAAAGCCAGAAAAATAAAATGAAGCTATGTATCAAAGTAATAAGCAAAATGACTTATTATTAACCATAAAGTCCTATTCAGAAATTAGAGTTCAGCTGCAAATTTGCCTCTTGAGTTTCCTCGTAGCCAAAGAAAATAGAGGATGTTATCAACACCATGGTTTAAAGTTTCAGCACAATAAAAACCAAACTGGTTGTTCAAAAGAAATATAATCTTTCTGGTCTAATATCCCCCAGAAAGAAATTTATCCCATGGAGTCTCCTAAAGGAGAAGGTGTGATTGAGTCAACTTAACATCGACTTGTATTCTCCAAATTGAAGAAATAAAGGGATGGCAGAAGGGGATTATGAAGAATCAGAATAGTATAAAAAATTTCCTAAAAATGACATTTTTGCCACAAATAGTCCATGAAAAATATTATGCTGGGTTAAATGCTGGTGACAACTCCTGTTGGGTGGTTTCACCTCCTCAGATAACTTTTGGTAGATGTTCTGTCTTTTGTTTTTGGATATGAAATCAGGTTTGGCTTTAACTCCTTAATATTTTAAACTAAAGCAGGAAGTTCTTTATATTTTTATCTCCTTCCTTTACACTCCACTTGCTTAAACTAAGATTGTAGGTTAAAAGGAATAAATTAAATTAGAATCAGCAGTTTCAAATTACAACTACAAGATGTGTTGCTGGTATAAGCATATTTGGTTTTATTTTTGTGTACTCAGCACAGGAGAAGTGAATCCAAATCTTGCTTCGTATTTCCAAAATGGGATGTGTCCTTGGGTCTAATCCTTAAAAACAGACAAATGCAGAGGACAGTGAAATTCTGAAAAGTAAAATCTGTTTATTCTACTTCATCTCAGAAAGAGGTGGAGAAGAGAAAAATCCTTTTCCAGATTAGTCCTTCTGAGTTAGTTCTGAATGAAAAAGCTGTCATTTGCCCTAGACAAACAGGTACTTGTGCCTCATTTTCTGTAAAAGGGTAAAGAGCTGGGCAACATCAACTATACCAAATTCTCAAACAGAACAGGCATGAAGAAAATAAATAATCATAAAAGAAGTGCTTGCTTATGTGCACAGAAAAGATATGCTCTAAGAAAATAGTATTTCCTAAACAACTTATGGTTGCTGGGAGGGAAGGGATAGTTAGGGACTTTGGGAAGGCCACATACACACTGATGTGTTAAAATGGATGACCAGCGAGGACCTATTGTATAGCACATGGAACTCTGTTCATCGTTACATGCCAGCCTGAATGGGATGGGGTTTGGGAGAGAATGGATACATGTATATGTATGGCTGAGTTCCTTCACTGTTCACCCAAAACTACCACAACATTGTTAATGGGCTAAACCTCAATGCACAATAAAAAGTTTAAAGTTTGGGGGAAAAAAGAAAATAGTATTTCTTAAATTTGCCTGATGATAAGAATAGTCTGCTTTGCATGTTAAAACTAGATTATCCAGGCCTGTCCTGTATGTACTGAGCCAACATGTAGAGAAGAGAGGCCCTAGAATCTGCATTGTAACTAGGGCGCTTCAGGCTGTTCATAGAAGCAGGTAGAAAACACTGCCCTGAAGTGTTTACAGTAGTTATCCTAGCTGCTGCTGCTGCTAAGTCGCTTCAGTCGTGTCCGACTCTGTGCGACCCCATAGGCGGCAGCCCACCAGGCTCCCCCGTCCCCGGGATTCTCCAGGCAAGAACACTGGAGTGGGTTGCCATTGCCTTCTCCAATGCATGAAAGTGAAAAGTGAAAGTGAAGTCACTTAGTCGTATCCGACCCTCAGCGATCCCATGGACTGCAGCCTTCCAGGCTCCTCTGTCCATGGGGTTTTCCAGGCAAGAGTACTGGAGTGGGGTGCCATCGCCTTCTCCGAGTTATCCTAGCAGTGGATTGATAACAGGTGATTTTTTTTTTTTTTCCTTCTTGGAAAATTTCTAAGTTACCATTTATTTATTTTCATAATTACACCAAAAATGCTAATTTAAAAAGAAAAGTTGGAAATAAGCTTCAGCTACATATTCACTTCCTTTCTATGCTTGTCATTTAGGACGCTTGTCTGTTTTCTATCTCCTTATGAACATATGTCACCTAAATCAGTCCACTAACATTCAATGTTTTATCAACAACACGTGAATTTAAGTCCCAATTAAATAATGTATTCCTGCTTACCAGACCTTACCAAGTAAGAAGCACTTTGAGTAATTAGAAAGAAATATTTTTGCACAAATTAAGTCCCTTTGGTTTACTTCTTACCCAACTCCATAGGCGTAACAAAGATTGGCAAGTTGAGAAGTACAGTGACAGCAGCGTCAGTATTTTGCCTGACAAAGCTGGAAGAATATTTGAAATAAATCTATTTCATTAATCTCAACTGATTTATGCTGATATATTATCATCAGAGTGTATTTAGCAATCTTCTTAGACATTGCAACCCCTGCTTTTTATGCAATAAAGCAGAGCAACATAAAGGAAATGGTAGAAATTGGTGTTTAAAATCAGTATTATTACTGTATAATTCACAAGCAAGTCCTTCCCAACAATGACTTTATTAAGCCAAATGAGATGTGCAATCTCAGGTGCTTAGGGGACAGAAAACTGCCTTAATTATGCCAGTCTGTCCTTTGTGATTTTGATTGCTTTATTCTTTATTTCTCTGACAGCTTTATTAACCTCCCATAAGAGGTATGAATAAAATTTCAGTTTCTGGGGTGGGATAAGTGCTCTTGTCCTTCTCTACTTTGAACCCCAAGTACCATTCTCCACTGACAGTAGCAGAATCATGTGCCTCTTTTTGTGATGTCCGTAGATCCTCAGTGATTATAGTCTCTTTGGCTTTGCTAGAAGTAGGTTGAAAAGAAAGAGAGAGATCCAGGTTACAGTGCCAGGGAATTTACTCTCCTAGAGACAGAGGAACTTACAACATAATCTCGCATATGACTGGGCTTTTTTCAGAGCCAGTCAGTCTGGTTTAATCATTTTGTGCTGCCGAATACACACCATAGACTATAAACATAGGTTTAGATTCTTACCTGTAAGGTTTCCAATAAGGTACATAGATAATTTTTAGTTAAAAACCTTGTGGCCTCAGATACTCATTTATTCAGCAAATATTTATTAAGAAATGAGTATGTCATTCAATATGCAATATTAATTTTCTTTCATTTTTAACATGGAAGACAGCTCTACCCTAATTTTTTTTAAATGTCAGGAACACGGTTACTTATCCAAGTGTAAATTCTACACTGCAGTAAAGCTGATGATCTCATATTAAATAGATTTAAGCAATCTTTTCTTAAGTAAGCAGTCTTTTCCTGATGTATTCCTGTTTGACAAATATAGCACATATGCTAATTTACTTTAGCAACCTGACAAACCAAGAAAACTGGTTTGATCAATTTTTAAAATATTCCACTAGTTCTTTGTGAACTGCCATGCCAAAGGGAAATAACAAGAACTGTCTTATTAAAGTAACACCAAGGTGATATATTAACATGTTTAAGCAAATAAAAATGCCCTTTCCTTGGTTCAACTATTTAAGTATTTATAGTTAGTAATAAAACAGAGGGCATTATAAACCAACTCCAAGATCTGCCAGTTATCAAGAGATATCAGGTAAATATCTTACAAGGTCTTTGTAAAGAACCAAATAAGAACTAAAATTGCATACGCTATAGTATAACTTTTTCTCAGTGGCAGTACAGCAATATCTATTAAAGAAGTTTAAGTTGTATGCACTTTTCAACAATTCTGCATCTAGGACTTTATTCTGAGGAGGATACACAAAACTTATTCTACAAGAATTTTCATAATTATGAAAAATTAGAAACAACTAAAACATTCAACAGTTTGTGAATAAATAGTTTGTTTTGTATATGTATTCACTTATAGTTTAGATTCCTCGTATAAATGGTATTATGTAGCAGTTGTCTTTGACTTATTTCACTACGCCTAATAGTCTCTGGGTCTATCCATGTTGTTGCAAATGGAAATATGTCATTCTTTTTACAGCTGAGTAGCATTCCACTGTGTGTGTGTGTGTGTGTGTGTGTGTGTGTATGTGTGTACCTGAGCTCACAAGTGTGTGTGTATCACATCTTCTTAAGACAATCACTGGATTGTGTCCACATCTTGGCTCTTGTATATAGTACTGCTATGAACATTGGGATGCATGTATCTTTTCAAATTAGAGTTTTTGTTTTTTCCAGTATATACCCAGGAGTGGAATTGTTGGATAACATGGTAATTGTAGTTTAGTTTTTTGAGGAAACTCCATACTGGCTTCACCAGTGGCTGTACCAGTTTACATTCCAATCATCAGTGTACAGGAATTTCCTTTTCTCCACATTCTTGACAGCATTTGTTATTTGTTGACTTTTTAATATTAGTCACTCTTACAGCTGTGAGGCAATATATCATTGTGTTTTTTAAAAATCTTTTTATTTATTTATTTGGCTGTGCCAGCTCTTAGTTATGGCATGTGGGATCTTCAGTCTTTGTTGTGGCATGCAGGATCTTTAGTCGTGGCATGCAGCCTCTTAGTTGTGGCATGTGGGATCGAGTTCCCCGACCAGGGATTGAACCTGAGCTCCCTCCATTGGGAATGTGGAGCCTTAGATTGAACGTGGAGCCCCCTCCATTGGGAACGTGGAACTGAACCACCAGGGAGACCTTCTCCTTATGGTTTTGATTTGCATTTGTCTAATAATTAATGGTGTTGAGCATCTTTTCATGTGCCTGTTAGTCATCTGTATGTCTTCTTTTTTGCAAAAATGTCTGCCCATTTTAAAATCAGCATTTCTTTTTAATATATTGAGTTATGTGAGCTGTTTACATATTTTAGTTATTAGCCCCTTTTTGGCCTCATAATTTGCAAATCTCTCTTCTCATTTTCTTTTCATTGTCTTTTCCTTTCATTGATGGTGTCCTTTGCTGTTCAGAAATGTTTAAGTTGGATTAGGTCCTATTTGTTTATTTTTGCTTTTATTTCTTTTTCCTTGGGAGACTTAGCTAAGAAAATATTGCTATAATTTATGTCTGAGAATGTTTTGCTTGTATTTTCTTCTAGGAGTTTTATGATGTCATATCTTATACTTAGGGCTTTAAATTAGTCTTTAAACCATTTTAAGTTTTTATTTTTGTATATGGTATGAAGGAATGTTCTGATTTCATTGTTTTGCATGTAGCTGTCCAGCTTCTCCAGCACCACTTATTGAAGACACTCTCTTCTCCATTGTATATTTCTGCCTCCTTTATCATAAATTAATTGACCATAAACGAGTAGGTTTATTTCTGGGCTGTCTATTCTGTTCCATTGATCTGTGTGTCTGTTTCTGAGCCAATACCTTGCTTTTTTTTTTTTTTTTTTTGATTAGTTTAGTTTTGTAGTATAGTTTGAAGTCTAGAAGGGTTATACCTCCAGTCTTGTTCTTTTCTCCCAGGATTGCTTTGGCAACTCTGGGTCATTTGTGCTTCCATATAAATTTCAGAATTATTTGTTCTGTGAAAAATGTCATGGGTATTTTGATAGAGAGTGCATTCAATCTGTCATACTACTTTAAGTAGTATGACCATTTTAACAGTATTAATTCTTTCTTCAGAGAATGAAAAGGATATATGAAAGTGAAGTCACTAAGTTGTGTTTGACTTTTTGTGACCCCATGGACTGTAGCCTACCAGGCTTCTCCGTCCATTCATGAGATTTTCCAGGCAAAAGTACTGGAGTGGGTTGCCATTTCCTTCTCCAGGGGGATCTTCCTGACCCAGGGATCGAACCTGGGTCTCCCGCATCATAGGCAGACACTTTTACCAACTGAGCCACCAGGGAAGTCCAGAAGGATATATACATCCATTATATATCAAAGAAGGTAACCTGAGGACTGGGACAATATAGTGTATAGAGTCAAGAGGAGAGTGAGCTAAATGACTCAGATTTAAGATCCAGTTCCTGGAGTTCTGGTAAAATAATGTCATTGGTATCCCGTGGGAGGGATTAAGCTGTCACTGGGTGTACACTGTGGAAGCTAAATGATTAGGGTTGCTTGTTTTTGTTATGGTGTTTGACATTAGATAAAAGAGGTGAGCCTCTGAGGCTTACAAGGTAGAGAGGACTTTTTTTTTTTTTTTTTTTTAAGGAATAAAGGAGGCTGAGCATATTTGAAGACAGAGAAAGGAAATAACAATGGTTAACATGTCTTATTATGGGCTTATTATGTGTCAGGCCTTATGCTGAGGACTTTATACTTATGAAGCTATTTCTTACACCACCTTTGAGATGAAGCCACTGATACTTGCAGAGTTTATTTGCCCAACGTCACAGAGCTAGCAAATGGTAGGACCAGGATTTAAATTTTGACTCGGAATCTAACCATGTCTAGTTTGCACCATGCCGCTTGTCACGGTCATGGCTGATGCAGCGGATACAGCCAAGGCAGGAGTAGTTTGTGTTTGGTATGCGTGATGATGCAACTGCCCTCTCGTGGGGCTAGTTCTTTGCAGGTTCTCTGAACTGGCCCCCTTTTGTTATCTGGTAATTTAGACTCCCAGGGGATCAAGAGATGTCTTCCTGCTCTGGGTACCCTGGAGCTATTTGGTGCTAGCACGTTCCAGAATTAAACTCTATCTCTCTTTCTCCATCATGTCCTGTAATGCCCCTAAGTAAAAGTTCTTGGAGCGCTGTGGGGGAAGGGGAGCTCAGGAAAGAGGCGCCTGGTTGCTACACTACATTCCTCAGTCAATTCCCACAAAACCGGTAGCCATCCATGCACCATCCACTCATTCCTTCTTTCATCAGACATCTGTTGCTTGTTTCTTCCACTTTAGGCCCATTCTAAGTGCTAAGGATATCAAGATTAAAAGACAGACATCCCTAGGGACAGGAATGATAACCCTTTAAAGAGCAGCCAGGCCTGAGGGAGGATTTTATATTCTTTAAGAAAAGAAACATTTAAGGTGTTTGTTTGCTGAATAAGAGCAATGAAGATAAAGGACTGAAAAGAGAAGGTATTGCCGAAGCAAACTCAGGAAAAACAGGAAAAAGGTGTGATCTCCTGATACCCAGGAGAAAGATGGTGTCCTCCTAAGAGAGGCGGCATGCACAGGACTTTTTGTGAGTGGCTGCATTTGTCTGAGGAAGGAGACCACAGCGCTTGAAGCGTCCTGAAGTGAAGTGTCGAATGCAAGGAGCACCTTCAAACTTTTGGAGCCACTCCCCAGTGGAGGAGGGGGGCCAGGAAGGGGACAGTTGTGCATCACGGTATGCTTTTGGTGGGAACTGTGGAATTTTATGAGTTAACACAGGTATGTGGTTTCTTACTACCATCACTTCATTGTTCACACACCCATTAAGCCACCCAAGAAGCTGCCCTTTTAACTGATTCTCCTAGCCTTCTAGAAACTGTGTTGCTAGAGAAGATGCTTGAGAACCCCTTGGACTGCAAGGAGATCAAGCCAGTCAATCCTAAAGGAAATCAGTCCTGAATATTCATTGGAAGGACTGATGCTGAAGCTCTAGTACTTTAGCTGCCTGATGGGAAGAGCTGACTCACTGGAAAAGCTGGGAAAGATTGAGGGCAGGAGGAGAAGGGATGACAGAGGATGAGGTGGTTGGATGGCATCATTGACTCAATGGACATGAGTCAGAGCAAACTCTGGGAAATTGTGAGGAACAGGGAAGCCTGGAGTGCTGCCGTCCATGGGGTTGCAAAGAGTCGGACACGGCTGAGTGACTGAACAACAACCACCTAGTCATCTAACTAGAAGGACATTTGTTCATGTGAGCTAAAAGCCTTGAGTCTGAGCTTTCACATCCTAACTGAAATTATTGCTGCCTGACTCCAAAAGACAGTTGAATTCTACTTATGACCTCTAGTGGGACAAGCTGGGTCGCCATTTGTACAACCTCAGGTTGAGGCATCTCCCCAGAAAGAGAGGAAGTCAGAGTGTCCGGTCTGCACAGAACACCCCTCCCTATACTGCACAGTGATTTTGCTTTTAGCCTAACAGATTTTCCCTAGTTCATCGTTATTACCCTATTAGGATTCTTGCTGGCAAGTAACAGAAATTAGCTCTAATTTAAGCAGACAAAGAAACAAAGAGTCTATTAGTAAAGAATATTAGGGAGCTCACAGATTCATTGGAAGACTCGGACAAACAAAACCTGGAGACGAGGCAGCCAGAGTCAGTGCTCCAAATTCCATTTCACAGCTGGTCTGGGACAAAGCAAGGTTGCTCCCCATGGTCCAGAACTGCTTCTGGTCACTTCTGACCAGCAGTCCTCCCTGAAAGCTCCTGCTGAGACCTCTGCCACTGCTGTCACTGGCTCCCATTCTCCCAGCCACCCCAGGAGGAGTTCTGCTTGGCCTGACTTCTTTGCATCTCCAGCTTCTGATTAGAGTCTTAAGTGGTCTGCTTAATAGCTACTCACTTGCCAGTAGCTGAACTCATGGGAGACAAGGAATAGGTGTGTCTATTTTTATTCGCTGTAGGGGACGTGGGGCTCTGGCGGGAGTGGAAATGCTGAGTGGTTATATAGAATGACGGGTGTCCATTACAGTGCCTTAGACCCATGAATGAGTGTTCCAGTCCTTTTGTATTGGACACAGTCCTAGATCCCTGGATGCTGACTTTGTAGATCCTCTGCAGCAGACCATTTCAGATTCCTCTTTGAATCTTTATCACTTTGAAGAGTGCTCTCAGGAAATGTTTGTAGAACAAATTAATGTTTGTTGAGTATATTCTTTCAACAAACATGTATTGGGCACGTACTCCTGCTGAGTACTCTGTCAGGTGTGGCTGGAAAGATCAGAAATGCTTTTACACAATAGTAAAGAAAGACTCCATCTGGAACAATGCTTGGGCTGCCATGCAGGAATTGAAGTATGAGGGTTTGAGTCTAAGGTGAAGAAATACTGCTTGGGTACCAAGCAGAGTGGGTCTGAACCACCTTCCCAATTGACGTGGACAGATGGTGAATGAGGGGTAGAGAAGACTGAAAATCCTAGCAGAGTGCACTGCAGAGATAGGGGGTGGGAGGCGGGCAGAGGGGGCAGCCACCTGCTGGGAACAATGGGAAAGCTGTACCTCCACACCCGCATCCCACCCCCTAGCTCTCATCTCACTGGCCTTTCCTAATAATAAGTTTGGCTTATTTGTGTATAGCACTTGATGTTTTTCTCTAAGTGACTATTTTGTGCTCATGTGTAACAAACGTATTATATTTGTAAAGCTCTTAGAACAGTGTCTGGCACAGTAAGTATTAATACTATATAACTTTATTAAATATATGAAAATAAAGCAATATTCTGTTTCTCATACTTCCACAAAATATATTAGGGATTCCACTGGCACTCACATTAAGTCAAATGCCAGGTGTATTTTTTCACCTTGGACCTTTTTACATGCAGCGTCCACTTTAATTTATTAGGTGCTTTCTATGTTCTAGGTGCTGTATGTGGCACAGCAGCTGAGCTCCCTCTCTGCCCGTCCACAGTGGGCAGAGCATGGGCACAGTGGCCTGACTGCCCAACCCACTAGATACAGAACATTGGCCCAGTAATTCCTCTCTATCCTGTTAACTGCTGAAGTTAAAAACTGATTTTAATGCAGCATTTTTAGTTGTCTTCAGTGGGAGAATTGGTCCAGTTCACCTCCTGTGATTACTAAAGATGGAAATTCTAGTTTATATTTTATGTGGTTTTGTTTTTGTTTTTTAGAAATATATTCTTCCTTTACTCCCTCTGTTTTTAACATCTTAGTTGAGATATGTTTCACTATGTGGTTCATATAAATGGCCCTGTAACATTGTCAGATGTATTATCAGTTCATTTGGTAGATTTAGGTGTGTGTTTTATAGCTTCACTAACATTTCAATCTTACAAAGAGAAAAATTTCTTACCTTTTACCAAAATTGTGTGTTGTTTTATTAAAATTGGTCAAGGCATGTAAAGATGAAATATATACATCCAAAACCAAACTATTTCAATGTCTGATGTAGAAACAAAATTATAATAATCTAGAATGTCAGATCTGGACTGTAACTCTGGTATATTCCATGGGTGAGCGGGACTCCAAAACCTCCACTTATGTATACAATCTGTCATAAGCCAAAAAAAGTCTTTGAAATTGTGCCAAAGCTGGAGATTTTTATGTACCTCAAGTGGCCAGAAACCTACAGGACAACCAAGGGTCCTCCAGAGTCGCAGGAGAATCCAGTTATTCTCACAGCATTGCCTCTGAGGAGTCTCAACCCACACGCCACCAACAGGCAGAGCACCTCCGTTGCTTCTGTGCTGTTTTGAGCAAATGTATCTCTTCATTAAGTTCAAATTGGTTTGATTTTTTTTTTAATTAAAAAAACACATAGGTCCCCTCCCCCCCACCCGCCCGGGTAAAACTGAAGGCCTAACATATTTCCAATTTCTTTTGGCAGAGAAAAAGACAAGCATATGAATCTAACCTCATCTGTGATGGTCTGCAGCTAGAAGCAACCAGATCCGTAAGTGTCAGACCCTTTCCAACCGCCAGCTGACTGTTGCTCCTGGGAACTAGCCTGTCACTCAGAGTGCTGGAAAGGCATTTGAAACATGTAACCCCAGCCACGCCTTAACTGCAGGCTGGGACGGGAGTCAGTCAGAATCTGCACTATAGAGTATATGTTTGTTGCTGATAAAAACCATGGATCTTTCTTAATAGCCAAAGAATCTAATAATAAATCTATGTATGAATAGAACCTTTTTAAAGATTTTTATATAATACAAATGATAGTTTACCCCCCAAAAATTAGAAAATGTTAGAATAGTGGAATTGAAAATCATCTGTACTTTATCCATAAATAATCTTGTCCTAAATATGTTCTTTTACTCAAATATATACATTTTTCCCTTAAAAGGAAATTATCATTTCACAGTTTTAAAGTTTGCTTTTCTCTCTTTATCATATAATAAATGCATTTATATATTAATAAATATAGTTCTTTTAAATCCTTTTTAATCACATAATGACATTGAACAGATATATAATAAATTAAACAGCCTTCTCCTTGGTCTAAGAAATTTTAAAACTTGTCATTACAATAACACTACAATATAATGTTTTTATGTTTAGTTACTAATTTGGACTAATAACACATTTGCTTTTCTTCATCTAAAATACTGGTGATTTTATGAAAGAACTAAAACATAAGAATAATCTGTTTTAAATTTGTGAAAATATCAGTAGTTGATTTGGTTTCCTGGTTTGTATGCTTATCCTTTCAATATAGCTTGTGGATGACAAGCTCGTATTTGTAAAAGTACATGCCCCATGGGAGGTGCTATGTACCTATGCAGAGATAATGCACATCAAATTGCCTCTGAAACCCAATGATCTGAAAACCCGGTCCTCAGCCTTTGATAATTTCAACTGGTTTACCAAACTCCTCCAAGTGGATGAAAGTATCATCAAGCCAGAGCAAGAGTTTTTCACTGCCCCGTTTGAGAAGAACCGCATGAATGACTTTTACATTCAAGATAGAGACACATTCTTCAATCCAGCCACCAGAAGCCGCATTGTAAGTCTAAACCCAATTTAGCTGCTGTCTTGGGGTGATTTAAAACCTACTGTTGAATAATTAGTGGTTTAATTTGGTTGGTTTGGTTTGGGTTTTATAAGCTCCCCAAAAAAAAAGAAAGAAAGAAAAGTAATACACCTACAGATTCCTGTTAGGACAGGAAGCAATGATTGGCTAGTTACACTGTATAAACTACACACTCTATTTTGGAATCTTTTTTAGGTTTACTTCATTCTTTCTCGGATAATGTACCAAGTAAGGGACAATGTTAAAAAGTTTGGGATTAACAAACTCGTAAACTCTGGAATCTACAAGGCCGCTTTCCCTCTCCATGATGTAAGTCAAATGGCAAAAATGAAATAAAATATCTAAAATGTATTCTAATGTTAGGGAAAGGCTAACCTTCTTGAACTTGTTTCTTCCTTGGTAAAATGAAGAGGACATATTGCAAGATTGTAAGTTCATTTAGGGCAGGAATCGTGTTGTATTGTTTACTGCTGAATCCCAGGCACAGGGAAAAACCCTTAGTTAAAATGAGTGAACGAATGAATAGACAGCATTTCCCAGAGTTAATGTGTGGACCAATTAAGAGCATAGACTCAGACTCAAACATCTTTCGAGCTGGAGGATCTTGTGAAAGTCACTTAACCTCTCTATTCATCAATTTCCTCGTCAGTAAAATGGGGATAATAATAATTCCTATCTCGTAGAGTTGTTATGAGGATCAGTTCATCCACATGGATGTTAGAACAGTTCGTGGCACATAATAAGTACTATATATCTGTCAGCTGTTTTCATAATTACTGACAGATATTATTATCAACCAGAAAAGTATTGGTTCTTTGTAAGAAAAATATGTTAGATCATTTCATTTACCATTTTCTGGAATTCAGGCAGGCATTTTCTCCTCTGAAATAACCATCTTCAAACTGTGTCCTGGAATATCACAGGGCTTCTAAAAAGGCATCTGTCAGGGTTCTTGTCAGGATGGCAATACAGCAGAGTGTTGACATTTTTTAAGGACAGCGTACTGAGATGACAGCAACTCCTCAAATTCAAGAGCACTCCTCTAGCTGATAAGATCACTCATGAAATGAAAATTTTAAAATGTGACTGCTGTAGAAGCTTAATGATTCTATAAATGCAAGGATGTTTTACCTAAGCTCTTAAAAGTCTGTCATTAAAATAAATAAAATCCTGTTTTATATTGCTCTGTTACTTTGTTATATTCACTATCAGTTTATCTGGATCTCTGAGGCCAAAGAGTACATCATGAGAAATGCTGGACTGGATGAAGCACAGGCTAGAATCAAGATTGCCAGGAGAAATATCAATAACCTCACATATGCAGATGACACCACCCTTATGGCAGAAAGTGAAGAAGAACTAAAGAACCTCTTGATGAAAGTGAAAGAGCAGAGTGAAAAAGTTGCCTTAAAGTTCAACATTAAGAAAACGAAGATCATGGCATCTGGTCCCATCACTTCATGGCAAATAGATGGGAAAACAGTGGAAACAGTGTCAGACTTTATTTTTGGGGGGGCTCCAAAATCACTGCAGATGGTGACTGCAGCCATAAAATTAAAAGATGCTTTCTCCTTGGAAGAAAAGTTATGACCAACTTAGACAGCATTAAAAAGCAGAGACATTACTTTGTCAACAAAGGTCCATCTAGTCAAAGCTATGGTTTTTCCAGTG
The DNA here is from genome assembly GCF_029378745.1 of Bos indicus. NCBI lineage: Eukaryota > Metazoa > Chordata > Mammalia > Artiodactyla > Bovidae > Bos > Bos indicus. Next base: position 35,030,548 of record NC_091764.1, on the reverse strand, counting down.
GTCATGTATGGATGTGAGAGTTGAACTGTAAAGAAAGCTGAGCACTGAAGGATTGATGCTTTTGAACTGTGGTATTGGAGAAAACTCTTGAGAAAACTCGTTGGACAGCAAGGAGATCCAGCCAGTCCATCCTAAAGGAAATCAGTCCTGAATGTTCATTGGAAGGACTGATGCTGAAGCTGAAACTTCAATACTTTGGCCATCTGATGCGAAGAACTGACTCATTTGTAAAGACCCTGATACTGGGAAAGATTGAAGGCAGGAGGAGTAGGGGACGACAGAGGATGAGATGGTTGGATGGCATCACTGACTCAATGGTCGTGAGTTTGAGTAAACTTTGGGTGTTGGTGATGGACAGAGAGGCCTGGCCTGCTGCAGTCCATGGGGTCACACAGAGTCAGACATGAGTCTGACAGAGTCAGTCTGAGCGACTGAACTGAACTAAAAGGCCAAACAAAGCAAAGACTCATTGATAATCGCTACTGTGAAATACATGTATTTGTGGATGAAGACAGTATTGAAATGTACTGTGTAAGATAATAAAACTGGAACAGCAGGCATGCTCCTTGATACACATGCACAGAGAACTGGGAGCTGGATGAGGAAGCAGATGCTGAGTTTCCTGCTAAAAGACCCAACAGAGCAGTCCAACCTGACAGTCCGTGTATTTTATATTTGTGCACCAACAAGACTAGCAGTGAGCATGATAGAAACTTGGGTACACTTGCAAATAGCTGTCGTGATTATCAGTATGGGATGTCAAGGCTGTGTAGTACTCAGTGGACATCTGCCCATGCCCAGTTCTTTTCCACTAAATCTTCCTGTAATTGCGCTGGTCCCACGTCCAGGCTAAGGGATGATCTCATGAGGTATTTAGAAGGCAGGCAAGTAGAGGTCAGGACTCATGTTAAAAGTTTAATATTAATAATTTTCTGGTTGATAATAACATCTGTCAGTAGTTATTATATGCCAGGGACTTTGAACATTGCTGTGGCTGAGTCGATCATCTTAACAACTCTTTGAGGTGGGTAGAATTATTATCCCCATTTTATTGATGAGGAAATTGATGAATGGAGAGGCTAACTGACTTCCAGAAGGTCATCCAGCTAGCAAGTGGTGGAGCCAGGTAATTCTGATTCTAGTATGAGGGAAGGAAGGTGAGTCAGGTGGAAAGAAGAGAGATTGCATTTAAGCAGAGGCAGGAAGTTTGGTTTCTTGAATAAGCTAAATGTATAACATCACATCAGGCTTTTTTTGTTTATATTCTGTATTTTCACAGAATTACTGCTGAATTGAGGGACAAAAAAGCCTGGGTTTTAGAACTGACGCCGTCACTAAACAGCTGGTTGCTCTGGGTGTCCAAGGAGGGGACTGGGCTGTCAGGCGTTCCTCTGCCATGAGAGTTTGGGCCCTTGAGCTAGCCCAGGTTTTCATTATTTAGAGCTGGTCCACTTACAGTACATTAAGTATCCTCGGGGTTCTCACAAGGTACCTGCGGTGGTCCCTGGGATTCTAACATCCAAGCATTCCTTTCCACCCACATTCACAAATGGCCCTCCAGGCATTAGTATTACTCCTGGTTGAGAATTCCTAAGGACTACATGGTATTTCCCGGAGAAGGCGATGGCACCCCACTCCAGTACTCTTGCCTGGAAAATCCCATGGACAGAGGGGCCTGGTCCGTCCCAGCAAGTGAGACCCCTCATTTAGAAATGACTGTGACATGTTAGGGCCACATTTAGCCAACAGAACACGCAAATGCAAACACATACCGATTGTGATGCTCGTTTCTTTGCTGCTTCTTCCCAGTGCAACTTCAGCACCCCATCGGAGGACCTCAGCTGCCCCAATGAGCGGTACCTTCTGTACAGGGAATGGGCTCATCCTCGAAGCATATACAAAAAGCAGCCCTTGGATCTTATCAGGTGAGTTGTTGTAATGAGCACTCCAGTGGGAAGGGTTCAGGATTGCCCTTGTGGTTTCAAGTGTGACAGTCCTCTAAGAGTATTGCCAGCCAAGGAAGCTCACTGCAGCTCTGGACTTTGTTGCCCAGAATTTTTATTGGGGCCTCATTGCTAGGCATGATTGATTGAGTCACTGCCCACATGGCTTGATCTCCAGCCCCTTTTTCTCCCAGTGGTCCTGCAATATCACATGGTTATCACATGGTTCCAATCATGTGATTGGTCTTTCTGGCCTAGCCAGTCCACATCCTGAATCATCTCATTAGCACAAACTATTTAGGGTCCACCGTGAATAACGAAGTCAGCTTATCTTGGGAAATTCCAAGGTATATGAGGTTACCTCCCAGGAACTGGGACCGAAGATCCACCAAATTCTTCATTAAACAGGAGTAATTGTTAGATTTAGCTTAAATTGTATGATGGTGGTGGTTAGTTGCTAAATTGTGTCTGACTTGTGACCCCATGGACTGTAGGCTGCCAGGCTCCTCTGTCCATGGGATTTCCCAGGCAAGAATTCTGGAGTGGGTAGCCATTTCCTTCTCCAGGGGATCTTCCTGATCCAGAGATGGAACATGGGTCTCCTGCGTTGCAGGTCGATTCTTTACGACCTGAGCCATGATAAGAGATGCCAGTTTTCACTGCTTTCCTGTATCTTCTATTGGGTACCATTTCCAACAGCACAGGAACGTAATGTCCAGCATGCATCTTCTCAAAGCACCAGTGTCGGCTGCTCTCCAGAAACTTACGTTGCTTGGGCAAGGCTGTTGGAGAAAAATAGATCAAGAACAACTAAGCACATAAATAAGTAAACAACATTTCTGAGTGAAATGAAGAAAAATGACACAGTGATGAGATGGAGAGGAACTGGGAAGTGGGGAAGAAAGTGAATCAAGAAAGTTATCTTTGAGTAACTGGCATGTGAGCTGAGATTTGTCTAGTGGGCAGAAAAAAAAAAGCCCAGTATTTTAAGGATCTGGGAAAAAGTCATATCAGGAAGAGAGGCCTCAAGGCACAAAAGTACTTGTTAAGCTTGAGGAAATAGTGAAAACCAGTGCTAAGGGGAAAGACAAAGATGACTCACAAGGTTAGAAGGGTATCAGGAACGTGGAAAGGAGTGTAGACAAGTGCAGTGAAAAACTGCTGCAATATTTTAACCATTTCAGTAATTGTATCTCACTCACATTTTGCAAAGATACTATGGAGACTAAGTGATGGGGGAGGCAGGGAGCAGGGAAAGCCAGTAAGAGGCTATTAGCACAAACCAGATGAGAAGTCCTGGGGCAAATATGGAAGGTGTTTGGGGAGTCAGGTGGACAGGACATGGTTATGGATTGGATATGTGGCATGAGGAGAAGAGGAGGGTCAAGGTGGGCCCGGAACCATGTGCCTGTTCTTCCCATGATGTCTCATTGCCTGTCCACCTGAACTTGGGGAAAACCTCTTAACCTTAAAAGTGAGAATTTTAAAACACTGAAGAATTTTCATTTTGTTTTACGTTTTATTAAGGGAAATTTTGGGCCTCCCGGGTGGTGCTAGTGGTAAAGAATATGCCTACCACTGCAGGAGATGAGATATGGATTTGAACCCTGGGTCAGGAAGATCCCCAGGAGTAGGAAGTGGCAACCCGCTCCAGTGTTCTTGCCTGGAAAATTTCTTGCCTGGCAAGCTGCAGTCCATGGGGCCACAACGAGTCGGACCTGACTGAGCACAAGGGGAGTCTTAAACATATACAATAGTAGAGAGAATAAATTATACAGCAAGTTTGCCTGTGTCTGTCACCCATCTCCAAACATTCTAAACTCATAGTCACCGTTGTTTCATCATTTTTTCTACCTCCTACTGGGTCATTTTGAAGAAAACTCCAAATAACATAACATTTCATTGATAGAATGACAAGGTCTCTTTTAAATATAACCAGAATACTCCTTTTGTTTAAAGTCGTAAAATAATCAGTATTCATGTTTTCCTGTCACAAAAATACATTTTTTAACAGTTTTTTGGTTGTAATCAGTATCCAAACAAGGTCCAGATGTTGCAAGTAACATCTCTCAAATAGCTTCTAATCTATAATTTTCCAATTTCTTTCTTGTTTTCCTCGTAATTGTTTCTCTGTTTTCTATCTGGCTGATTTCATTCTCCCCTGAGGTGTTACTTGTTTCTCTGTCCTGTGTATTTGCTTTAGCGAAGTCATTTGATCCTCATCTCAAGGCTTGATCTGATTGAGATTGAACTTTGCACAAGAAAACTTGTGTGAGTTTCGTATTTCTGTCAGTAGGTATATAATGTCCGGTTGTCTATCTTTTCTGTGATGGTAGCAGCCATTAATGAATGTTGTCTAGATTTGTCATTTCCTCGGGGATTTTATTTGGTCATTTGTTGTTGTTCAGTCATTAAGTTGTGTCCGACTCTTTCCAACCCCATGGACCTCAGCATGCCAGGCTACCCTATGCACTATCACTCAGAGTTTGCTCAGATTCATGTCCGTTGAGTCCGTGATTCCAACCACCTCATCCTGTCGCCCCCTTCTCTTCCTGCCCTCAATCTTTCCCAGCATCAGGGTCTTTGCCAGTGAGTCAGCTCTTCACATCAGGTAGCCAAAGTACTAGAGTATGATTTCTTCCTTTATTTACTAGTTGGATTAGAATCATAAAGAAACAGTTTCTCTCATTAACTCAGATACCCTGTAGAATAAAATTTTGGAAAAGGATGTTTATATACATGTCAGTATTTGAAGCTGATATTTACATGAGGGTTCTATTCCATTATTTTCATTTTGTACTAAACCTATAGCATCTGTTGGCAGAGTGATTGGTTTGATGGCTTTTTAATCATTCTTTATGGGTTTTTATTTGGGGGCAGGGGTTCTATGAAGAAAACAATTTCCCCAGGATTTTAAGTACCTTTTGCTAAGGAAAATACATTTAACTATTCCCTGCCCCTGGCCCACCTGTCCCCTTTGATGCTTCTGTCAACTTAAAAATGAAATGTACAACATGAGTGTTGTGAGTTAAGTTTTATTTGGGGCAAAATGAGCCCAGAGACAGCATCTCAGCTCTGAGAAACTGCTCCAGAGAGGCAGCGGGAGAGGTCCGTATATATATATGTGATTTTGATGAAGGGGGAATACATGCAGTCAAGCACATATTTTTTTTGCAGAATGTTTCTGCTAGTCATGAGGAAACATCTTCACCATGAAGAATTTTAGTGCTTTTCTAGATATGAGGAGATACAAGAATTGAGCTCATAAAATCAGCTTCTGAAAAGATTTAACTATCTGAAGACCTGTTCTGCCAGTTTTCCTCAGAGCACAGAGTGCCTCATTTCTGCTCTTTACCCTGAGCACCTTTCAGGGGATGCCAAACATCAGCAGCTGCATGATTTAATCCTTGTAGAGGTAGATGGCAAGAGCCAGTGGCAAGTGTCAATTTGCAGTTGACACTTCCCATTAGTAACCCCTTGAGCACTCAGGATGTTAAACCTTCCTCTCTGGTTCCCAGGGATTAGCAGAGGGAAAATGAACTCTTTCCCAAAAAGCAAGTCAGGCAAACTGGAAAAAACACCTGGAGGAAACAGACCTTGCACAGAAAAAAAAAAAAAAAAGCAAGTTTCCTATAACACTCACTCAGAGTGCTAAGAGAATACATGATATCCACAATACAAAAACAGGGTTCTAGTTTAAAGAAAAGTAAAGAAAGGATCATTCTGAGAGTAACATGTAGCTCTTAGGAATCAAAAATGAGCAGAATGGGGGGAAAAAAACCAGCAGCAGTATTAAAAAATGATGTTGAAGAAATTGTACCAAACATGAAGTCAAAATATGAAGACACAGGGGAAAAGATAAAAATTTAAAAATCAGTCCAGGATGCACAATGAACAAAAAATAAGAATGCTAAAAATAAGACCAGAGAAAATGTGAGGAGGAAATGAGAGAAATATTTCAAGACAAATATCTGAACTGAAAAACTGAGCACCCTGAGTCTCTGCGTGGACACAGCATGCAGAGCACCCAGCTTGGAGAATGGACAGGGAGCCATCAAGTCACTGAAATGTGACTTCTCAAACACTGGAGCAGAGAGAAGGTCCTGCAAGCTTCCAGAAAGAAAATCAGGCTTCATACAAAGGAGCAAGACTCAGAATAGCTTTGAATTTCTCAGCATCAACACTTCAAGGTACAAGAAAAGAGAGCAACAGTTTCATATTGCCAAGGAAGATGATTTTTTTTTAACTCACTGTCCCATATATGGCCAAATTCTTCATTCAGTGTGAGGAAATTTTCATAATTTAAATGTGCAAAGTAATGCAGGAAGTACAGAGGTACTCCACTCAGAAAGAGAAATACATGGGTTCAATAAATGGGGGTTCCCAGTCTAAAAGAGGGGCATGCAGAGCCCAGGTAACAGCTCTGTGGCAGGACTACTAGCAAGCCATTAATCCAGGTGGCAGGAGAGTGAAGAGATTAATTCAAGGAGATGAAATTGATAGACTGACTTATGTGTTAGAAAGCAGTAAGAAAGTTACACCTGAAAGGAAAGTCTGGGGCTGAATTGTTGCTAAGTACACAGAAAACTAAACAGTGAACCACCAAGACAATTATTAACACCAGAGAAAACGAGATATTGTGCAGAAAAGAGAAAGTAAGCACAGCAGATGACTTGATGCAGCTGTGAACAGTCTTTATGGCATCTTAATAATGCAAAGCAAGGCTATTACTCTAACCAAAATTATATTGTAACTATGTCAAGAGGATGCAGGAAAGGAGTTATGGGTGTGTAGATGAGACGGGGGTTGAAAGAGAGCTCAATTCTCGTCCAAAGTAAAGCATCAGGAGGTGATGTGTAAAACCGAGAAGTCAGTGAACTACACTGCTGCTGCTGCTGCTAAGTTGCTTCAGTCGTGTCCGACTCTGTGCGACCCACAGACGGCAGCCCACCAGGCTCTCCCATCCCTGGGATTCTCCAGAACACTGGAGTGGGTTGCCATTTCCTTCTCCAATGCATGAAAGTGAAAAGTGAAAGTGAAATCGCTCAGTCGTATCTGACTCTGAGCGACCCCATGGAGTGCAGCCTACCAGGCTCCTCCATCCATGGGATTTTCCAGACAAGAGTACTGGAGTGGGGTGCCATTGCCCTCTCCTATGAACTACACTACAAGTATATTATTTACAGAAGTGGAGGTAAATATTCTGAGTCAGCTATAAGAAGTGAAAGTGGTTACTTCTCGCCAGGAAATGGGAGTGGTTCTTGAGGGCTGCTGCTTTTTATACCTAGTGTTCTAGAACTGACTCTTTATTGACTGTATAGTTATAGCTTTGATTTTTTTTAAAAACCAAGCTGAATATTTAAAAATTGGTGTTAAGAATTGGGATGTTTGGGGCAGAGAAAGATAATGATCAGACGATATTACATTTGAAGGGATCCTCATTTTCCCCAGCCTTTCAACAAGAACCAGGAGACAGGCTTTCTGTTTAGGATTCAAAAATTCTTTCTCAGCTTCTTGTCTAAGCAGTGTAACAAAGGTGCCATGGGAAGTCCTGAACCCCCTGTCACTGTAGATATCCAAGTAGAGTGACCAGCCCTCTTGCAGGGTGTTTTTACTACTGGGAAGTTCGAGTGGGCAACTTCTAGCATTCTTTCCAATTTTAACTGTGGCATTTCCAGGGCAGATGTTTGATAGAAATGTATTACAAAGAGCCTAATAGCCAAGAGTCCAAAATGTCTCAAACCCGCTGCCAGGATTTTCTCTCCCAGACACCATCTCCTGAGCTGTCATTTGCCTGCCACCCATGAGCCAGACCACAAAGCCCAGTCACATGAGAATGGACGCACTGCATTCCTCCCAGCTCGTGATCCCATCTCGGTCTCAGCCCTTCCTTTTCCCCATGGATGTGGCCCACGCCCAGGCCTCTGACCAGGGAGCTGGTCTCAGAACTACCCTGTGAGGGCTGGTCCAGCTCAGGGATGTTCCTCTGTGAAGTCTTCCAGACTCCAGGCTGTTCTCAGAGCTCAGTCCCCACCGAGCTCAGCTCAGTGTCAGACTGAGCCAGAAGTCTCATAGAGGCCTCAGAGCTAAGGCAATCTACAGGTTGTACCAATCTACAGGCTGTACTGAGCCAGAAGTGAAAAGTGAGTCAAGGAAGGGTATATGCCAGAGTTGCCTAAACAGCCGTCTTATTGCTTTGTCCTCATCCCTAAACCCTTTCTCTGCCTGTCTGTGTTTGTCTCCCTTTCAGGAACAGTCTGGCCCTGTTTCATGCCCTGCCTCTTTTTTTATTTTGACTACCTGTTCTCTTCCATTTACTCCAGATTAATTTAAAAACATTGAAGAGTTTTTAAAACTTAGGAAAAATAGAAATGCTGCATACAAAGAATACGGGACAGTAGATTACTCAGTCATATCCATCCTGCCCTTTCCCATTCTCGAAAGGAGTTTTATAAATAGTTTGGCTAGAGAGACATTCCACTCATAGTTAGTATTATTATTATTGGCATTTACTTATTATTTGTGATTTTACATTACATGTGTTCCAAGAAAGTTCTCAAAATAAAGCAAAAACAGGTTTGAACAAACGGTTCATGTTCATTTGTTTCATAAATGGCAAGAATAATCTTTGGGGAAACTTACCAGATCTGCCAGTCTTTATGAAGAGTGATGATAATATCCTCTATCTGCTCCATATTCAGCAATTTCCCCTCTTTGTGTTATTCTAGTTTACTTTGCTGCAGGAGGTTAACCAGTGGTCAGTACTTCCATAATATGTAAACTACGTCTTATTTCACAGTAGAACCGGGGGCCTGCTACGAAAATGGATATGTTTTTAAATGTGCATCGAGTCAGAGGTTTAAGTTTAAAGCCCCCTTTATTTATAATCAGAAATTAATATGAGGATAAAGCTGCAGACGGATCATATGTCTCCTCTGAAAATAACTTCTGTCTTCCTTCAGGAAATATTATGGAGAGAAGATCGGGATCTATTTTGCCTGGCTGGGCTATTACACTCAGATGCTTCTCCTGGCAGCCATCGTGGGAGTGGCTTGCTTTCTCTATGGATATTTTACTGAGGATAACTGTACATGGAGGTAACCTCTCTCTGTTCCTTGTTACCGTGCTGAAAAGCTGCTTAGACATAAAATTATTTTCTGGGTCTTAGACTGTTTTAGTAAAAGAAGACTCATTACAGAACACTTATGCTTTGGATGATACATCTCTTTTGTCATGAGCATAATAACTAAGTGAAATGGAAAAAAAAAAGTTTTTTCTTAGATAATGCAGCCCAGCCTCTGACAAGACTGTTACCCTTAGGAAACACTCCAGTATTTTAAGGCAATACTTTGAAAAAGAAAGGAGGTTTGAAGAGAGGAACATCTTTGAACTTTTGGCCCCCTGAGGAATGCTTCATTGAGCCCCACAGATGTGAACCTAGAGCAGCTCTGATTGCATCAGGGTTTCAATGGCAAAACTGGTAAAACCATTGTTTCTATGGTTTTTAGAAATTACTTCTTTTTTCTTATAGATTTATTTAATTTACTTATTTTTGGCTGCACTGGGTCTTCGTTGCTGCACGTGGGCTTTCTCTGATTGCAGCAGGTGGAGGCTATTCTCTAGTTGCAGTTTGCACGCTTCTCATCGCTTTTGCTTCTCTTGTCCTGGAACACGGACTCTAGGGTATGGAGGCGTCATTAGTTGTGGCACACAGGCTTTGTTGCCCCTTGGCATGTGGAATCTCCCCTGACCAGGGATGCAACACATGTCCCTTGCATTGGCGGCCAGATTCTTAACCACTGGACCACAGGGAAGTCTATGACTTTGTTGTATATATTAAGTATATATCATAAAACTCGAGTAAATGATACTTTTTTGTTTACTTTAAAAAAAAAAACCCACAGTGTTAGAGGGGTAAAAAAGTAATAAAGAATGAGTTTGTGCTTGACGTTGAAACTAAAATACCAGCTATACTGTGTGAAGGGAAACATGTGGATGCCAAAACACTGAATTTCACCATCTCTGATCTGAAGTGTGTTACTGGTCCTTTGCTTTTGGTGACCTCAACCTCCAGAATGGGTGTGGCACTGAACCAGGCCTTTTCTCTTGTTCCTCTGGCCTCTATCCAGGTGTGACAGCCAGATCAGAATTTCTGGGCAACAGTGACAAGCTGATGACCAAATTTTTCTAGCCTGCAGCGTATGAGCCTGACTCCAGAGGCAGAAGTGTACATGGCAGCTCTGATGTACAGGCGTAATTATCCATTCTATTTAACAAAGGATTCTGAGTGTTGGTGCCCATTATGGCTGTTAGCTTGAAAGCTGCAGGTGGTCCTTGAAGTACTTGTCTCTCTTCACTGAAAAAGAGTTTAGAGCTAAAGGCTGAATGTTGATATTTTTTTCCCTGATTTTGTCTTTGGCTTCTCCATTGTTCCAACCAAAAAAAGGTATCTCAGCTTTCAGAGTGAAAAAGTAGCATTTTTATATAGTTCTTGCATGGTGGTGGTTCTCATTATAATTTATTTTATTAAGTCACCATACAGTCACCCCACATACTTCCTATATGTGTTTACAGTTAATTTTATTATGAACTGAGTAGATTCACAAGAATAGAAGATGGATTTAAGATGTAAGGAAGAATAATCCATTACCCAGTTTAAGAAGAAAACATAACTGTTACCCAGGAAGTTCTTTGCTCAATTGTATCCCCTCACTTTCCACTTTGGAAATAATAACTATACTAAATTTTTATTTTTATCATACACTGTATGTTCTTTTTCATATGTACTTGTACCCCTATAAAATATAATTTTGTGTGCTTTTGAAAATATCTGTGCATAAGTGGAAGATACTGTAGGTATTTCCTCTTCCATAAAAGGCTTAAAGCTTATACATACTTTAAAATAGCAACTTTATTGAGATATAATTCATATACCATAAAATACAGCCTTTGAAAGTTTACAATTTGTGGTTTGATGTACTTCCACAGAGTTCTGTAACCCTCACCACCATCTAATTTTAGAACATTTTCATCACCCCGTAAGGAACCAGTATCCTTTAGAAGTCATTCCCTAACTTCTATTTCCCTTGGCCACTGGCAATTACTAATCTACTTTCTGTCTCTACATATTTGCCTCTTCTGGACATTTCATTATAAGTGAACCACACTGCGTGTGCAGTATGTGGTGCCATCTTTGTCATCTTTCACTTAGCACATTTTCAAGGGGGCTTCCCAGGTGGTGCTAGTGGTAAGGAACCCACCTGCCAGTGCTGGAGATGTAAGAGATGTGAGTTCGATCCCTGGATCAGGAAGATCCTCAGAAGGAGGGCATGGCACCTCTCTCCAGTATTCTTGCCTGGAGAATCTCATGAACAGAGGAGCCTGGCCGGCTATGGTTCATAGTGTCGCAAAGAATTGGACGCTACTGAAGCAGAGTTGACTCATTGGAAAAGACTCTGATGCTGGGAGGGATTGGGGGCAGGAGGAGAAGGGGACAACAGAGGATGAGATGGCTGGATGGCATCACCAACTCGATGGACGTGAGTCTGAGTGAACTCCGGGAGTTGGTGATGGACAGGAAGGCCTGGCGTGCTGCGATTCATGGGGTCGCAAAGAGTCAGACACAACTGAGTGACTGAACTGAACTGAAGCAGCTTTGCATGCATGAACACAGTGTTCTCAAGATTCATTCATGGTATAGCATGGATCAGTACTCTTTTCCCTTTTGTGGTCAAATAATATGCCATTGTGGAGAAGGAAATGGTAACCCACTCCAGTATTCTTGCCTGGAAAACCCCATGGACAGTGGAGCCTGGCAGGCTACAGTCCATGGGGTCAGTAAGAGTCGGACACAACTGAGCGACTTCACTTCACTTTACTTTAATATGCCATTGTATGGATATACCACATTATCTATCCAACCATCAATTGATGTTTGGGTTGTTTCCATTTCTTAGCTATGATGAATAGCTATGAACAAGTATGTACAAGTTTTGTGTGAATATATTTTTTCAATTCTTTTGAGAATATATAAAAAAATGGAATTGCTGGGATATATGATAACTCTAGATTTAACATTTTGAGGACCTGCCAAAGCATTTTTTTTAAGTGGCTGCACCATTTTACATTCCCAGTAGCTATGAATGAGTATTCCGATTTCTCCACATCTTCATCAACACTTGTTATTGCTGAATTTTGAATAAATAAGCAAACAAGTAAATGTGTGTGTGTGTGTGTGTATCATTCTAATGGGTATGAAGTGGTATGTCATTGTTGGCTTTGATTTGTATTTCCCTAATTCCCAGTGATGTTGAGCATCTTTTCATGTGCTTATTTTGCCACTTGTATCTCTTACAAGTGTTCAGTACAGCTGTTGAGTTTTAAGTATTCTTTATGTATTTTGTGGTAAAAAAGTGAAAGTGAAAGTCACATCCACCTCTTTGCAACCCCATGGACTATACAGTCCATGGAATTCTCCAGGCCAGAATACTAGAGTGGTTAGCCTTTCCCTTCTCCAGGGGATCTTCCCAACCCAGGGATCAAACCCAGGTCTCCCACATTGCAGGTGGGTTTTTTACCGGCTGAGCCACAAGGGAAGCCCAAGAATACTGGAATGGATAGCCTATTCCCTTCTCCAGAGGATCTTCCCCACCCAGAAATTGAACCAGGGCCTCCTACATTGCAAGTGGATTCTTTACCAACTGATCTACTGTGATAAAATCCCCTTATCAAATATTTTTTTGTATTCCATGGACTCTTTTTCACTTTCTTGATGTTGTCCTTTGAAACACAAAAGCTTTTCATTTTAATGAAGTCCAGTTTACCTGAGATTTTTCTTTTGTTGTTTGTACTTTTACCGTAATATCTTAAAAAGCATTGGTAAGCCAAAGTCATGAAGATTTTCTCAGTGTTTATCTTCCAAAAGTTTCTTTTTTTTTTAGTTTTAGGTCTATGATTTCATTTTTGTAAACTGTATAAAATAAAGATTCAACTTTCTTTCTTGCCAGGTATATATTCTAGTGTTCCAGCACCATTTTTGTAAACATAATCTTTCCCCATTAGCACCCTTGTCAAAAATTGTTATTGTCATTTAGTCATTAAGTCATGTCCGACTCTTTGCAACCCCGTGGACTGCAGCACACCAGGCTTCCTTGTCCTCCACTATCCCCCAGAGTTTGCCCAAACTCATGTCCTTTGAATCAGTGATGCTGTCTAACTATCTCATCCTCTGCTTCCCTCTTCTACTTTTGCCTTCAATCTTTCCCAGCATCAGAATCTTTTCTAATGAGTCAGCTATTCACATCAGGTGGCCAAAGTATTAATTACTAATTACTAGTACAAAGTATTAATAAAGTGCAAAAATAATTGGCCATAAACATGAGTTTATTAGGGACTATCAATTCTTTTCTGTCAGTACATATGGCAGTCTTTCATGCAAGTCCCACACTATATTGATTGTTATAGCTTTTTAGTAAGTTCACGATTGCTTTGATTTTTCTGGGTACCTTGCATTTCTATAATTTTAGAATCAACTTTCTCATTTCTGCAAAAAAGCCAGAATTGCATTGAATCTGTAGGTCACTTTGAGAGCTATTTCCATCTTAACAGTACTAAGGCTTCTAATTCACGAACACACAATAGCTTTCCATTTGTTTAGGTCATCTTTAATTTTTATCAATATTTTGTATTTTTCAGTATATATATTTCACACTTCTTTTCTCTAATTTAATCTTAAGTATTTTTATTATTTTTGATGCTACTGTAAATGAAATTATTTTGTTCATTTTATTTTTAGATTATTCATTAATGTATAGAAATATAATTACTTTTTAAATTTAAATTTATTTATTTTAATTAGAGGCTAATTAATTTACAATATTGTATTGGTTTTGCCATACATCAACATGAATCTGCCACGGGTATACACGTGTTTCCAATCCTGAATCCCCCTCCCACCTCCTTCCCCATACCATCCCTCTGGGTCATCCCAGTGCACCAGCCCCAAGCATCCTGTATCCTGCATCAAACCTGGACTGGCGATTCATTTCTTATATGGTATTATACATGTTTCAATGCCATTCTCCCAAATCATCCCCCCCCCACCAAGTCCAAAAACTGTTCTATACATCTGTGTCTCTTTTGCTGTCTCGCATACAAGGTTATCATTACCATCTTTCTAAATTCCATATATATGCATTAGTATACTGTATTGGTGTTTTTCTTTCTGGCTTACTTCACTCTGTATAATCGGCTCCAGTTTCATCCCCCTCATTAGAACTGATTCAAATGTATTCTTTTTAATGGCTGAGTAATACTCCATTGTGTATATGTACCAATGGATAAGCTTTCTTATCCATTCATCTGCTGATGGACATCTAGGTGCAAATCATTCCAAGCATATTTTCTGACCACAATACAGTAAGATCAGATCTCAGTTACAGGAGAAAAACTATTAAAAATTCCAGCATATGGAGGCTGAACAACACGCTGCTGAATAACTGACAAATCACAAAAGAAATCAAAAAAGAAATAAAAAATATGCATAGAAACTAACGAAAATGAAAACACAACAACCCAAAACCTATGGGACACTGTAAAAGCAGTGCTAAGGGGAAAGTTCATAGCAATACAGGCATACCTCAAGAAACAAGAAAAAAGTCAAATATAATTACTTTTAATATATTGATTTGTCTTATAACCTCTGGAGAAGGCAATCGCACCCCACTCCAGTACTCTTGCCTGGAAAATCCCATGGATGGAGGAGCCTGGTGGGCTGCAGTCCACGGGGTCGCGAAGAGTCGGACATGACTGAGTGACTTCACTTTCACTTTTCACTTTTATGCACTGGAGAAGGAAATGGCAACCCACTCCAGTGTTCTTGCCTGGAGAATCCCAGGGATGAGGGAGCCTGGTGGGCTGCCGTCTATGGGGTCGCACAGAGTCGGGCACGACTGAAGTGACTTAATAGCAGCAGCTTATAACCTCGATGAACTGACTTATTAATTCTAGCAGATTTTTGGTAAATTTCTTTGGATTTTAATGTACAATATCATGTCATCTGGAATAGAAATGATTTTCCTTATTTCTTTCTAATCTGGAGACTTTTAATTTATTTTCCTTACTTGGTTGCCCTGAATAGAACCTCTAGTACAATGTTGAACTTGGGAGGAATCTGTTCAGAGTTTCACCATTAAGTATAATCTTTGCCATGTGTGTTTTTTTCCCCTTATTGAGCTGAGAACATTCTCTTCTGTTCATTGTTTTTAATCCATTATTCTATCAGTATGGCATATTATATAAATTTGTTTTTGTTCAGTGAACAATCCTTGCATTCCTAGATACAGCCCACTTGATTTGATTTACTGGATTTGATTTGCTAATATTTTGTTGAAGATTTTTGCATTTATATTCATAAGAAATAGTAGTCTGTAGTTTTTTTGTGATGCCTTTGTCTGGTTTTGATATTGGTGTAATACTGGTTTCATAGAATAAATTGAGATATGTTTCTACCTCTTTATTTTTAGAAGAGTTGGTGAAGCATTGCTATCAGTTTTCTTTCAGTGGCTGATAAAATTTACCAGTGAAGCTATATTGGCCTTGACATTTCTTTGATTATTAATTCAGTCTCTTAACTCATTATAGATCTATTCAGGTTTTCTATTTCTTCTTGAGTCAACTTCAATCATTTATGTTTTTCTAGGAACTTATCCATTTCACCTAGATTATTCCATTTGTTGGCATATAATTATTGACAGTAATCCCTTACCTTACCTTCTTTATTTTTGTAATGTCAGTAGTAATGTTCCTCTTTTCATTTCTGATTTTAGGAATTTAAATCTTCTTTCTTTTTTTTCTTGAATAGTCTAGCTTAAAAGTTGTCAGTTTTATTGATCTTTTCAAAGAATCAACTGTTGATTTTTCTCTGTTGCTTATCTGTTCTGTATTCCATTTATTTCTGCCTTTTGTCTTTTGATTGGAATATTTAATTTATTTACATTAAAGTACTTTCTGATTAGGGCTTCCCTTGTGGCTCAGCTGGTAAAGAATCTGCCCGCAATGTGAGAGATGCTGGGTTTGATCCCTAGGTTGGGAAGATCCCCTGGAGAAGGGAAAGGCATGCTAGTGTTCTGGCTTGGAGAATTCCATGGACTGGATAGTCCATGGGGTCGCAAAGAGTCAGACACAGCTGAGTGACTTCACTTCACTTCACTTTCTGATTAAGTTGGCATTACATTGGAGTTAAATCTACCATTTACTACAGTAAGTCCCCTACATATGAACATTCAAATTGTGAGCTTTCAAAGATGCAAACGTGCATTTGCATATCCAGTCATGTAAGTTAGTTAACATGTCTGGGATACATTGTCACAGGCATGCGTTGTCTAGAAGTGATGGTGCTTTTGGGTACTTTACAGTACTTTACCGTACTTACAGTACTGTATAGAGTACAGTAAGTACAGTAGTGCAGTATCTTTATCTGCTTACTCGATGCCAACCCCTGTATGCCAGCTGTTGTACTGTATTACTGTAAGATTAAAAATGTTTTGTTTTATTTTTGTGTTTTTTATGTCTTATTTGTGTGAAAGTATTATAAACCTATTACAATATAGTAATATATAGCTGATTGTGTTATTTGGGTATCTGCACCTTGTTGCACTTAATATATATAAATATATATTATGTAAAAATGTATTTATATATATTATATATGTTTTTTAACCTATGTAGTTAACTCTACCAGCGATCTTTAGTTTTTCAAGTGAGTTTGACTTACTGCCTAGTGTACTTTTCATTTAAGCCTGAAGGATTCTTCTTGGTATTTCTAGTAGGGCAGGTCTGCTAGCAAAGGAGTCTTTCAGATTTTATTTTTGTAGGAGTGTCATCATTTCTCCTCTGTTTTTTGAAAAATAGTTTTGCAGCATATAGAATACTTGGTTGACAATCCTTTCCTTTTTTAGCATTTTGACAGTATGATCCAACTGCCTTCTGGTTTCCATGGTTTCTGATTAGGAATCAACTGCTTATCTTACTGAAGAGTCTTTGTATATGTGGAATGACTTTTCTCTTTCAACTATCAGAATTCTATCTTTGTTCTTGACTTTTGATACACTGAGTCTGATGTGCTTATGTTTGGATTTCTCTGTTTATTCTACTTTGAGCCTGTTGAGCTTCTTGGATATACAAATTAATTTATATTAATTTGCTTTCATCAAAGTTTGAAAGTTCTTCAGCCATTATTTCTTCACATAGTCTTTCTGCCTCTTTCTTTCTCTCATTCCTTCTGGCTCTCCTATTATGTGTATTTTTGATGGTGTCCCACTCATCTCTGAGGCTACATTCATTTTTTGTCATTCCTTATTCTTTGTGATTCTCAGACAAGATAATCTCAATAGACCTAATGTTAAGTTAGCTGACTTTTTCTTCATCCAGTTCATTCTGCAAAGGAACCTCTCTAGTGAATTTTTTGTTTTACTCATTATATTTATATCTCTAGAATTTCTAGTTGGTCTTCAAGTAATTTTTATCTGTTCATATTCTCTGTACAGTAAGCTGCTCACATACTTTATTTCTTTAGGTGTGATTTCTATTAGTTCTTTGAACATATGTATAATTGCTTATTTGTGTCTTCATTTAGTATGTCCAATGTCTGGACATCCTCAGGGAGTTTCTATTGGCTTCTTTTTCACCCTGTGTCATGGCCAAACTTTTCTGTTTCTTTATGTATCTTGTAATTTTTTGTTGAAAACTGGGCATTTTAATTATAATGTGGTCAATCTGAAAACCAGATTTTACCCCTCCTCAGAGCTTATTATTGCTTCTGTTGTCATTGCTGCTGATGATAGGATTTATTTAGTTAGTTTCCTGAACAAATTCTGTAAAGTTATACTCTTTATCATGCACGGCCACGAGGTCTGTATACAAAAGCTTAGTTATCTGCTAATGATTGGACAGTGATTTCTTTAAATGCCTGGAATCAATCATTTTATTGAGCCTTTGCCAGGTGGCTCTGTGTTTGCATGTTGGGGAATGCCTTCAGCATTCCATCAAGCAGTTGTTATGTTCACTATCAGTTTATCTGGATCTCTAAAGCCAAAGAGTACATCATGAGTAATGCTGGACTGGATGAAGCACAAGCTGGAATCAAGATTGCCGGAAGAAATATCAATAACTTCACATATGCAGATGACACCAACCTTATGGCAGAAAGCAAAGAAGAACTAAAGAGCCTCTTGAAAGTTAAAGAGGAGAGTGAAAAAGCTGGCTTTAAACTCAACGTTCAAAGAAAGAAGGTCATGGCATCCAGTCCCATCTCTTCATGGCGAATAGATGGGGAAACAATGGAAACAGTGACGGACTTTATTTTCTTGAGCTCCAAAATCACTGCAGATGGTGAGTGCAGCCGTGAAATTAAAAGATGCTTGCTCCTTGGGAGAAAAGCTATGACCAACCTAGACAGCATATTTAAAAGCATAGACATTACTTTGCCAACAAAGGTCCATCTAGTCAAAGCTATGGTTTTTCCAGTAGTCATGTATGGATGTGAGAGTTGAACCAAAAGAAACCTGAATGAACACCGAAGAATTGATGCTTTTGAACTGTGGTGTTGGAGAAGACTCTTGAGAGTCCCTTGGACAGCAAGGAGATCCTAAAGGAAATCAGTCCTGAATATTCATTGGAATGACCAATGCTGAAGCTGAAACTCCAGTACTTTGGCCACCTGATGTGAAGAACTGACTCATTGGAAAAGACCCTGATGCTGGGAAAGATTGAAGGTGGGAGGAGAAGGGGATGACAAGGAAGAGATGGTTGGATGGCATCACCGACTTGATGGACATGGAGTTTGAGTGAACTCTGGGAGTTGGTGATGGACAAGGAAGCCTGGCGTGCTGCAGTCCATGGGGTCACAGAGTCGGACATGACTGAGCAACTGAACTGGACTGAACTGAGGATACCTTGGTTGTGAGACTGTTGGCTTTAATGGGCAACATGAAGCTGAGGTTATGGGGATGGGGATAAGCCAAGTTAAAATGCCACAAAACTTACTATTTTATGGAAAAGATTTAGTTGTTTTTTCTCAAATAAACACTTCTCATACTATTGGAAACCTTTGTTTAGTTTCTGCAGTTCTGCAGAGGTTAATTTTGACAGATTTTGTCAAGTTCTTTGCTTTGTGGAGGGGCATGTTTTCCAAGATCTTTACTCAGATATTCTTGAAGTGTTTCACATGCCCAGTTATTTTTTACTGAGTTATTTGCAGTGCTAACTAATTCTGCAATTCCAATCCCATTCACATTGAAGTCAATCTGCATAGCTTCTCCTAGAGTGAGCAGTGTGCAACCTGTTGTTATTAATAGTTTGCTGGGTTTTTCTTACTAACTTGTTGGAGTTTTTAAACTTGTGAGTAGTCCTTTGTCATTCCTGTATATTGCAAAACTTCTGCCAGTCTGTGGCTATTTTTTCCCCCTCTCTTTGTAGTGCTTTAATGAGGTTCTTACTTTTAAAAGATTTTGAATGTATTAATATTTTTCTTTATGATTTATGCTTTTTTGTTTTTCTTTAGTAGTATTTTCCTTTACCCCAAGGTTATCTAGATACTCTTCTGTAAGTTGGTACTTTTGCAGTTTTATTTTCCACCTGGAATTTGATTTATATGTAATAGGATTTAGGGGTTCTCTTTCACCTTGTTCTGTATGGATATTCCACTGCAGCAGCCCTGTTTATTCAAACATCAGTTTTTACCTTACTGGTTTGCTGGGTCGATGGTGCCTATTATATATCAGTTTTGGTGTATGCAGAGGTCTCTTGCTGAACTCTGTTTTTCTCTTTTGCTCAGTTTTTCTTAACTTAAAGGGCTTCCCAGGTGATTGACTGGTAAAGAATCTGCTTGTCAATTCAGGAGATGTGGGTTTGATCCCTGGGTTGAGAAGATCCCCTGGAGAAGGAAATGGCAACCCACTCCAGTATTCTTGTCTGAAAAATTTCATGAACAGAAGTTGGTGGGGTATAGTCTGTAGAGTCACAAGACCTTAGCAACTAAACAACCCCAGTAGCACCTTGTTCTTTAGGAGATGTCTTGACTGTTCTGAGGCTTTGCTTTTCTATTAAATTTATAGCTCAAATAAGGGAGAAATGACATCTTCAAGTATTGATTCTTCCAAATGATGAACATGATAATTTACCTATTTATATAGGTTCTTCACTCTTTTACAACAATTTTAACATTTTCCCCATATAAATTTTGTACATTTTGAATTAGATTTTTGTTCCTGGGCTCTTCATATTTTTAAGTTGTTGAAAAACAGTTATAAAAAATTAAAATTCTTAACTGTGGCAGGTCTTTAGAGACACAATTTCTTTTTTGGGACCCTACATATACATATATATATTATATACCGATTTTGTGTCCAGCAAACTTACTAAACTCATTTATTCTCATAATTTATCTGCAAGTTTTATTGAGTTGTCCGTATAAACAATTATGTAATTTATTAGGGATAGCAGGGTTTTTTCCTTGCCATTCCCCCTGTCTTTGTTTTTTTTGTTTGTTTTTTTTTTATTAACTATGTTGGCAGTGGTATCACAACCAGTGAAAAGAAGTGGTGGTAGTGGGACATATTATCTTGTTTCTGATGTAAAGGAAATACTTTCAGCCTTTTACTGTTAAGTATAATGTCTTTTATAGGTTTTATACAGCAAGATTTTATCAGGTTAATGAAGTTCATTTCCACTCCTAGTTTTATAAGAATTTAGTTAGTTTTTTATCATGAATGGATGTTGGATCTTATCATTCTGATAAAAAGTCTTGTTCATTAAATTTTTAAAAATTAAACTTTATTTTTCTCTTTTCTTTAGCAAAGAAGTTTGTGATCCTAATATTGGCGGCCAGATCATAATGTGTCCTCAATGTGATAATGAGTGTCCATTCTGGTCACTCAATGTTACTTGCGAGTCCTCAAAGGTATTTCTTTCAAACATTTACAAGTAATGAAAGCTTTTTTTGCCTTCTAATAAATTTAGTACAACATAGTGCTTAAATTTTTTTCCTCTTGAGGAATTTAGAAAGGTAATTTTCAGCTAAGCCTTCATTTTCAAAGATAGATATAAAATACATGTGCTATTCCTTGTTTATAAATAATACATTGAAATTAAAAGCCTTATCAATAATCTCCTGAAAGGTCAGTGAAGAACTGTGGAATTGAAACTGCTTGAGTGTTTCAAGTAATCAAAGCAGATTTCTCAAACCTGGCTTATCTCATAAATACTATTTAATAGGTTTACTGTTATAAGTATTTTCCTTAATTCAAGTGAATGGAAACCTGAAATCTGTACTTGTTTTTCCACTTTGAAAGTATGCTGAAACTCTCCTTGGATTTTTAAAGACTTTGCAGATCAGATTTAGACTGTATTTATAAAAATGCATAAGAAAGGTTTTGTCTTCAAATGGTAACAGATATTCACTTTGTCTCTAAACATTCCTACCAAACACATCTGGTTCCCCTTACACATGCAGATAGATGGTCTTGAGCTATATGACTTCTTAAAATCCAGGAGGTTTAGCAAAGGCATTGAGACTGGAGGGAGCTTCCTGAAAGGCATGCCAGAAAGGCTAGACAGGAAGAAAGATGGTTGGCTTGCTTCAGAAGGTTTTCCTGATAACTTTGACCTTCATAGAGTTCTTCCCTGTCTTGATCTCTCTGTCCCCTCACTCTGCTCTGAAAGTTTAGGAATATTTCTGTGATCTCAGAATATTCTGATCTGCTCCATGTAAGTCTTACTTTAACTGAATACACAGCTAATATAGTGATGCAACTTTATAGTTCAGACTTTGCCAAGTTATACTCATACCTGTTTTATCACTTGACATACAAAACAGTGCTGTGAGGCAGGCAGAACAGGTGTTACCTCTATTTTACAGATTAGAACACTGAATCTGCAGGATTAAATAATTTGCTCAACCACCCGCCTAGTGACAGACAAGCCAGAAAATGACAACACATCTGCCTTCCTTGCTATTACCGTGTTCCTCGCTGGCTGACTGTACGACCATGCACTTCACTCTTGAATCAAACTCAGAAAAATTGCTCCACCACTTAATTAAGAGGATCTCAGGGTCTTGTCAACACATGTATTTTTATACTTTATGAGTTAAATTAGATTTCATCGCCCACTCCCCTTCAACCAACACAAGTTCTAGACTATAACTAACCATCAGAGGTTGCTCAAAGTGAAAGACTTGGAGGTAGTAAGAGAGAAGCTGCCTTCCAGTACTGTTGACTCATAAAGGGCCTTAGTGTGTATCCCCAGGTCACAGGATTTAAGGCAAGTGCGGGGGATAAGACCAGAGGCAAACTGTACTCCACAGAGTACAAATGGAAATTCCATTTTCCTTAAGAAATTTTCATACTCTCATGTTTTGGGGAAAAAAAGTGAATCATTCTCTTCCAGTTTCAAAAAAAAATCCTTTGAGTCTTTTCAGAGTGATTTACAAAGGGAGGGAAGTGTATAAAAGAATATAAATAAAAGAATGAAATGAAAAAATAAGGTAAAAAAGGAAAAAAGAGAAACACCTTTCCTGTTTGTTGGTTAATTCAATCATTTCTTCATTTATTTATAGTCATTTCTTTCCTTTTGGAAAGTGATGGAAAATTCACTAGATATATATGCCAGAATTATTAATAAATTAGAAATAGATAATCAGGATCAAGGAAATGAAGAAACAGTTATGGAAATAATCAGGATTGATACTGGTTTTGTGACTGAGCATTAAATTTCTTAGCTTTTTAGCTGGCAAGATAAAGAGGAAATATGGTTAAGTTATAACGTTTAGGTCTTTGAAATGCATTGTTACATAATTTTGATTTTGTTCCTTTGCAGGAAGAAAGCATAGCAAATTGTCACTTTTCTAGATTTCTATCATCCACTTAAAATCATCATGCCCGCATGTACAGCTCTCTCTGCCTTCCTGCTCCACATGACTAAAGCAGTGTGCTGACTCGGGGCCACTGTTAGCACAGCCAGCTTTCCCTCTCTGCCATCCTGCCAAGCAAGCTAAGCTAAGCTTCTTACCAAGAAAACTCTTTGCTTATCTTCCGCCTTACTTCCTGCTTCCATGTTGTTTCTGGGGCATGTAGAGCAGAGAGGCCAACCATCTTACACTTTCAGTTCCTTGATTCTTACCCATATGGCAAAAATGGTAACTTCCTCCGAGCCACCTAACTCTCTCTCATAGGAGTGCAAGGCACATCTTGCTTTGCAAGATGTCTTGAGCTCAGCAGCTGCGGTGAGCTTGGCCTTAGCAGTACACTTGCCTTTTCTTGCTGCTCCTTTCCCTCCCACTTCTCTGGTATTGACAGATGTGCTTTTAGTGGCTTTTTGTCAGCATAATAAGATTTTCTCTTACTTGAGTGGGAGGGTAGAGGCATCAGGGCAAATAGGGAGGTATCACATAGAGAGAGGTTTGCACTGATTCCTAGAAGAGAGGTAACACTGAACAGAATCTTTAGTACTAACATTATAACACGCAGAACTGTATTTCATAGGGCTTTTCCTCTAATAATTTTTCAATAAAGGGTAAGACATGACATTAAAAGAGAGCTTGGAAAAGATGGTTCAAGAGAGTCAAAGCTAAAAAATTTGAAATCTGTGTTCTGTGTAATCCTAGGACTAGAGTAGGTGGGGAGCACTGTTCCCCAGATTGATCACTCATTTGGTAATTCTGTCTTCCTTAAGCTGGATTTTTGAGAGGAGTAACTGAATGACAGTTTGGGACTATTCTTTCTGCTCAGGAAATATATGTGTGATTGAGGGGCATCTACATGATTTGGAAAAGGATATATAAGAAGATGGGTAGAGAAGGAAACGGCAACCCACTCCAGTATTCATGCCTGGAAAATCCCATGGACTGAGGAGCCTGGTGGGCTACAATCCATGGGGTTGCAAAGAGTCAGACAGGACTGAGCGACTTCTGTGTTTTTGAAGCTCAAAGGGATGTGGGCCACTGAAAAGGATATAAACTAGGGCAGAATTTCTTAAAGAAGTAACAGATTAGTTAGTTACAACATCAAGATAAATGGAATTGAAAGAGAGATGCTACCAAGAGAGTTGGGCAGTACTGCTTAAATAATGCTCAAGAGTTTCTGTTCTTAAATTGTTTCCTCTTGAGAGAGGGTTCAGGATGGGTTCTTAAATTTGTAAGGAATATATTAAATTAAAAAAAAAAAAAAAAAGAACTAGTGCCAACCTAATAAAGAGAAAAAAAAAAAAGAAGAAAAAAAAAAAAAAGAAGATGAGCAGCACTGGGCCCACTCCCCTCTGCCTTTTTCTGTTGCCCACTTTGGTTACGTGTTGTTACTTTGGGAATTGCACTCTTTTCACCTTGCATAGTAGCTGCCAAAGTGTGTTTTATAAACATGGGGTTCTAGAGCGCTGGCTTCCTGGGGCAGAGGAAAGGAAGAAATGCATGTTGTACAAAATCAGTACGTTCATATGTTTAATAAAATAGTCCTATTATTGGAAAAAAAAAAAAAAAAGGAAGATGGGTAGGTGGATATTATTTTACAAAAATAACCTTAACTTGTATTTTATTTAGATGGAAGTTTATTCATTTTGCATCAGTATAAGGGCAACCCAGAAAGAACTTTTAAAAAGTCAAGTTCTTTACTTAGAAGCAGCTTTGAATTTTCTTTAGCACTGAAGAGTTTGCTTTTATTTATTTTTAGCCTATAGCTTCCTTTTCTAGCATGTCTTCTTTACTTTTCATAAGCTCTTTCATAAAGTTGATATTGTGTTTGCCACTTTTTCTACTAATTTTATAGACCTTTTTAGGAGATATAAAAATGCTCACTGATGAAAAATTGGTAGCTAATTGGAAAATTTTTCAGGAATTAATAGAGGGAGACAATTAGCAAAAATTTGAAAATTAGTAAGCTAGTAAATAGAGTATGTAGTGTATTCATTCGTGATCATTGTACCCTTTGTAATGTCAGCAAAAGCACTTTTGCATCTTTATCCTGATGAAAGCTTCTGTCAGCCATGATAGAAAAGTCATCATTGGATTTGAGGAAAACAAGCTCTGGAGGAGAGCCATCTTAAAGTAAACGCCAGTTTTGTGCTTCTCTTAACAAGAAAACCAGGAATTCGGGAACTTGCCCTCTGACCAGGGTGGGATGATAAGATGCAAATCATAAATCTCAAAGTTGTTTGGAGTTCATTGTACTCTTTGGGCCATTCTGTTTCCTCAAATTCACTCTGATCGTCCATAAAAAGAGGCTGTTATTCAAAAGTATGTTAGAGGCTTTCAGCAAAATGGAATCTTAGCAGCTGTGCTTATTTCTTTATCAAGACACAGAAAGATTCCTTTGGAAAATGTAGTCTGGTAAAAGCTATGTGCTTTCAGGAGAATGAGAAATCTCGTCTGTAAGTATGTAGTAGATATGGTGATTGTCAAACTAGGCAACAGATTTAAAAGAAATTTCCAGACTGTAAGATATACAAAGCAGTGCATATTTGATGAATTTAGTAGGTGAAGAAGATAATTCATGTAAATGTCATTATTGTATTTTACAGAAATTGTGCATCTTTGACAGTTTTGGAACCCTAGTCTTTGCAGTATTTATGGGGGTGTGGGGTAAGTTATATATATATATATTTTTTTTTTTTTTTTTCAGTTTCCTTTTGCCTCTTAACTGAAATCAAACAAACAAAAACCCTAAAATCACATAAGTACTGAACTTAACATCTTTATACGGTTTTATATACAGAGACTATCAAAACAACCCACTTTCAGTCTCTTGGATTGCCCAAGCTTCAGCTCCCCTGGAACTCCACATTTATAATTCTTAGGGCCATTGTATCAATTACTGCATAAAAAAACTACCTCAAAATGTAGTGGCTTAAAACCCACATGTATTATTTCTCATGGTTCTCGTGTCAGGTGGGAAATTCGCCAAGCAGGGTTGGTGTACAGGGCTCAACCGGGCCACCTCGTCTTGGTCTGCATGGTTTCTCAACCTCCAGGAGCTGGACCAGCATTCTTCACATGACAGTTCAGGGTTCCAAAGAGAAGCAGGAAAGGAAAAGTACACACCAGGCATTTTTTAAGCCTACATTTGCATCTAGTTTGCAAATGTTCCATCAACCAAAGCATGTCATGGTCAACCCAACAACAATGTGAAGAGATGGGAGGACAGCTTAAGGGCTTAGATAATACAGGGAGGCATGGTTCACTGGCAGCTGTTGTTGTAATAGCATCCCTAGCTGTGATCCAACCTAATTTTCATGGGGTAGGGGTTCAGGAAAAGCAGCAACGTGGGGATTCCAGGTAAGCTTTCTTGTTTATATACTTCTGTATGAGTAACTAGATAATGAATACATGCTGCTACTCTTATCATAACAACATTCTGTTTAATAAATAGGACAGATGTGATCCTTAAGAATATAATTTGTATATAGAAGCTTTAACACTATATATTATTTATCTTGAAAAGCATCATTAATGTAATGAGGCAATTATCATTTTATACAGACTTTGACATGTTTAATTGATGTGAATGTTCTACCATAGGAGAAAAAAATGTTCATTTTTGAAGATAATGCATTTCCAATTTCATTGTGTGAGTCTGGGATAAAACAGTTCAGGGTGTAGCTAGGTGGGGGAGGAAACAGAACCAAGTTTCTTATTTTGGAGAAGACAGCCTGTCAACACATGCTCCTTACATACAGACACCATTGTTTATAGGTGTCCCTGGTGGTATTTCCCTTTTGCAGCGGTTGTGCCTATGAAGGGTCCCCAAATGAATCACAAAACAGGCAGGCCAATTACTTTGGACACTTTTAAGAGATATTAGTTGCCACTCCTGCATGAAGTAAACTGTAAGATAGCCAAATGTACCTAATAAGTCACATTGTCATTCAGACATTTAGCATGTTTTGGCTGGAGACCAAACAGTAGCTAATATTTGCCACACGGAAGAATAAAGATCAAGTTCATATATTAAGATTCTCTGTCTCCTTCACTGTGAAATACACCTTTCATTTTTTTTATCCTTGTAAGAGGGTGAGTGCTGAACATGTGGGCAGAGGCAGTTTTAACTAAACTGCCCAAACCTCAGTCTCAACACTAATTCATAATCTATAAAATTCAAACACATCTATTGAACTCCGTATATTAATAGAGCTGATAGCCCTAATTAAAAGAGACTTCTTAAATGAAGCAAAAATTACTTTGACACAAAAGAAAAGCTTCAAATTTCCTAACCAGCTCTGCTTTCTGTGATCATTAAACTACACCATGTTTATAGAAGCAACAGGCATATTGAGCTGCTGATTTTATTTCATCAGATTTTAGAATGCAGAAAACATTTCAGCCCTGCTCACGGCACCATATGTGTATCTTTAAGGATATGTGTGTGTATGATGAAGTTTTTATTTTAAATGCCTTATTGCTTTTCTTGTTACCTCTGCCTGATGAGAACTACTGCTGGGAACCTCATTACAGAAAGCCTGCAATTGCAAAACTGAAGTTTTCATATCCCCATCATCATACTCCTGTACCATCTCTTGTGCCCAGATGTATGTTGCAGAGTATTTTTCTTCTCCCTGGAAACTATAAAAGTTGAAAGGAGAAAACCTTGTATAATAAATTTTGCATAAATCATGTACTTCTTTGAAAAATATCCCCCCTTTTAGGCCAAGCCAGTCCATCTGCTCCTACTGACTCCTAGAGTGCTAAACACCAACTACTCCCGGTGGAAGTAGAGCTTCTGAAAGCCTTTTCCCCTCCCCATTCCTTGTCGTTTCTTACCTACTTCTCTTTGATGCTCCCCACCAGCCTCTTGGCTGGCGGCATGACTGCCATTTTTAATTTTCACCTTTGAGTTCTAGGGTGGGCCTAGTGATTCCTAGAAAAACTCAGACACCTAGCTCATAAGAAGGGGGATTTCAGGAAGCCGTCACCCTGACTAGCTTCACTTGGAGATCAGAAAGTGACTATTACAACTGTTCGTTTCAGGTCTCTGCTTCTGTGGCAGCATCCACACTAGCAAAATGATGCAACTCCTGTGACCACCTCTGTCTCCATCCAGCTGCATTTTTGATGTTGGTGACACACAGGTGCATCTGATGGGCATTTTAAAAACCACATCTGGAATCCTAGCTGCAGGAGAGTCTGAGAGATGTATTTTTTTTTAGAATTACAGTTTTTAAAATTTATTCAAATATAGTTGACTTACAACATTGTGTTAATTTCTGCTGTACAGCACAGTTATTCAATTATACATATACAGGAATTCTTCATATTTTTTCCATTATGGTTTATCACAGTATATTGAATATAGTTCCCTGTACAATACAGTATGACCTTGTTATTTATCCCGAGAAATGTATCTTCAGCTTTGTAGTCTTTCAGTTAGGAAGTAGGAATCTAGGCTAAGCAAACTCATCTGCCTTTGTGAGTGATTACAGAAGTCTGAATAGTTTCAAGACCCAATAAAACCTGCCAGGCCTTTAGCAGCAAACTGTTAAAGCAACCAGAACGATCCCAGCTACAGAGTGGGCCTTGTCTTTAGACATTGCTGGATACAACCACCTACACTGTGTATTGGAATCTTCCATCAGATGGATATTTTCTTTAGCTGTATAATATCCTTACATGTCATAGACCCTGCTGAGTTCTCAGCTCTATGACATGAGGAACTAAGAAACTCCCACCCATTCCTGCAGCCCTCCAAGGTTCCGAGGATTTGCTGCCCACTCACTATTTTTCCGGAGAAGGCAATGGCACCCCACTCCAGTACTCTTGCCTGGAAAATCCCATGGACGGAAGAGCCTGGTAGGCTGCAGTCCATGGGGTCGCTAGGAGTTGGACATGACTGAGCGACTTCACTTTCATTTTTCATTTTCATGCCTTGGAGAAGGAAATGGCAACCCACTCCAGTATTCTTGCCTGGAGAATCCCAGGGATGGGGGAGCCTGGTGGGCTGCCATCTATGGGGTCACACGGACGACTGAAGCGACTTAGCAGCAGCAGCAGCAGCATTATTTTTCATCAGGCCATTTCAGGCTTGCACAGAAGTCCTACCACTTTCCACTCAGAATACATCAACTTCAGGATTTGGTAAAAAGAATCCATTTTATGTTCAAGTTCAGGGAGGAAGGGGAAGGGTATTCACTGTCCTTTCCTTATAGCAACTGATTAAATTTCTTCTCCTGCTTTTTGTGAGAAGAGAAGTTTTCATAACTCATCTCCTGCTAATACTGTCACTAGATTGTTACTGAGCAAATGAGTGGCTGTTACGCTCCCATTCTAAAGATGAGGAAAATGACACTCAGGCAGATGCAGCAAATTACTAGAGGCCCCAAAGACAAAAAGTGACAATCACAGAATCAGAGCTCTGTAGGTACTTTGGTTGTCATCAGCCCTTAAATCAGTGACAAAATGCAGGGAATAGTAATAAAGTTGTAACAGACTTTTAAAAGGATATGGAAGTATTTATTTGATATAATTGCACTATCTTATCTGGGGATCTGAGAAATGGGCTAGAAAATAATGGTTCTACAACCTTGGTCCTACCTCACCTATGCAGGTATGAACCCTTCTTTCTGGATCAGGAGTAAGGAAGCCCAGCCTCACGAGATCAGTCCTGTTCATTTTATCCACCTGCTTGTGGGTGCCAAAATACAGTAGGGTTTTCGTGTCCTGCATTGCAGATTTTTTTCAAATAGTTATGCTTGAAGATATAAATTCGTGAAAGTAAGCTGCTCTTTCAAATGAAGTGAAAAGTAATTTTCTTTACTTAGAAGAAGAAAATAAGAATTTTCTTCATTGAAAATCAATAAAAATTTCAAAAATAGCTGTATTTCTCATATTTCAATTAAAGTGACAAAATTTAGAGAGATTCCATAAACACAGAGAAAGTATCCAAAGTGGCTTTTGAGAGCTTTTTCCAGGCCAGCCTTATAAAGTGGCTATTAAAGGAAAGATACCATCTTCTCACCCACCCACAGTCCCTTTCTTGAGGTTGGAAAGGGCCAGCATGTCCCCTGGTGAGTGGTCCTGGGTCATGTGAACCATGGGACAGGATGGTACATGTGATATTTTCTGTCTCTCTCTCCTGAATAACTCCCAGCACTCAAAGGGCCAGAGCCACCACAACCTCACCCATCAACAATTGGATCCTCCTCTCAGCTGCTCCAGACCCTCAAGATGGGCAGAGCAGAGAGTGGTAGACAGTGGTCGGTCAGGCATAGCAGGGAGTGGCTGGAGCGAGCTTGGCTCCCCAAGTAGACGATTACATCCTTCAGCTGTCCCAGGCAGTGGCCATCCTCCAGTTTTTGGAATGACTTCCCACAGTACATTCATTTAGCTAATAGTTACCCAGTGCCTGCTGTTTGCTAGTGTTTCAGCCATGGGCTAACCAAATCCCTGCCCTCATGGACATCATAAATGATAAATGCAGGAGCAAACAAAGGTCAGGATGTGTGAGTGCTATCCATTGTGACGTGCACAAGTGGAGATCAGCGTAGGGAATAAAGTGTGTGCCTTTTTTGCAGAGTGTACACTCACTCTGGACTGATTTCATAGCTGCAGAGGGGAAGACAGAGTGGAAAGAACTTCATGGGTGGAAGGTGTAATGCAATGTTGGCAATAGGATTCTCAAATTAAAAAGTAGGGGTCTTCTGTTAGATAAGGTGTGTGGTCGTATGAGCCCAGGGGTCTTTAGTAAGTGGGTGCTGGTTCTGCTTCATGTGCAGCCCGAGGAGAGTTGGCTCATTCCCCAAAGCTGGGGTCTCTTTTTGGAGTATCTGCATGTGAGGCGAGCATGGGTCAGATGGGGAGCAGGGCCAGTCAGTCACAGCTTAGTCCACAGTTAGCTGGTGCCCTCAAGGCTTTCATCCCATGGATACTTCATTCCCCCCGGATGGGGGAAAAGTGCGAATGGCTGGGCAGGTTCTCAGTGGTGGAGGCATCGCTCTCTGTACGGAACACTCACCACTGTGGATCCCTTGCCCTGACCCAGATGAGGCTGTAGAGTAGCTGAGCTGTGGTACCATGCTTCCGTTTCAGCAAAATGGTTTGTTTTTGAAGGTTCTGGTCAAGGAGTCACAAAGTGCTGTCTTACCCATAAATGAGGAATAAACTCCTTCATTCTGGGAAGGGCATGTAGAAGGAGAAGGGCCTGTCCTGAAAGCAGGAGCCACTCTGGGGACTGGTTGAAATCTTTCTAGCTTCCCAACCACATGGATGATTAGTGGCCTCCCTCACTAACTTTGTGCTCTTTGCCTCCATTGACAGCAGCATCTGTGGGAAAAAGCCAGGCTGCCACCCATATATGCTTGTGAACATGAGGTGATCACAGCAGTGGCATCATGAGGGTTAGTGTACCCACAAAGGCAGTGTTGGGACAGAGGGCAGTTACTAGCTCTATGTCCTGGAGGAGGAGAATCAGACACTGGGCAGGCAAGCAGTGATGACATCTCAGCAGAGTGGGTGCTGGAACAGAGCCAGCAGGAGGCGGGATATGGAGCAGTTAGGCTCATTTGTAAGAAGGGCTTGGGCTCTGAAGCCAAGCATACCTTGGTTCGATACCTGACTCCTTATCTCAGGCAAGTATTTGAAGTTTTCTGTGCCTCTGTTTCCTGATGTCCAAAATGGGGGTGGTAATAGCAGTTACCTCAGAGGGTCATGAGGGTCTTTATAAATGTTATGTCATTTAGCTCAGGACAGCCTGTAAGCTCCTTCCTATTTCCCCCATTTTCCATAGAGGGAAGCAGTAGCTCAGGCTGTGGAAACATTGTAACCGGTAGTCAAACATCTAGTGATTGTCACAACCAGAATTCAGACTTGATTCCAATGTCCAGATTATCTCTACTCTCACTCACTGTTGTTGGAACATCAGTGAAGTCAGAACAAACACTGCCAGGAGGTGGGTGTTTTGAGCATTTCCGCTGTCCTTGCCATCGGGAAGCATTGCGTTCACCTTCCTCATGGCGCATCCCGAGGTTTCCCCCGCATGTCCAACTGCCCATGGCAGGGTCTGCAGGATTTCA